>NC_090374.1:78305871-78642186 GCF_036365525.1 Heterodontus francisci | reverse complement strand
ACCTACCATGGGGAACCTTATCAAACGCCTTACTGAAGTCCATGTATATGACATCTACAGCCCTTCCCTCATCAATCAACTTTGTCACTTCCTCAAAGAATTCTATTAAGTTGGTAAGACATGACCTTCCCTGCACAAAACCATGTTGCCTATCACTGATAAGCCCATTTTCTTCCAAATGGGAATAGATCCTATCCCTCAGTATCTTCTCCAGCAGCTTCCCTACCACTGACGTCAGGCTCACCGGTCTATAATTACCTGGATTATCCCTGCTACCCTTCTTAAACAAGGGGACAATATTAGCAATTCTCCAGTCCTCCGGGACCTCACCCGTGTTTAAGGATGCTGCAAAGGTATCTGTTAAGGCCCCAGCTATTTCCTTTCTCGCTTCCCTCAGTAACCTGGGATAGATCCCATCCGGACCTGGGGACTTGTCCACCTTAATGCCTTTTAGAATACCCAACACTTCCTCCCTCCTTATGCCGACTTGACCTAGAGTAATCAAACATCTGTCCCTAACCTCAACATCCATCATGTCCCTCTCCTCGGTGAATACCGATGCAAAGTACTCGTTTAGAATCTCACCCATTTTCTCTGACTCCACGCATAATTTTCCTCCTTTGTCCTTGAGTGGGCCAATCTTTTCTGTAGTTACCCTCTTGCTCCTTATATATGAATAAAAGGCTTTGGGATTTTCCTTAACCCTGTTTGCTAAAGATATTTCATGACCCCTTTTAGTCCTCTTAATTCCTCGTTTCAGATTGGTCCTACATTCCCGATATTCTTCCAAAGCTTCGTCTTTCTTCAGCCGCCTAGACCTTATGTATGCTTCCTTTTTCCTCTTAGCTAGTTTCACAATTTCACCTGTCATCCATGGTTCCCTAATCTTGCCATTTCTATCCCTCATTTTCACAGGAACATGTCTCTCCTGCACGCTAATCAACCTCTCTTTAAAAGCCTCCCACATATCAAATGTGGATTTATCTTCAAACAGCTGCTCCCAATCTACATTCCCCAGCTCCTGCCGAATTTTGGTATAGTTGGCCTTCCCCCAATTTAGCACTCTTCCTTTAGGAGCACTCTCTTCTTTGTGCATGAGTGTTCTAAAACTTATGGAATTGTGATCACTATTCCCAAAGTAGTCCCCTACTGAAACTTCAACCACCTGGCCGGGCTCATTTCCCAACACCAGGTCCAGTATGGCCCCTTCCCGAGTTGGACTATTTACATACTGCTCTAGAAAACCCTCCTGGATGCTCCTTATAAATTCTGCTCCATCTAGACCTCTAACACTAAGTGAATCCCAGTCAATGTTGGGAAAATTAAAATCTCCTATCACCACCACCCTGTTGCTCCTACATCTTTCCATAATCTGTTTACATATTTGTACCTCTATCTCACGCTCATATATTATGCTAATATATTATCCCCAATCTCATGAGTCCTAATTCTGTGTAATAGCCACTTGCAGGGAACCTTATTGAATGTTTTTTGGAAGTCCAAATACACCATATCCACTGATTCCCTCTTATCCTTCTGAAAAAAAAGCAATAACAGCTACTTATGTAGCACCTTTAGCATAATAAAACACCCCAAGGCATTTTACAGGAGCATTTTAAAATAGCCACAAGATATTAGGTCACGTGACCAAAAGCTTGGCCAAAGAGGTAGATTTTAAGGAGTGTGTTAAAGGAGGAAAGTGAGGTGTAAGGAGGGATTTCCAGAGCTTAGGGCCTACTTACGTCCTCAAAATTAACTCAAGATTTTTCAAACACCATTTTCTTTTCATGAATCTGTCTTGACTCTGCATAATCATGTTATGGCTTTCTAAGTGTTTTTTTTACCACGTCCCGAATAATAGCTTCTAGCATTTTGCCTACAACTGATGTTAGGCTAACTGGCCTGAAGTTCCCTGTTTCTCTCTTCCTCCTTTCTTACATAGCAGGGTTATGTTTGCTGCCTTCCAGTCCTTGGGAACTGTTCTAGAATATAAGAAATTCTGGAAGATCAAAGCCAATGCATCCACTATCTCTGCAGCCACCTCTTTTAAACCTCTAGGATGCAGTTCATCAGTTCCAGGGGATTTGTCCCCACTTAGTCTCATTAATTTCTCCTATTTCTTTACTTGTATTGATTTCTTCAAGTTCCTCATTTTTGCTGGACCCTTGGTTCCCCATTTATTTCCAGAACATATTTGTGTCTTCTACTGTGGAGACAGGTACAAATGTCTCTGCCATTTCCTTGTTCCCCATTGTAATTTTAACTGCCTCTGCCTCTAGTGGGCTTAGTTTACTTTCACTAACCTCTTCGTATTTACATACTCATAGAAATGTTTACAGTCTGTTCTTATTTCTCTTGCTGGTCTACTCTCATTCTCTTTTCTCTCTTCCTTATCAATTTCTTGGTCCTTCTTTGTTGAATTCTGAAGTCCTAAGGTTTACTACTCTTTTTGGCAACGGCCTCTTCCTTTGATCTAATAATAACTTAAAACTCCTCTCATTAGTCATAATTGGACCACATTTTCTGTGGAGTTGTTTTGCCTTAAAGGAATGTGCGCTTGTTGCAAATTATGTATTCTTTAAATGTGAGCCAGTGCTTATCTACTGTCATATCATTTAATATAATTTCACAATCTATCATAGCTGCCTACTTTTCTTTGTTTAGAAGTAAGACCCTAGTTTCTGATTTAATTAATTCACTTTCAACTCAATATAGAATTCAGCATATTATGATCACTCTTCCCTAGTGGCCCCTTTACTACAAGGCCGTTAAATAACCCTTTCTTATTGCACAGTACTGGATTCAAAATACCCTGTTCCCTAATTGGTTCCTCCACATACTGATCTAGAAAATATATGGATTTGTCGGGCAACAAAGACCAAGTTAGAGGTTCCTCTGGAAGATCTAAAGTCACACTGTGTCACTGGGCGAATTTCCTTAGCCACAAGAAGTAGGCAATTCAGGAGAATGCATGTCTGGATTTTCCCTGCTATGGACAAGAGGGAAATACCTCGCTAGCGTGATTTAGCTCCCTTCTTGAAGACGGTTACAATTGTCGCATTCCTGAAGTCGGGAGTGGGGAGGGGAGTTCTTTTTCCTCCCAAATCCATAGGATGAGTGCATGGAGTCTTGAAGTGAGCAAAAGCCCATCAGTTTTGACGACTTCAGCTGGAACATGATCGGGACTGCAAGCTTTTCATCCGTTTGATTGCTTGTTGCAGCTCTCCCATTGATGGTGGTTCAGCCATGGATTCTACCACAGGATACTGGGGGATAGCCTAGAGAGTATCAGCTGCCACTGTGGAGTCAAGGTTGAGTAGTTGTTAAAGTTCTTTACAGCATTGACGGATGGCAGTGTCATCCTTAAGAGAGACACCATCCTGTAAACGAAGGGGGTTTTGTCCATTTGGTCTTAGTCTATAGCTGGCCCTGCTGGCTTCAAAAAAGTTTCACATGTCATGATGGTCAGCATATTGTTGGATCTCTTGGGCTTTTTCTTACCACCACAAACCTCATATATCAACCCACACTTGGTCAGCCAAATATTCCACCTCCCATATATATTGAAGGAGAGAATTCAGGAATATGTTGAGCACTTCCCAAACCTTGGCAGCCATCTCTCTCTAAAGGCCACCATTGACGAGGAGATCCAAGACTGGATCAGCTGCGCCAACTCAGCCTTCTACAAACTACGGCAGTGAGTGTTTGACAACAAAGACCTCTGCAAGTCAGCAAAAGTCCTAGTATACAGAGCAGTTGCTGTCACCACAGTCCTGTACTGCAGTGAGATCTGGACTGTGTATCAGCAACACATAATAGTGCTAGAGAAATTCCATCGGCAGTACCTATGCCGTATCCTTCGGATTTGATGGGAGGACTGTTGAACAAACGCTAGTGTCCTTCTTGAAGGCAGCTCCACAAGCATTCAGGCAAAGCTCCTGCAAAACCAATTTCGATGGACTGGACACTGTGTCCGAATGGCTGAAAACAGTCTCCCCTGCCAGAACTTGTTTTCTCAACTCTCAAATGGCCTGAGTTCTGGGGAGGGCAAAGAAAATGCTTCAAAGACACTCTGAAGCACTTTTTGAAGCGCAGCAGCTTTGACATTGATGACTGGGAGGAGCTTGCTCCCAATCATTCAAAATGGTGACAACTTGTCCAACAAGCAGCATCATGCTTTGAGTCCAAACGCCTTAATGATAAGGCAGAGCGGCAGAAGAGAAGGAAAGAAAAGGAATCAAATCCTGCACTGTGGATCCCACTACTTCGTGGGATGTCCTTCCCCATATGGCCAAAGATCTGTGGGTCGAGAATTGGTCTTTTCAGTCACCTGAAGACCCATGGCAGAAACTCACAACTTTGAGTTGACGTCATCCTCGAATTGAGGGACAGCCAATGATAATGTCTAGAAAACTATTTGTGTGCATTCCGTGAACTTGACCTCCACACTATTATTGCAAATTTGGTTTGCCTGTTGCATATGAAAATTAAAGTTACACATGATTACTGTATGACTGTTATATATGCCTCTCATTTACACTCTGCCCTACACTACAACTACTGTTAGAGGGCCTGTAAACAACCCCCATCAATGTTTTTTGCCCCTTGCTGTTTCTTAGCTCCACCTAAACCGAGTCGTTTACTTGATTTTCTGAGCCAAGATCCTTTCTCTCTACTATCTTTATCCCATCCTCTTATCAGGGCTGCCATCCTCCTTTTCCATTTGCCAATGTCTTCTAAAAGTTAAGAATCCTGCAATATTTCTTTCCCAACCTTGGTTACTTTGCAATCATGTCTCTGTAATGGCTATTTGATCAAACCTATTAATTTCTATCTGTGCTATTAATTCCTCTAATTTGTTGTGAGTGCTTCACACATTCACATTTAATGTCTTCAGCTTTGACCTTTTTTCCAGTTTTCCCTGACGTCAACTTGTCATTAATACCCTATTACCTTTGTTATTCTTGTGTCCCTTCCTGACCCACTCTGCTTATTTATACCCAAAACGCTGCTCTGTTCTGGAGCCTTGACATTTTTGAATTTACCTTTTCCTGAATCTGCCAATGCCCCCCACCCTGTCGCTCTTTATTAGTTTAAAGCCCTGTCTACTGCCCTAGGTATTCCATTCGCCAGGACACTGGTCCCAACCAGGTTTAAGTGGAACCCATTCCAATGAAACAGCTCCCTCTTTCCCCAATATTGATGCCAGTGATCCATGAAGCAAAACCCCGGCCACTCGCACTACTCCTTTGAAACACTCATTTAAATTTCTACCCTGCTATCCCATTGCCAATTGGCGCGTGACTCGGGTAACAATCCAAAGATTATTACTTTTGAGGTTCTGCTTTTTTAATTTGGACCCTAACGTCTCAAACTTTCTCAGCAGAACATCATTCCTAGTTCTGTCTGTCGCTGGTATCTACGTGGACCACAACGGCTCGCTCCTTCCCTTCCCATCCAGGTTCTTTAGCCACAAGGAGAAGTCTTTAACCCTGGCACTGGGCAGGCAGCACAACCTTCGGAACTCCCAGTTGCAGATGCCGAGAACAGTATCTATTCCTCTGACTATACTGTACCCTGTCACGACCACATTTAACAGTTATCAGTGTTACCTCAACTCCAAGATATGTTAACCAGGAATGTGCCCAAGGTTGTGCTCGTCTTTTGTGTGTGAATATATAATCTTTATTTTTATTACACTGGATCTTCAATGAGTACGAAGACAAGAAGTGTATTGTTTTGATGGTATGTTATTGGATTAAGTTGGCTACAGTGAATAAAAATAAATGAATGTAAAGGCCAGACAGTTGGGATTTTGAAAGTGTAGTTGTATGTGAATTGGGGGATAGATTTTTATGGGCAGACACGGGAGGAAATAAGTTGGGTGGGAGGTGAGGGGAGGGGGATGTGGGTGGAGAGCGACACAAAGAAGTGATTAGAGATGGTCTTATCTGTGTTTTACACAATGGGAGTAGTGTTATTGCAAAGTTAAGTGGTGGCCATGAATCTAGGTAATGGACTTTGTGACGGGAGGGAATAAGGGAGGATAGGAGGACAGTGACCCAGGAGAGAATTTGATGTGCTGAGATAGCAATTCAAATCCACAAAGATGGAAAGCCACTCAATGCAGCGGCTGAGGGAGGAACGGAGTGAAGATATGAGAAAATTTGTCATGGCATTTGGGTGGGGAGAGGAGAATGAGGATTTTTAAATGGGGCGAGTGGGGTAGAACAAGATGAGACACTCAAAGGAGGAGGAGGACCCGAAGGGATAGGGAAGCAGACCAAGGTGTCATTTGTTGATGAGATCCACACTGCCACCGTGGTATTTTGGGCAGGGCAAGTGGTGGAAGGCATGGAGAATTCATTTAGGGGAAGGCTGTCGTCCCCCCTCAGCCAGGTTTTCGTTAAGGCTGTGATGTTCATGCACTTTTGTATAATAGGTTCATGGATGGCAAAGGCCTTGTTCACAAGTGAATGGGCATTCTGGAGGGAGAAGTGGAAAGGGGTAGGAAAGATTATCCCCTAGTGAGTGCATTGGGCACAAAGGTTGGCTGGGTTGCTGCTCGTAAGGAGGCTACGACAAGTGCCTCGATGACCCCTTCAGAGGATGCCAAGAGGCACAGAGGGAAGCTGAAGGCTTGTCTAAGAGGGAATCAAGCCTGGGACGGCAGCAGGAAAGTAGGAAGGTTGAAGAGCGCTGAGAGGTTGGGGTGGGGATTTAGGAGGGCAGTGGGAGGGGAGAAATAAAAGGGGCCATAACAACCAGAGAGATGGCCTTGCTGTTCTTCAGCTGTTGAATCGCTTTTTTGACTTTGCTGCGGACTAGGGTAGCACTGAGGCTGAGCCAGACTGATGTTGAGGGATGGAGTTGAGGACATTCAAGTTGAAGACAGAGTCTCGGTTGAGGAGTTCAGCGAGCACGGACTGCTTCCCTGTCCTTGATGAGTTCTCCTCCATGCTTGGCTGTCAGCAGAGTGGGCTGTTGAGTTTTTTTTAAATTCATTCATGGGATGTAGGCGTTGCTGGCCAGACCAGCATTTATTGCCTATCCCTAATTGCCCTTGAGAAGGTGGTGGTGAGCTGCCTTCTTGAACCGCTGCAGTCCATTTTGGGTAGGTATACCCACAGTGCTGTTAGGAAGGGAGTTGCAGGATTTTGACCCAGCGACAGTGAAGGAACGGCAATATAGTTCCAAGTCAGGATGGTGTGTGACTTGGAGGGGAACTTGCAGGTGGTGGTGTTCCCATGCATTTGCTGCCCTTGTCCTTCTAGTTGGTAGAGGTCGCTGATTTGGAAGATGCTGTCTAAGGAGCCTTGGTGCATTGCTGCAGTGCATCTTGTAGATGGTACACACTGTGCATCAGTGGTGAGGGAGCGAATGTTTGTAGATGGGGTGCCAGTCAAGTGGGCTGCTTTGTCCTGGATAGTGTCGAGCTTGAGTGTTGTTGAAGCTGCACCCATCCAGGCAAGTGGAGAGTATTCCATCACACTCCTGACTTGTGCCTTGTAGATGGTGGACAGGCTTTGGGGAGTCAGGAGGTGAGTTACTCGCCTCAGGATTCCGAGCCTCTGACCTGCTCTTGTAGCCACGGTATTTATATGGCTACTCCAGTTCAGTTTCTGGTCAATGGTAGCCCCTAGGATGTTGATAGTGGGGGATTCAGCGATGGTAATGCCATTGAATGTCAAGGGTAGATTGTTAGATTCTCTCTTGTTGGAGATGGTCATTGCCTGGCACTTGTGTGTGTTACTTGCCACTTATCAGACCAAGCCTGAATATTGTCCAGGTTTGCTGCATTCCTACACTGACTGCTTCAGTATCTGAGGAGTCACGAATGTTGCTGAACATTGTGCAATCATCAGCGAACATCCCCACTTCTGACCTTATGATTGAAGCAAGATCATTGATGAAGCAGCTGAAGATGGTTGGGCCTAGGACACTACCCTGAGGAACTCCTGCAGTGATGTCCTGGAGCTCAGATGATTGACCTGCAACAACCACAACCGTCTTCCTTTGCGCCAGGTATGACTCCAGTCAGCGGAGGGTTTCCCCCTGATTCCCATTGACCTCAGTTTTGCTTGGGCTCCTTGATGCCATACTCGGTCAAATGCTGCCTTGATGTCAAGGGCAGTCACTCTCACCTCACCTCTTGAGTTCAGCTTTTTTATCCACGTTTGAACCAAGACTGTAATGAGGTCAGGAGCTGAGTGGCCCTGGCGGAACCCAAACTGAGCATCACTGAGCAGGTTATTGCTAAGCAAGTGCTGCTTGATGGCACTGTTGATGACACCTTCCATCACTTTACTGATGATTGAGAGTAGACTGATGGGGCGGTAATTGGCCGGGTTGGATTTGTCCTGCTTTTTTGTGTACAGGACATACCTGGGCAATTTTCCACATTGCAGGGTAGATGCCAGTGTTGTAGTTGTACTGGAACAGCTTAGCTAGTGGCACGGCAAGTTCTGGAGCACATGTCTTAAGTACTATTGCCGGAATATTGTCAGGGCCCATAGCTTTTGCAGTATCCAGTGTCTTCAGTCATTTCTTGATATCAAGTGGAGTGAATTGAATTGGCTGAAGTCTGGCATCGACGATGCTGGGGACTTCAGGAGGAGGCCGAAATTGATCATCAACTCAGCACTTCTGGCTGAAGATTGTTGCAAATGCTTCAGCCTTATCTTTCGCACTGATGTGCTGGGCTCCCCCATCAATGAGAATGGGGATATTTGTGGAGCCACTTCTTCCAGTTAGTTGTTTAATTGTCCACCACCATTCACAGCTGGATGTGGCAGGACTGCAGTGCTTAGATCTGATCCGTTGGTTATGGGATCGCTTAGCTCTGTCTATCACATGCTGCTTACGCAGTTTGGCACGCAGATAGTCCTGTGTTGTAGCTTCA
Organism: Heterodontus francisci; assembly: GCF_036365525.1. Lineage (NCBI taxonomy): Eukaryota > Metazoa > Chordata > Chondrichthyes > Heterodontiformes > Heterodontidae > Heterodontus > Heterodontus francisci. Next base: position 78,633,284 of record NC_090374.1, on the reverse strand, counting down.
TCAGGTTGACATCTCATTTTGAGGTATGCCTGGTGCTGCTCCTGGCATGCCCTCCTGCACTCTTCATTGAACCAGGGTTGGTCTCCTGGCTTGATGGTAATGGTAGAGTGGGGGATATGCCGGGCCACGAGGTTACAGATTGTGGTTGAGTACAATTCTGCTGCTGCTGATGGCCCACAGCGCCTCATGGATGCCCAGTTTTGCATTGCTAGCTCTGTTCGAAATCTATCCCATTTAGCACGGTGGTAGTGCCACACAACACGATGGAGGGTATCTTCAATGTGAAGGCGGGACTCCGTCTCCACAAGGACTGTGCGGTGGTCACTCCTACCAATGCTGTCATGGACAGATGCATCTGCGGCAGACAGATTGGTGAGGAAGAGTTCAAGTATGTTTTCCCCTCTTGTTGGTTCCCTCTCCACCTGCCGCATACCCAGTCTAGCAGATATGTCCGTTAGGACTCAGTCAGCTCGGTCAGTAGTGGTGCTACCGAGCCACTCTTGGGGATAGACATTGAAGTCCCCCACCCAGAGTACATTTTGTGCCCTCGCCACACTCAGTGCTTCTCATCAGCTGAGGGAGGGCGGTAGGTGGTAATCAGCAGGAGGTTTCCTTGTCCATGTTTGATCTGATGCCATGAGACTTCATGGGGTCCGGAGTCAATGTTGAGATCTCCCAGGACAACTCCCTCCCTCCTGTGTACCACTGTGCCACCACCTCTGGTGGGTCTTTCCTGCCGGTGGGTCAGGACATACCCGGGGATGGTGATGGCAGTGTCTGGGACATAATCATACTCACGGAATCATACCTTACAGACAATGTCAGGCTGTTGCTTGACTAGTCTGTGGGACAGCTCTCCCAACTTTGGCACAAGCCCCCAGATGTTAGTAAGGAGGACTATGCAGGGTCGATAGGGCTGGGTTTGCCGTTGTCGTTTCCGGTGCCTAGGTCGATGCCGGGTGGTCCATCCGGTTTCATTCTTTTTTATTGACTTCGTAGCGGTTAGATACAACTGAGTGGCTTGCTGGGCCATTTCAGAGGGCATGTAAGAGTCAAAAGGACATTAGTGATTCAGATGGATTTTTACAATAATCGACAATGGTTTCATGGCCATCATTAGACTAGCTTTTAATTCAAGATTTATTAATTGAATTCAGATTCCACCTTCTGCTGTGGTGGGATTTGAACCCATGTCCCCAGAGCAATACCCTGAGTCTCTGGGTTACTAGTCCAGTGACAATACCACTAAACCACCGCCTCCCCCAAGGGGGCCATAGATCGCCTTGACAGCGCTGAAGAAACCACGTTTGGTGTTGGTGTCATTAGTGTCTGCATGTTGGTGGATCTCTTGCACTCTTTCTATTCACCATTTGTTTTTTTATGTCCCAGGTTTTATTCTGCTCGACTGCCTACAGGAGCCTGTTGAATTGCTGCTTTACCTTAGTTGTGTGGTGAAGTTTCCAGTTTGCAAAAGTTTTCTGCTTTTGCATAATTAGGTCCTGTATTTCTCGGTTATTCTCATCAAACCAGCCACAGTACCTCCTGGTGGAGAGCCACGGACCTCTTTGCAGGTGCTTGGTATGGTGGCCTTTAGGGTCGACCGGGCTCTGATGGCACACAGCGGTTCCTGGTGGCTGTAGGTTGAGAGGTTGCTCAGACGCTCGCTGAGAAGGGCTGCTTTGGTGGGATTTTTGAGGCCTTCAAAGTTAATTTTCTTGTGGCATTGTTTTTGTTGCTTGGGGGCTAGGCTGATGGAGATGGTAGATCGGATGAGGCGGTTGTCGGTCCAGCAGTTGTCAGGACCTGTCACGGCGCAGATGATGTGGACATCTCTGCGGTCCCTCGCTCAAACGATGACGTAGTCAAGTAGGAGCAAGTGTTTGGACTGGGTGTTGCTATGAGGTCTTCTGTTTGTCTCGCTCCAGAATAGGGTGTTAGTTATGATAAGATCATGCTCAAGACATTTCGTCAGGAGTCGGACTCTGTTGAAGTTTGCCGTCCCCAGTCCTTCCTTGACAATCACTCTCTTCCTGAGATTCGTGTCTTTCCCGTTGAAGTCTCTAAGGAGGATCAGTTTGTTATCTGCTGGGACTGGAACGAGGGATTGCTCAATGCTCGTGTAGAATCCCTCCTTGGCCTTGTCTGCCTCAAGAGTAGAAGCGTATGCACTGATGACAGTGACATGCCGGTTTCTTGTTAGGGTGAGCTGAACAGTCATGAGGTACTCGCTTGTCCCACAGGGGGAGTCGCTGAGGCGCCAGACAAGCTTGTTTTTGATGGCGAGGCCCAGTCCATGGAGGTTCTGTTCTGGGAGACCCTTCCAGACAAAGGTGTATCATCTGCCTTGCTCCTTCTGTTGGCCGTCTCCTGCACTTCTTGTTTCACTTAGGGTGGCAATGTCGATGTCGAAGTGTCTGAGTTCCCGAGCTATGATGGTGATGTGGTGCTCAGGCCTGTCGCTGTTGGGCTGTCCATGAGGATCCTCTTGTTTCAGGTCCCAAACTTCATTTAGATGGGGTGGGAAACCACACTGAAGGAATTGTCCTGAGGAATTGGCCCCATTGTGGCAGGTGATGGAGGCAAAGGCTGGGAAAGTGGCCATCCAAGCAAATGTTTCACCGGGGTCTGTGGGGTGAGTAGCGGGGAGGGGAGCCCGGCCAGTGTCGGCGCAGTGTCCGACAATTTCCAGGGGACCAGTGGCAGCAGCAGCGAGTCCTCAAATACTGCATGAGATGCAATGGACAGTACTATTGGGCAGGTAATACATTTAGTAGAAGTTGTTTCACTCTGAGGCTGCCTTAGGAGAGGAATGGGTGACCCTGAGGGACCCCTCACGGGGTTGGTGGGGGGGTGGTGGTGGCAGGCAGGGTGGAGCTGGAGCAGGTGAACTGTGGCAAGAGCGGGAGGGAGAGGAGGTCTGGAGAGTAGGGAGGATGGCAGCCGGGGTGCCTCTGAGAGCAAAGGATTGGGGGTAGGGAAAACACTGGAGAGGGCTGGGCCGAGGACTGGGGTCCTGTCGGATGGTGAGGAAGTCTAGAGGAGGGGTGGAGGCTGGGGTCGGGGGTGGGTTTGGCATGGCGCGTGTAGAAGGGTACTGTGGTGGGGGAGGGAAATGCAGGGGGGATGTAAATAACATCTGTCGCCATGACCACATATGAGCCTGTGCATGACCATGCACAAACTGTGTCCATATTGCACAGCAGAGCCTGGCCTCCAGTTGTCTTCGAACCCCCTTGCAATTGGACCACTGCCCCACTCTGCCAAGGCCGTGTGTTGGCTGATGTGCAATGACCATCCCATGTTTTAAAGAAAAACATACACAGGCATCTTCCACTCGTATACAGACCAGGAGCATCCCAACTTCAATTCCTGGTTTGTATTCAGTTAATCTGAAACATTATTCCAGGATAGTCACATTTTGCTGACAAGTTCAGAGAAGGGAATTCGACTCATTTAGCCTGAACAGGACCAAAATGTCCATCAGCAAAATAATTTTGAGCAACTGATATACTAGGGATTAAGTCTGAACAGCCCAAGGTTTTTATGCCAAGCTCTGGAATACTGTGAAGATGACACCATGACAGGAAATACCCATTAAGGAGTGCATTTCTGATTTCTCCCTTTCTCCTCTATAGGCAGTGTTCCAAACTAGAGTCTAGACACTGGAATCCCTCTGTTACCCTGTCTAAGTGGCCATTCCTCATGTGTGATCCTGTGCAGAGGTGTTGCCATGCAATTTGAGCACTGGGCCTAAACCTTCCATCACCTAATGTCCACACACGTGCAGAGGTTGCCTGGATGGCTTTCAGGAGCAGAAACCCCATCAGATTTTCTCCCCCGTCTCAGCATGGCAAATCGCACTACCCTTCTGGGGAGGGTACAATATTAAATTACCTTATCTTTGAGTGTTCTTTTAACTTGAGAGAAAAGGGTTTATCGTACACCAAGGCCCATGCAATATACTACCTAGGAAGAGTTAAAATGGATGTGGAGGGAAAAAGTAATTGCCTTTTGGACAAGGATAGTCTCAATTTCAAATGAAAATTGTATAATGTACCAACGGTGATTTTGATTCAGCATATTTATTCAGGAGCTAGTTTTTCCTGGGTAATTTCCAAGTATCTCCAGTTTTATTTTTAAAGAAAAACTTGCCTTTACAGAAATGAGCTGCACCCATCATTTACATTTTCTTTTACAGTAAGTTTTACATTCCATGTTTTCAAGGTTTTTTGACTTGTTAGTGCTATAACAAACAAATGTTTGGAATAACTTATTTCTATCCAAGTTTGTTTTTTGCGATTAAAATGTAGGTCATAAGGTTGTAACTGTTATATTCCTGAACTTGATGCTAAGATGTCTCCTTTTGGTTGAAAGAAATTAAATAAATGCGTCAAGGGTTCTGCAGTCCCATAAATGCAGTGTAAGTAGCTTCCTAAGAAGCAGGGTCACTTTGACGACATATCTAACTAACTTAACCTATCATGTGGAATATAATCTCAACTGAAGGAATGAAGGCCGTCATCTGGAATAGTTGAAATGTTCCTTTTTTCTTAGTTATTGAAGGAGGTTTTAAATTTTGTCCATTTGAACCACATTTCAAAACAGTTGCATATCTGGAACAAGAAAAGTTCATTGCCATCTAGCCCATTCTTCTCTTATGGAATATCCCCATCCTCTAATTTTTCTGAGGTGGGCTGCCACCCACAGACACTGATCTTAGTAAGGAACAATCAAGGTCCATAGATAGTTTGCTCACCTATGAACTGAGAATTGTAAATTCTACTCCCAGATGTTTATCTAGTTTTTTTTGCAAAGATTGGAAAATTTGCACTGTCAAAATAGTCTATCTTGCCCAAAAGTATGTCTTGTGGAACATTATTGCTTCAGTGTCTATTTCAGTCTTTGTGAGATGTCGGCAAAGTATGCAGCTGGAATCTTATAATTGTAATTTTTACAATTAAAGGATGAAAACAAAGAAAATGAAGAAAGGAAAGGGATTGAAGAGACCAACTGAATCATCAGATGATGACGATGATGAAGAACACGATAAGAGGGGTTCTCGTCGCCAGGCAACAGTTAATGTCAGCTACAAGGAAGATGAGGATGCTAAAACAGATTCTGATGATTTGCTTGAAGTCTGTGGGGAGGATCTCCCTCCTCCCCCTGAGGAAGAAGAGGAATTTGAAACATTAGAGCGAATAATGGAATCACGAGTAGGGCGGAAAGGAGGTGTGTTCTAATCTTCAAATAGGTATTAAAATATTACATGAATAATGGTACATTATAGGCTTGCCAACTGGTAAAATAGCTTTGCTTATTTAGATATAATTTTGCCAGTTTGTGCATTGCCTGCTGAATATGACCTTAATAATGGACTTGCCTTTCTTGGTAACTTTTGGATTATATTCTCATCCTTGATGGAACACATTTATTTGTATCCTATTACACCATAATTGAAAACTTCATCATACTTATTTCAATAAATCATTGGAAGACAATGAAATTGTGAAGCAGTATCAAGAAGGATATCAGTGCTATTTGATTTTTATCTTGCCCCTCAATGATAAGACCCTGCAGATATATATTAATATTCAGTTCCCCTCCAGCAGGTATTAATTCCTTACTGGATTATGGAGCCACAGGCAATTGGCAGCCCCACTATCTTGGCTCAGGTGGCCATTATGCATAAGGCTTGTGGGTGGCCCATTATGTCGCTAATGGGAGGCGGATGCAGTAGGAGCATCACAGCAAAGCCTAATTTTGCGCGCACATAGGCAACTTCCAGCAGAGGTTGTTGGATGGTGGTCAGGCATGGGATGATTCTATTTTGTCTTCCATTATTGGAACACTTCGGTCGTTATGCTTTTTTGCAACATAAATTACGTTCCTTCAGTTTTAAATATTATTTCTTGTTCTTTAGCAACTGGTGCTGCCACCACTACCTATGCAGTAGAGGCTGAGGGTAATCCCAATTCTGGGTTTGACCCCTTGAGAGAGGTTGGAGAATGGCAGTATCTGATTAAATGGAAGGGATGGTCCCACCTCCACAACACCTGGGAAAGTGAAGAAACACTTTTACAACAGAATACAAAAGGAATGAAAAAATTAGAGAACTACAAGAAAAAGGAGGAGGAAACCAAACGATGGTATGTAATGCAGATGAGAATCTATCCACCTAACGGATGCAAAACTTGCTGAAACCATATATATTTTTGTATTACTAAGTTTAGTTCTGTTGCAACTGTACACTGCTCATTTCCTGTTGGAATTCATTGTTTTAGACCCCAAAATATTTTGTGTGTTAATGTAAAAAAGTTTTATTCCCTGAAGTCAATTAACTTCTTTACCTATAGACTAATGGTAATGGACCCCCAAACTGTAGTGGTGATGTTGGGAATGGCATTAAACAGGAAATTAGCGACGCATGTGATAAAGGAACATCTGTAACTATGGGTGACTTTAATCTGCATATAGATTGGGAAAATCAGATTAGTCAGAATACCGTAGAGGAGGAATTCATGGAGTGTATACGGGATGGTTTGCTGGACCAATACGTTGAGGAACCAATTAGAGAACAAGCCATCCGAGACTGGGTATTGTGTAATGAGAGAGGAATAATTGACAATCTTTACACAGAGGGTGGTGAGTGCCTGGAACTTGCTGCCGGGAGAGATGGTGGAAGCAGGTACAATAATGACGTTTCAGAGGCATCTTGACAAATACATGAATAGGATGGGAATAGAAGGATACGGTCCCCGGAAGTGCAGAAGGTTTTAGTTTCGGCAGGCATCAAGATCGGCGCAGGCTTGGAGGGCCGAATGACCTGTTCCTGTGCTGTTTTGTTCTTTGTTAGTTATGCGAGACCCCTTGGGGATGAGCGACCATAATATGATAGAATTCTTCATCAAGATGGAGAGTGACGTAGTTGATTCTGAGACTAGCGTCCTGAATCTTAATAAAGGAAACTACGAAGGTATGAGGTGCGAGTTGGCTATGATGGATTCGGAAACGTTACTTAAAGGGATGACGGTGGATAGGCAATGGCAAACATTCAAAGAGCGCATGGATGAACTGCAACAATTGATAATTCCTGTCTGGCACAAAAGTAAAACGGGAAAGGTAGCCAAACCATGGCTTACAAGGGAAATTAGAGATAGCATTAGATCCAAGGAAGAGGCATACATATTCGCCAGACAAAACACAGACCTGAGGATTGGGAGCAGTTTAGAATTCAGCAAAGGAGGACCAAGGGATTAATTAAGAAGGGGAAAATGGAGTACGAGGGTAAGCTTGCGGGGAACATAAAAACTGACTGTGAAAGTTTCTATAGGTATGTGAAGAGAAAAAAAATTGGTGAAGACAAATGTAGGTCCCTTACAGTCAGAAACAGGGGAATTTATTATGGGGAACAAAGAAATGGCTGACCAACTAAATGCATACTTTGGCTCTGTGTTCACGAAGGAGGATACAAATATCATACCAGACATGTTGGGGAACACAGGGCTTAGTGAGAGAGAGGAACTGAAAGAAATCAGATTTAGTAGAGAAATGGTGTTGGGGAAATTGATGGGATCGAAGGCTGATATATTCCCAGGGCCTGATAATCTACATCCCAGAGTATTTAAGGAAGTGGCCCTAGAAATGTGGATGCATTGGTGGTCATCTTCCAAGATTCTCTAGACTCTGGAACAGTTCCTACAGATTTGGAGGGTAGCTAATGTAGCCCCACTATTTAAAAAGGGAGGTAGAGAGAAAACAGGGAATTATAGACCAGTCAGCCTGACGTCGGTAGTGGGGAAAATTCTAGAGTCCATTATCAAAGATTTTATAGCAGAGCACTTGGAGAACAGTGGTAGAATCGGACAGAGTCAGCATGGATTTACGAAAGGGAAGTCATGCTTCACAAATCTACCAGAATTCTTCGCGGCTGTTGTTGAGGGGGGAGGTAGTGGATGTGGTTTATTTGGGCTTTCAGAAGGCTTTTGACAAAGTCCCACATAAAAGAATAGCGTGTAAAATTAAAGCGCATGGGATTGGAGGTAGTGTATTGCAATGGATAGAAAATTGGTTGGCAGACAGGAAACAAAGAGGAGGAATAAATGGGTCTTTTTCCGAATGGCACGCAGTGACCAGTGGGATACTGCAGGGACCCCAGCTATTGACAATATACATTAATGATTTAGATGAGGGAACGAAATGTAATATCTCCAGATTTGCAGATGACACAAAACTGGGTGGGAGGGTGAGTTGTGAGGAGGATGCAGAGAGGCTTCAGGGTGATTTGGACAAGTTGAGTGCGTGGACAAATGCATGGCAGATGCAGTATAATGTGGATAAATGTGAGGTTATCCACTTTGGTAGCAAAAACAGGAAGGCAGATTATTATCTGAATGGCTATAAACTGAGAGAGGGGAATATGCAACGAGACCTGGGTGTTCTCGTACACCAGTTGCTGAAGGTAAGCATGCAGGTGCAACAGGTGGTCAAAAAGGCAAATGGTATGTTGGCCTTCATAGTGAGAGGATTCGAGTACAGGAGCAGGGATGTCTTGCTGCAATTATACAGAGCCTGAGGCCACACCTGGAATATTGTGTGTAGTTTTGGTCTCCTTATCTGAGGAAGGATGTTCTTGCTATAGAGGGAGTGCAGCGAAGGTTTACCAGACTGATTCCTGGGATGGCGGGACTGACGCATGAGGATCGAGTCGGTTAGGATTATATTCGCTGGAGTTCAGAAGAGTGAGTGGGGACCTCATAGAAACCTATAAAATTCTAAAAGGACTTGACAGGGTAGATGCAGGAAGGATGTTCCTGATAGTGGGGGAGTCCAGAACCAGGGGTCATAGTCTAAGGATACAGGGTAAACCTTTCAGGACTGAGATGAGGAGAAATTTCTTCACCCAGAGAGTAGTGAGCCTGTGGAATTCGCTACCACAGAAAGCAGTTGAGGTCTAAACATTGTATGTTTTCAAGGAGTTAGATCTCGCTCTTGGGGCGAAAGAATCAAAGGATATGGGGGAAAGCGGGAACAGGTTACTGAGTTGGATGATCAGCCATGATCATAATGAATGGCGGAGCAGGCTCGAAGGGCCGAATGGCCTACTCCTGCTGCTATTTTCTATGTTTCTTTGTTTCTATGTAAAGGACTGTCATTTTGAAAAATTATGGTAGTTTTCCTTCAGGCTGCATGAAGTATATGTTTTGTGAACTTCATTGGGAATAAACCTGAGTTTTCAAGGTATAGTAGCTGGTAATTTCACCACTTGACAAATCACTCCATGTGAAGTAACAAGACCACTTGACATTTATTTTTGGCAGATTTTGATGGCTTTTATGTTGGGGTATATAATTAAAACACGGCATTGTTATACTCAGCCAGTTGTCAGACATTTGAGAGCAGGAAGATCCCTCAGGATATATACTGGCTTCTTCTAATGACTGTATCTGCCTGGGGAGGGGCTATTTAACTTGCTGCTTGAGCACATTACTGGCACATTGATCCAAAGAGCAGTATTGATTCCATCCATAGAGATATAGTGAAAACCTGGAGAAATATTTTGGGAAAGATAAATATTAAGGTAATGGGGAGAGAAATTCTTCTCAGCCAAAAGTTTAGCTAATTAGTCTACAATTCATTTGCTGTGCATATCTTGTTTCCCTTTGAACAAAATGTATTTTCTTTGAAAACATTTTAACATTAACTTTATAGGTTGAAAATGGCTTCTCCCGAAGATATAGAGTACCTGAACTGTCAACAGGAGTTGGTGGATGACTTGCACAGGCAATATCAATTTGTGGAACGAATAATTGGTAAGAGTTCACAAACAGGTACTTGATAAACCCCAAATACAGTGTGAGTAGAACTATATTGTTTCAACTTGTATTATGATCAACTTGTATCGTATTAGCTTGCTTCAGTAGTATCACTCACTTCTGAGCCAGAAGGTTATGTATTCAATCCACAGTCTGGACCTCAGCACATAATCTTAGTCTGATGGCAGGAGTGCTGCATTGTTGGAAGGGGGTCTTCAATTAAAAATTGAACTGAAAACCTGTCTGTCAATTCTTGTGGTTCAGGTAGATATGAAAGATCTTGTTGCAATATTTGAAAGAGGAACATTCCTCCTGCGGCAATCACCACAAAAAAAAATTATCATTCAACTCTTATGCTGTTTGTGGCATTTTACTGCGGACAAATTAGTTACCCATTTTTCTCATGTACCAATATTGATTGCACTTCAAAAAGTAATTCATTGGATATGGAGTGCTTTGGAATATTTTGAGAGGTGTAATAAGTTGCTGTCATGTGCTTTCTTACATTGAGATATTGACGAAAGTGGGATTTGACAATAACAACAAAGATTATAACTAGGGCCTTACCAAAATCACAGCCATGAAAAATGCGTCACAGACTGAAATCTCGGGTCCTTCATGAAATCAGCCATTTTGCAAACTTCGCATATTTTACTGATTCAAGGTGAACTCGCTGATTGCTGGGCATGTTGTGAACATTGCGCGTTTTACTGATCGACACAAGGCTCAACTGGCTGATTGGTAGATGAGGGAGGGCTTCCGGTCTAGTTTTGAGAGTGCTGGTCTAGTTTTGAGAGTACCAATCTCAAGTGTTAGCTGACAAGTGAGAATGCCAGAATGAGCAAATCAAAAGCGGCCACAACCATTATTGCAGTGCACCAAGTAAAAGAATTTGGAAGCCAAATTCTGCATGCCAATGGTGGTGTACTGTTTTGTACAAGCAACACTGTTTTGTTGGATCACACACAGCGGGCAAAAGTTCAGCACCACTTAGAGTCCGACAACCATCGCAGCAGAAAGAGCATCCTAAGCCACGCTGCTGGAAAAAAGCACATATAAAATAAGCACAAATACACCTGTGGATTTAAACTCGTTTGCAAATCCTGGCTCATCAGGGAAGTGGAGAGGATAATTATTTTATGCAGAGTTAAGAATGAGGAATGCTTTTCCACCAAGCCTGGTTGAAGAAGGGACCACTGCATCAGAAGGAAAGAGTAGATAAACATTTGAATCAGAAGAAGCAGGGCTATGTGGATAAAGCAGGGCAGTGGGATTAGTTTTGGATTGCTCTAGTGAAGAGCTGGCACACAAACAATGAATGATCTCTCTGTGTGCCGTAAGCATTTATGGTTCTAACTGTGTATTGGTACCTAATAATCTATATTTTATTACAAATATGTATATATTTTAGCATAAGTTTTGGAATATGATGACCAACTGGAACATTCTATGGAGTATAGCTGGAGATTATGGGATATATTACTAGATCAACTATATGGATTCTGAGAGTGCAATGTTGAAGTTGGTGCATTCTGCCCACATAAGTTTTCTGGGTACAAGTCAGAATGTTTTCCTTTGATGAAGAAAAAGGTAAGTATTTTTTAATTTCTCCTTAATAAGTGAGCAACACTAGCAAGGCAGCATTTATTGCTCATCCCTACTTGTCCTGAAAAGGAACTGGTGGGGCTTTACATGTATCACTGCAGTCTGTGTGGTGATGCTCCCATGTTGTTGCTGGGTAGAGAATTCCAGGGTATTGATTCAACCATGATGAAAGAACAGCAATATAGATCCAAATCATCATGGTGTTTGTCTTGAAAGAAAACCTGGAAGTGATGATCTTACAACATTGCAGCTCTTGTGCTTCTCAGTGGTAGAGAGAGTAAGGGAGGGAGGTAGGCATTGTCCATGCCTTGGTGAGTTGCTGCAGGGCATTCTGTAGGTTGTTACACTTGAATCTTGTAGGTGGTAGCGAAGCTTTGAGAAGTCAAAAGATGAGTCACTCATCACAGAATTTCTGCCCTGCTCTTGTAGCTGTGATGTTGATATGTTTGATCTACTTAAGCTTCAGGTCAGTGATGAACCCCTGATGATGATGATGGTGCTGTTGAAGATCAAGAAGAATGGCTAGGCTGATGATCATTGCCTGGTTTGAATGTTCCTTGCAACTTGTCAGTCCAAGCCTAGATGTTGTCTAGGTCATACTGTCGGCTGATTTGGGCTGCTTCATTGTAAAAGGAGTTGTGAAATGAGCTGTAGAGTTGTCAGTTAACACCCACTGTACTGACCATATGACACAGAGCGTGTTGTTGAAGAAGTGGCTGACGACACTTCCCTGAGTAACAGCTGCAGCAATATCATGGGGTTGTGATGATTGGCCAGTGTAAACCATGGTCATCATCCTTTTTGCTTGGTACGATTCCAGTCAAAGAAGGGCTTTCATTTTGATCTCCATTACCCTCTGTTTTACTAAGGCTACCTAGTACCATACTCCCCTAAGTGCTGGCTTGATGTCAAAAGCGAGAAACTGTCACCTTTTCTCTGTCATCTTTTCTCTGTCATCGAGGTTGTTTCCATGTCTGGCTGAAGGCTGTGACAGAGTCTGCAGCTGCATTGCTCTGGTGGAACCTAAACTGAGTGTCAGCAGCAGCTTATTTTGAGTTTAGATGCTTGATTACCCTGTTGATGGCTTGTACCATCACTTTACAAATGACTAGGAGGAGATAGATGGGGTGGTAATTGGCTTGTTTAGATTTCTTCTCTTTATTGATGAGACATACCTAGGTAATTTTCTACATTGTTAGATAGATGCCAGAGTTATAGTTGTCCTGGAACAGCTTGGCTACAGGTATGGCTAATTCTGGTGCACTGGTCTTCAGCACCACAGTTAAAAATAAGAGGAAATTCAACACCAAATTATTTACAAGCAGTACGTTGAGATTACTTATAGATTCACGATAACTGTATGCTGCTTGGGGATAATAAATTATTTCATGGCATTTAGTGCTAAATAGGCTTATAACATCTGATCGTGTACTTGGCAACAAATCCATGTAAAATTGTAGTAATTTGATCAGAACAGAGGCTGGTTTTAATATAATTTAAGACATGACCTTTTATTGATTCTCTATTTATTCCAGCTGGTTAAGCTTTGTGTTTGTAATTCAATCAATTAATATTGTATTTGTGGTCTTGTTCCCTGTGAATATGCTTAGTAAATCACCCCCATGTGTTTTTTTTTGTCTTTTTTACAATATATTTATCAGTCACCCTTGAGTTCTGTATACTGCCATTTTTTCAACTTATGTTGAAGTGGATGTTTAGCCTGATTTCATCTAAGGAAATCTCTAACACTTTTACTGGTGTCCTTGCATTTTGTTCTTTATTAAAGCATAGATATTTTATGTCTCTGCCAAATATTTGTTAAAAGAAGGGTTCTATCAAAATAAATGTTAATATTCATTAAAGTCTAGAGGTATTTACCTTTAATGATACTTACACAGTCTTGCCTCATGTTATAGAGATATCCAAGGCAGAATTCCTTTGACTTAAAGAATAGTAAGTGCATAGGCAAACCTTTTAAGTATGAATCTTTATTAAACTGAGATGTTTAAAACAAAACACACATGAAGATGATTTGTTAAAGAATTTTTTAATACTCAGCTGTAATTCTGACTACTCTAAATGAGCAGTTCATCCATCGCAAGAGAAAATATACATAAAACATGATTTTTTAATTGTATCTACATAAAAGATCTCTGAAATGCCGTAGTCACCAATTTTAAATAGAAATTAAATCACAAGTAACAAAAAATTTAGCACAGGATAAGTGTGGCCACTAATATAGTAGGAAGCATGTACATGAGCAGGACTGAGATCTGAGACCCATCGCTAGCTGAATGTGACCAGTGGATAGCGATGTAGCCAAGAAGCACTTGACATGCTAGGGAATTAGTGGAAGGTTCATTAAAACCAGAACATTCATTCAAATGCAACTGGAGGGCCAGAACACCACTTCAGATGTTCAGACTGGCCTAATTTTAAAATAAAGGTTTCCTCTTGGATGACTCTAATAAGATCACAAGAAACTTGAGCAGGAGTAGGCCATTTGACCCCTCGAGCCTGCTCCGCTATTCATAAGAACGTAACATAAGAACTAGGAACAGGAGTAGGCAATTCAGCCCCTCGAGCCTGCTCCGCCATTCAATACGATCATGGCTGATCTCACCTTGGCCTCAACTCCACTTTCCTGCCTGTTCTCCATAACCCTTCAACACATTTCTAATTAAAAATCTGTCTATCTCCTCAAATTTGCCCAGTGTCCCGGCATCCACTGCACTCTGGGGTATTGAATTCCACAGATTCACGACCCTTTGAGAGAAGTAATTTCTCCTCATCTCTGTTTTAAATCTGCTACCCCTTATCCTAAACTATGACCTCTCGTTCTAGATTGCCCCACAAGAGGAAACATCCTCTCTATGTCTACTTTGTCAATCCCTTAATCATCTTATATACCTCAATTAGATCTCCTCATTCTTCTAAACTCCAGAGAGTAAAGGCCTAAACCTCTCGATCTCTCTTCATAAGACAAACCCCCCCCCCCCCCCCCCCCCATTTCTGGAGTCAATCTAGTGAACCTCCTCTGGCTGATCTGATTGCAACTTCAACTGTACTTTCCTGCCTCCATCCCCCTGCCCCCCCCCCCCCCAACCCTTGACTCCCTTGTAGAGCAAACTCTAACTCAGTCTTGAATATATTCAATGGCTCAGCCTCCATTGTTCTCTGGGGAATAGAATTCCAAAGAGTAATGACGCTCTGGAAGAAGAAATTCCTCCTCAACTCTGTCTTAAAAGGGAGAGCCCTTATTTTGAAATGCCGTCTAGTACTAGATTCCCCCATGAGGGGAAACATCATCTCAGCATCTACCCTGTCAAGCTCCCTCAGAATCTTATATGTTTCAATAAGACCACCTCTCATTCTTCTAAACTCCTTTGAGTATAGGTCAACCTGCTCAACCTTTCCTCATAAGACAATCTTCATCCCAGGAATCAATCAAGTGAATCTTCTTTGAACTGCCTCCAATGCAAGTATATCCCTCCTTAAATAAGGAGACCAAACTGTATGCAGTACTCTAGGATAAAAGCAAAATACTGTGGATGCTGGAAATCTGAAATAAAAACAAGAAATGCTGGAACCACTCAGGTCTGGCAGCATCTGTGGAAAGAGAAGCAGAGTTAACGTTTCGGGTCAGTGACCCTTCTTCGGAACTGCAGTATTCTAGGTGTGGTCTCACTGGTGCCCTGTACAGTTGTAGCAAGACATCCCTACTTTTATACTTCATCCCCCTTGCAATAAATGCGAACATTTCATTTTCCTTTCGAATTACTTGCTGTACCTGCATGCTAACTTTTTGTGATTCATGTGCAAGGACACCTAGATCCCTCTGTGCCACAGCATTCTTCAGTCTCCATTTAAATAATCTGCTTTCCTATTCTTCCCACCAAAGTGGACAACCTCACATTTTCCCACATTATATCTCATCTGTCAGATTTTTGCCCATTCATTTAACCTATCTATATCCCTTTGAAGACTCTTCATGTTCTCCTCACAACTTGGCTTTCCTACCAGCTTTACAAACATACGATTTAGGAGCAGAAGTAGGCCATTTGGCCCCTGGAGCCTTCTCTGCCATTCAATAAGATCATGGCTGCTCTGTTTGTGTTTCAAATTCCACACTCCCATCTACCCCGATAACCTTAGATTCTTGTTCGGCAAGGGAATCAATCTACCCCCGACTTAAAAATATTCAATGACCCCGCCTCCACCACCACCTGAGGCAGAGAGTTCCGAAGTCGCACAATCCTCAGAGAAAAAATATCTCCCCTGTCCGAAAATGGTGACCCCTAATTTTAAAACAGTGCCACCTAGTTCTGGACTCATCCACAAGAGGAAGCATCCTTTCCACGTCTACCTTGTCAGTTCCGTTCAGGATCTTGTATACTTCAGTCAGGTTTCCCCTCACTCTTCTAAACTCCAGTGAAAACAAGCCCAGTCTGTCCAACCTTTCCTCATAAGACAACCCGTTCACTCCAGATATCAATCTAGTAAACCTCCTCTGAACCGCCACCAACGCATTTACATGGCTTTGGTGGTTTAGTGGTAGAATTCTGGCTTGCCATGCGGGAGGCATAGGTTCGATTTCCAGTCGATGCAAAGCTAGTGCTTATCTTGGAACGAGTGTGTCCAGTGTTGGTGTCTTGGTTTGTGGAAGGATGGAAACAGTTCAGACAAAATTAATTATGCAAACTTCTGCAATAGATGAGTTATCTTATTTTCTATGTTTCTATAGGATGCAGGGCGAAAGAGGGAACCGGTTACTGAGTTGGATGATCAGCCATGATCATGAATGGCGGAGCAGGCTTGAAGGGCCGAATGACCTACTCCTGCTCCTATTTTCTATGTCTATGTTTCTATCCTTCCTTAAATAAGACCAAAACTGCATACAGTATTTGAGATGTGGTCTTCCTGCCAAAGTGACAAAATTCACATTTTTCCACATTATACTCCATCTGCCAGATTTTTGCCCACCCACTCAACCTATCTATATCGGTCTGCAACCTCCTTATGTCCTCTTCACAACCTCACTTTCCTACCTATCTTTGTGTCATCTGCAAATTTAGCTACCATGCCATCGCTCCCCTCATCTAAGTTATTGAGATAAATTGTAAAAAGTTGAGGCTCCAGCACAGACCCCTGCGGGACTCCACCCGTCGCATCTTGTCAATCAGAAAAGGACCCATTTATGCATACTCTGTTTTCTGCCAGCCAGCCAATCTTCTATCCATGCTAATATGTGACCCCCTGCCCCATGAGCTCCTACTTTGCACAATAGCCTTTTATGTGGCACCTTGTCAAATGCTTTCTGGAAATCCAAGTATAGTACGTCAACGGGCTTCCCATTATCCACAGAACATGTTACTCCTTCAAAGAACTCCAATAAATTGGTTAAACATGGTTTCCCTTTCACAAAACCATGCTGACTATTCCCAATTACCTTGAGCTTTTCTCAGTGCCCAGCTATTAACTCCTGAATGATCGATTCTAACACCTTCCCCATGACAGACGTCAAGCTAACTGGCCTATAGTTACCCGTTTTCTGCCTCCTGCCCCCCACTTCTTGAATACAGGGATTATATTTGCTACTTTCCAGTCTGATGGAACCTTTCCAGAATCTAGTGAATTTTGAAAAGTTAATACCAATGCATTGACTACCTCATTAGCCACCTCTTCTAAGACCCTAGGATGAAGTCCAGGGACTTGCCAGCCTGTAGCTCCATCAGTCTGCTCAGTACCGCTTCCCTGGTGATTGTAATTTCACCAGGTTCCTCTCTTCATTCCACCTGCTGATTTACAACTATTACTGGAATGTTTTTTGTGTCGTCTATAGTGAAGACAGAAGCAAAATATTTGTTCATTTCATTTCCTTATTATTTACTATTAACTCCCCACTCTCACTCTCTAGAGGACCATAACTCACTTTACTTACTCTTTTTCTTTTTAAATACCTGTACAAACTCCTATCTGTTTTTACATTTCTAGCTTTCTTCCTCTTATACTCTAATTTCTTTCTCCTGATTAACCTTTTAGTCATTCTCTGCTGTTCTTTATATTCTGACAAATCATCTGGCCTGCCACTCAACCTTGCGCAATTATATGCTTTTTCCTTAAGTTTAATGCTTTCCTTAATTAACCATATATGGTGGATCCTCCCTTTGAATTTTTCTTTATAGTACCGTCAGCAGATCTGCCTACAATAAACTCGATCCCTTTATCCAGATCATTAATATAGATTATAAATAGTTGAGGCCCAAACACTGATCCCTGTGGTACTCCATTAGTTATAGTTTGCCAACTTGCAAATGCTGCACTTATCTCAACTCTCTGTTTCCTGTTAGTTAGCCAATCCTCTATCCATACTAACATATTACCCCCAGCACCATGAGCTGTTATCTTGTGTAGTAATCTTTTATGTGGCACTTTATTGAATGTCTTTTGGAAATCCAAATACACTACATGCACTGGTTCCTCTTTATCCACCTGCTTGTTATATCCTCCGAGAACTCTAATAAATTTGTCAAACACAATTTCCCTTTCATAAAACCATGTTGACTTTGCTCATTAGTATTATGATTTTCTAAATGTCCTGTTACTGCTTCCTTAATAATGGATTCCATCATTTTCCCAATGTCACACGTTAGGCTAACTGGGCTGTAGTTTCCTCCTTTCTTGAATAGAGGTGTTACATTTGCAGTTTTCCAATCTATTGGGACATTTCCAGAATCTAAAGGATTTTGGAAGATTACAACCAATGCATCCACTATCTCTGCAGCCACTTCTTTTAAGACCCTAGAATGCAGGCCATCAAGGCCAGGGGACTTGTCAACCTTTAGTCCCATTAGTTTCCCCTGGTACTTTTTCTCTAGTGATCATTGTTCTAAGTTCCTCCCTTTTGTCTCTTGATTTTCTACTATTCTTGGGATGCTTTTTGTGTTTTGTACTGTACATGCAGATACAAAATACATGTTTGAAGTCTCTGTCATTTCCTCCTTTCCCGTTATTAATTCCCCAGCCTCACCCTCTAAGGGACCAATGCTTACTTTAGCTACTGTTTTCCTTTTTGTGTACCTGTAGAAGCTTTTACTGTCTGTTTCATATTTCTTGCTAGTTTACTTTCATACTCTAATTTCTCTTTTTTAGCCATCCTTTGCTGGTTTCTAAAATGTTTCCAATCTTCTGGCCTACCACTAACATTCACAACATTTTACGCCTTCTCTTTCTATAACTTCCTTAGTTATCCATGGATGGTGCATCCTTGTAATAGAGTCTTTCTTTCTCAATGGAGTATAACTTTGTTGAGAGTTATGAAATATCTCCTTAAATGTCTGCCACTGCTTTTCTACTGTATTACGTTTTAACCTATTTTCCCAGTTTACTTTAGCTAACTTTGTCTTTAAACCCGAGTAATTGCCTTTATTTAAGTTTAAGACCCAAGTTTCTCGCCCTCAAACTGATTGAGGGTGCTCGAATAAGGGGCATAGCTTTAAGTTTAAATGGAAAATATTAAGGACAGAGAGCAGAAGAAAATTTTTCTTGAGGTGGGAGGCTGTCGAGTTGGTGATTGAAGCAGTGACTGTCAAAATTTAAGAATAGGTTATTTAGATGGCTGTAAGAAAGGGATCGTAAAGGAATATTGGTACTGAGTGGGCACATGGTTTAGTGCTACTTTTCGTGTGGAGTATAAATGCCAACATCTATTTGGGCCAAACTGTTTCCTTCTTGTAATCTGTATAATACTTTGTAAAATTGTTTGACTCTGAGAATTATGAATGACAGAACAGTATGCAAGAATGAGTCTTTTTAGGTATGTATATTTTTGACATTCCATCAAGAAAGTCTTCAATTAAATAATATGGTTAATTGTTTTCAGCACACTCCAACCAGAAATCTGCTTCGGGGCATCCAGACTACTTATGCAAATGGCAAGGCCTTTCATACTCTGAGTGCAGCTGGGAGGATGGTGCTCTTATGTCCCGAAAGTTTCAGTCCCACATTGATGCATATACAAACCGGAATCAATCAAGATGCATCCCCTTGAAGGAGTGCAAGGTAGTTAAATTTAATTTTTTTAAATTCATTTCATGGGATGTGGGCATCACTGGCAAGGCCAGCATTTGTTGCCTATCCCTAATTGCCATTGAGTAGGTGATGGTGAGCCGCTGCCTTGAACCACTGCAGTACATCTGCTTCGGGTACACCCACAGTGCTGTTAGAGAGGGAGTTCCAGGATTTTGATCCAGCGACTGTGAAGGAATGGCGATATAGTTTCAAACAGGATGGTGTGTTACTTGGAGGGGAACTTGCAGGTGGTGGTGTTCCTACGTATCTACTGCCCTTGTCCTTTTAGTGGGAGAGGTTACCAGTTTGGAAGGTGCTGTTGAAGGAGGCATGGTGCGTTGCTGCAGTGCATCGTGTATATGGTACACACTGCTGCCACTGTGCGTTGGTGGTGGAGGGAGTGAATGATGAAGGTGGTGAATAGGGTGCCAGCCAAGCGGGCTGCTTTGTCCTGGATGGTGTCGAGCTTCCTGCGTGTTGTTGGAGCTGCACTCATCCAGGCAAATGGAAAGTATTCCATCCCTCTCCTGATTTGTGCTTTGGAGAGTCAAAAGGTGAGTTACTCGCCACAGAATTTCCACCCTCTGACATGCTGTTGTAGCCACAGTAGTTATGTGGCTATCTGGGTTCATACATGTTAAACTATTTCTACATAGCTTACTATATTGCAAAACTTAATTAATTTGATATGTTTTTAGTTATAAAAATGATAAAGTTCGTAATATATTTTGTACTTAATGTTGACTGGTCTTGATTCAATTGAGGCCTTCAAAAGAGAGTTGGATAATTATATGAAGAGAAAATTTAGCAGGCTGGTGGGAAGGCGGGGGAGTGGGACTAGGTGAGTTACTCTTGCAGAGAGCCAGCATAGATGTGACGGACTGAATGGCCTCCTTCTGTGTTAGAATCATAGAATGGTTACATGTCCATTATATAATAAAAACAAGAAATGCTGGAACCACTCAGCAGGTCTGGCAGCATCTGTGGAAAGAGAAGCAGAGTTAACGTTTCGGGTCAGTGACCCTTCATCCATTATATCCTGACAAATTGGAAATTATTAGTCTTCTTGAGATAGCCTGGCTACAGGAACAGCAACAGAAAACAAGAAAGAAAAACTGTGTGCTGTAAATCAAATGAGAACACCAGTGACCGATTCTAGATATCTGATGGTGTATATTCAATCCACTTACTAAAATTAAGAAAAGAAAAAATCACTATGGAACCCATGTACTTTGCAGTAAGCCAGAGTACATTGGAACAGATTTATTGACCATGGAATTTTGAAATATCCTGAAGACATAATCGACGCTGCATAAATTGAAGTTTGTTCTTTGTGGATTGTAGGGGATGCAAGATCCACTAATTGGAGTGTGATTAATGTTAAGCTCGAGTAGAATAGCATTATTCCTCATATCGGGATTCCTCTGTACAGCTCTTTGACATTGGCAATTACCTGAGGCAGGATCCCACTGCTTTGCAGCAGAGATCTTCCCTTGCACTTAGGTCTTCAAATGTTGCTTTCAAACTCTGAAACATTCAAGTTGATGGCCTGGTTACTGAAACATACCTTAATTAGTTCTTGCACAACATGCATGAATAGACGCTACAACACAATGGGTAATAATGTTGCGGTAAGTCAGCTTGTCCAATTTTACAGATAATCTGACATATCTCCAGCTCCTGTTCAAGATTTGGTTTAAAACTTAATGCTATTTGACTTTGTAGCAGTTAGATACAACTTGCTAGACCATTTCAGAGGGCATTTAAGAGTCAACCACATTGCTGTGGGTCTGGAGTCACATGTAGGCCAGACCAGGTAAGGAGAGCAGATTTCCTTCCCTAAAGGACATTAGTGAACCAAATGGGTTTTTACAGCAATCGACAATGGCCATTATTAGACTAGCTTTTAAAAAAAAAATTCTACATTTATTAATTGAATTCAAATTTCACCTTCTGCTGTGATTCAAACCCATGCCCCTAGGTCTCTGGGTTACTAG
The DNA here is from genome assembly GCF_036365525.1 of Heterodontus francisci. Taxonomy (NCBI): domain Eukaryota; kingdom Metazoa; phylum Chordata; class Chondrichthyes; order Heterodontiformes; family Heterodontidae; genus Heterodontus; species Heterodontus francisci. The sequence goes on along the minus strand of NC_090374.1, from coordinate 78,611,800 downwards.
TCCAGTGACAATATCACTATGCCACCGCCTCCCCTATTTGAGGTCATCTTGCTATGTCAGTCTTTCATGGCCGTTAATATCATTTGGTGTTCCTCTTGAAACCTATTAGGAAATTGAGCTTAGTTAGGACCATTCTGTTTCCCAGTTGAGACCTTTATTTTGTTCTTCAGGAACTAATGTACCCATGATTCAAACCTATTTTGAACACGAGTTTTAAAGATTTTTCTTTAAAAAGTCGAACTGTCAGTAGTTTTAACTTGTGAAATTAGAGCAAGTCTTGACTGTAGACCATCCATATTTGATTTGACATCTGATATTGGTAACTTTTTAACCTAAAGTTGCTTCTTAGTGCAATGAGAAGTTACCTAATCATTTTACCCATTTAGTTAGAAATGGAATGACCTTTCCATTGTGGGAAGCTTATAGAACTCTAAATATGCATTTTATCAGTTTAGGTCAGTGACCCTTCTTCGGAACTGACAAATATTAGAAAGGTCACAGATTATAAGCAAGTGAGGTGGGGGGTCACTGACCCGAAACGTTAACTCTGCTTCTCTTTCCACAGATGCTGCCAGACCTGCTGAGTGATTCCAGCATTTCTTGTTTTTGTTTCAGATTTCCAGCATCCGCAGTATTTTGCTTTTATTTTAGTGATATATAGCAAGGCTGCCTCGTCGAGCAGTGCTCAGACATTTACTTTTGTTTCTTATGCAGGTTTTAAAACAAAGACCCAGGTTTGTTACACTGAAGAAGCAGCCAGCCTATATTGGAAGTTCTGATGTATTGGAGCTCCGAGACTATCAGTTAAATGGTTTGAATTGGTTGGCACACTCTTGGTGCAAGTAAGTAGTTACTCATCCATGTTTGAGATTTCAAGATTATGGGGGTAAGTTTCCATTTTAGGAATGGGAAATGGGAAATCGGGTGCATATTACACTGGTTAGGTTACAGTTCAAGTTCCTGCTAAAATGCATTGACATAATCACAAATGTGAAATATTCCATGAGCCAGTGCAACTGGTCGGTGTAATAGAAAAATCATTTTTTTCTTGCATTGAAAAGCATTAATTGTACTTAAGAGTGGTAACCTGGTACAGGTTTATTAATACAGCTCAAAATTGTTTATCACAAAGAATAAGCATTTTTAATGAGAATTTAGTCCTCCACCTGTAATGAACCTGCTTTTTAAATCATTGAACCTTTTACTAGTTTCGTTGGTATACACCAGTTTCTTAGTAAATAAAATATTTGATATGTAGAACATTTAAAATGTGCCTAGTAGTACCTATGTGCCTAAGAAAATGAGCACAATTTGAAGACCCTCCTCGAATGGCACAGTTGGTGGAATCTTGGCAGCTCATTATTTTGATATGGGGGTATGTCCAGTTTTGTGGCCAGAGCCAACTTCATACAATATTATCTTTAAACTATTGTTAAAGATTGTAGAAACTCAGTTGTAGCTTGACGAAACTGAAGTTTAATATTCCCCAACCTTGTGCTGGTTCAGCTGATTTCACTCTGTATGTTAATTGTTTATTAATTGTGTGTTCCTATAAATAGGAGCAGACTGAAACTGTGGTGGCTAGGTTAGCAGGTACATGTTTGTAATGTGTATCTATAAATAATGCTGATAAAAGTGTGCAAAGATTAGCTCTAGTCTGTACTTCATCACCTTGCTTTCTAGAAAAAAAAATTGTGCTCATAAAACTAGTGGAAACGCTAGGTCTTTATTTGTAATTGTTTCAATTGCTATTATTTCTTGTCTTTTGAATCTTTGAGGCAAGGGAAACAATTTTGATTTAAGTCTGTAGCCAGTATTATTCAGGAAAGTGAAATTAACCATATGTACACTTAATGGTATTGCAAGTTTTCCTTTTTCATTGGCATGGTAATCAGTTTAGCACATTACCCATTTATATGTATAAGATTCCTTTAGAATCAGATCTCTGAAATGGGAACTTTCCTGTCTGAAGTACTTTTTAAAATTCCTATTTGTTTTCTTGCCTGTGTAGTGATAACCATAAAATGTGCAGTGATGTAGTACTTAAACTAACATTAAACAATCTAAATGTTATGGTTTAAATAGCTTTCCCTGCATTTTAATTCTCTTGACAGTTTAGACAAATAAAAGCGAGCAGTTAAAGTATGCTATTTTCCAATGATCATTTGTTGCTGTCTTCATTTCCTAGGAACAATAGCGTTATTCTCGCTGATGAAATGGGTCTTGGGAAAACCATACAAACCATCTCCTTCCTCAGCTACGTGTTCCATGAGCACCAGCTATATGGTCCTTTCCTTTTAGTAGTTCCGCTCTCAACACTCACTTCCTGGCAACGAGAAATTGAGATGTGGGCACCTGAAATGAATGTCGTAGTTTATTTGGGTGACATCAGTAGCCGTAATATGGTAAATTGTTTTTTGATGTCATATATGTTGCTGCATCAAGCAACTAAACTTTTTGTCCTTAAAGGGATACAGCTGAACTTTAACTGTATAGTCTGAATTACATGGTCAGTTTGAAATGATGCATCATATAATTTTGCATGTGCAGCAGTGCAGTTTTTCTACGAGTTCAAATTAGTTAATGTAAATTTATAAGTCAAATAAGTATCAGATGGGACAATATCTTGTGTTCCAAGCTGTTTCATTCAACAACAACTTGCACTTATAATGCGCCTTTAGCAGTAAAACATGCTCAGGTGCTCCACAGGAGCATGATCAAACAAAATTTGACACCAAATCATATATTGAGATGCGTTAAAGGAGGAAATGGAGACTGAATGGTTCAAGGAGGGAAGCCGTGGCTGCCAATGTGGTTTTTTTTATTTCTTCTTGGGATGTGAGCATCACTGGCAAGGTCAGCATTTATTGCACATCCTCCTTGAGACACCCACAACCAAGTGGCTTGCTAGGCCAGTTCAGAGGGCAGTTAACAGTCAACCACATCGCTGTGGGTCTGGAGTCACATGTAGGCCAGACTCGGTAAGGATGACAGATTTCCTCCCCTGAAGGACTTTAGTGAACCAGATGGGTTTATACAACAATCCGGTAGTTTCACGATCATTATTAATGAGGCAAGCATTTTATTCCAGATTTATTAATTAATTGAGTTTAATTTCCCCAGCTGCCATGATGGGATTTGAACCCGTGTCCCCAAGGCGTTAGCCTGGGCCTCCAGATTACTAGCCCAGTGACATTGCCACTATGCTACTGCCCCCTTACGGTGGATTGATCAATAGCAGGGATGCGCAAGATGCCAGAATTAGAGGAGTGCAGATATCTCGGAGGGTTGTAGACCTGGATGAGATTGCAGAGGTAGGGAGGGCCTTAGAGCATAGAACAGTACAGCACAGGAACAGGCCATTTGGCCCTCCAAGCCTGCGCCGATCTTGATGCCTGTCTAAACTAAAACCTTCTGCACTTCTGGGGACCGTATCCCTCTATTCCCATCCTATTCATGTATTTGTCAAAATGCCTCTTAAACGTCGCTATCGTACCTGCTTCCACCACCTCCCCCGGCAGCAAGTTCCAGGCACTCACCACCCTCTGTGTAAAGAACTTGCCTCGCACATCCCCTCTAAACTTTTCCCCTCGCACCTTAAACCTATGTCCCCGAGTAACTGTCTCTACCACTTTGGGAAAAAGCTTCTGACTATCCACTCTGTCCATGCCACTCATAACTTTGTAAACCTCTATCATGTCGCCCCTCCACATCTGTCGTTCCAGTGAAAACAGTCTGAGTTTATCCAGCCTCTCCTCATAGCCAATGCCCTCTAGACCAGGCAACATCCTGGTAAACCTCTTCTGTACCCTCTCCAAAGCCTCCACGTCCTTCTGGTAGTGTGGCGACCAGAATTGCAGGCAATATTCCAAGTGTGGCCTAACTAAGGTTCTGTACAGTTGCAGCATGACTTGCCAATTTTTATACTCTATGCCCCACCCGATGAAGGCAAGCATACTGTATGCGTTCTTGACTACCTTATCCACCTGCGTTGCCACTTGCAGTGACCTGTGGACCTGTACGCCCAGATCTCTCTGCCTGTCAATACTCCTGAGGGTTCTGCCATTTACTGTATACTTCCCACCTGTATTAGACCTTCCAAAATGCATTACCTCACATTTGTCCGAATTAAACACCATCTGCCATTTCTCTGCCCAAGTCTCCAACCGATCTATATCCTGCTGTATCCTCTGACAATCCTCATCATTATCCGCAACTCCACCAACCTTTTTGTAGTCCGCAAACTTACTAATCAGAGCAGCTACATTTTCCTCCAAATTATTTATATATACTACAAACAGCAAAGGTCCCAGGACTGATCCCAGCGGAACACCACTAGTCACAGCCCTCCATTCAGAAAAGCACCCTTCCACTGCTACCCTCTGTCTTCTATGACCGAGCCAATTCTGTATCCATCTTGCCAGCTCACCTCTGATCCCGTATGACGGCACCTTTTGTACCAGTCTGCCATGAGGGACCTTGTCAATGGCTTTACTGACGTCCATATAGACAACATCCACTGCCCTTCCTTCATCAATCATCTTAGTCACTTCCTCAAAAAACTTGATCACGTTAGTGAGACATGACCTCCCCTTCACAAAACCATGCTGCCTCTCGCTAATAAGTTCATTTGTTTCCAAATGGGAGTAAATCCTGTCCCGAAGAATCCTCTCTAATAATTTCCCTACCACTGACGTAAGGCTCACCGGCCTGTAATTTCCTGGATTATCCTTGCTACCCTTCTTAAACAAAGGAACAACATTGGCTATTCTCCAGTCCTCTGGGACCTCACCTGTAGCCAATGAGGATACAAAGATTTCTGTCAAGGTCCCAGCAATTTCTTCCCTTGCCTCCCTCAGTATTCTGGGGTAGATCCCATCAGGCCCTGGGGACTTATGCTTTGCCTTAATGCTTTGCCCAACACCACCACCTTTTTGATAACGACATGACCCAGACTATCAACATTCCCTTCCCTAGGCTCATCGTCCACCAAGTCCTTCTCTTTGGTGAATACTGATGCAAAGTACTCATTTAGTACCTCGCCCATTTCCTCTGGCTCCACACATAGATTCCCTCCTCTGTCCTTGAGTGGGCCAACCCTTTCCCTGGTTACCCTCTTGCTCTTTATATACGAATAAAAATCCTTGGGATTCTCCTTAATCCTGTTTGCCAATGACTTTTCATGATCCCTTTTAGCCCTCCTGACTCCTTGCTTAAGTTCCTTCCTACTTTCTTTATATTCCTCAAGGGCTTCGTCCGTTCCCAGCCTTCTAGCCCTTACAAATGCTTCCTTTTCCTTTTTGACGAGGCTCACTATATCCTTCGTTATCCAAGGTTCCCAAAACTTTCCAAACTCATCCTTCTTCCTCACAGGAACATGCCGGTCCTGGATTCTAATCAACTGACGTTTGAGAGACTCCCACATGTCAGATGTTGATTTACCCTCAAACAGCTGCCCCCAATCTAAATTCTTCAGTTCCTGCTTAATATTGTTATAATTAGCCTTCTCCCAATTTAGCACCTTCACCCGAGGACTACTCTTATCCACAAGTACCTTAAAACTTACGGAATTATGGTCACTGTTCCCGAAATGCTCCCCCACTGAAACTTCGACCACCTGGCTGGGCTCATTCCCCAGTACCAGGTCCAGTATGGCCCCTTCCCTAGTTGGACTATCTATATACTGTTTCAAGAAGCCCTCCTGGATGCTCCTCACAAATTCTGCCCCATCCAAGCCCCTAGCACTAAGTGAGTCCCAGTCAATATAGGGGAAGTTAAAACCACCCACCACTACAACCCTGTTGCTTTTACATCTTTCCAAAATCTGTCTACATATCTGCTCCTCTACCTCCCGCTGGCTGTTGGGATGCCTGTAGTAAACCCCCAACATCGTGACTGCACCCTTCCTATTCCTGAGCTCCACCCATATTGCCTCGCTGCATGACCCCTCCGAGGTGTCCTCCCGCAGTACAGCTGTAATGTTCTTCTTAACCAGTAATGCAACTCCCCCACCCCTTTTACATCCCCCTCCATCCCGCCTGAAGCTTCTAAATCCCGGAACATTTAGCTGCCAATTCTGATTTCCCTCAACCAAGTCTCTGTAATAGCAACAACGTCATTGTTCCAAGTACTAATCCAAGCTCTAAGTTCATCTGCCTTACCTGTTATACTTCTCGCATTGAAACAAATGCACTTCAGACCACCAGTCCCGCTGTGCTCAGCAACATCTCCCTGCCTGCTCTTCCTCTAAGTCTTACTGGCCTTATTTACTAGTTCCCCCTCAGTTATTTCTCCTGCTGTCCTACTGCTCTGATTCCCACCTCCCCGCCACACTAGTTTAAACCCTCCCGAGTAACGCTAGCAAACCTCGCAGCCAGGATATTTGTGCCCCTCCAGTTTAGGTGCACCCCGTCCTTCTTGTACAGGTCCCACCTGTCCCAGAAGAGATCCCAATGATCCAGATATCTGAAACCCTCCCTCCTGCACCAGCTGTTCAGCCACCTTAGGCCATGGAGGGATTTGAAAACAAGGATAAGAATTTTAAAACCGAGGCTATGTTTAACCTGGAGCCAGTGTATGTCATTAAGAACAGCGGCATTGGGTGAACAGAATTTGATGAGAGTTAGGATACAGGCAGTAGAATTTTGGATGACCTCAAGTTTATGGAGGGCAGAATGCGGCAGGCTGATCAGGAGTGTGTTGGAATAATTCTACAGGTAACAAATGCATGGATGAGGGTCCAGCAGCAGATGAGCTGAGCTAGGGGCAGAGACGTCCAATGTTACGGAGGTAGAAATAGGCGGTCTTATTGATGGCATGGATATGTGATTGGAAGCTCATCTCGGATCAGATTTGACATCAAGTTGCGAACATGAGGATCGAAGACGATGGCTTCTGTCTTCCCAGTATATAGTTGGAGGAAATTTCTACTCATCCAGTACTGGATGTCAGGCAAGCAGTCTGATAATTTAGGAACAAAGAGGTGGTGGTAAGGTAGAGCTGGGTGTCATCATTGTCCATGTGAAAACTAATGGTGTGCTTTTGGATGATGCCTTCAAGAGGCAGCATGTAGATGAGAAATAGAAGGCCAACAATAAATCCTTGGAGTCAACAGAGGTAATGTTGCAGGAGCAGGAAGAGCAGTAATTTTAGGTGATTCTCTGACCATGACTGGATAGGTAAGAATGGAACCAGGTGAGTGCAGTCCCATCCAGCTGGATGACAGAGAGGCATTGGAGGAGAATGGCGTGGTCAGCTGTCAACAGTATCTGCTATCATCGGAGCTCGGAAGGGATGTTGGGTGATCAGTTTAGTGAAAATAGGGTGTGGGAGCAGGAGATGAGTCTCATGGCCGAGATGAGATCGGAGGGAGTATGAGGGTAGATAGGAGAAAAACTAGAGAAAGATGGGAATTCCAGGTTGGGGCAGGGAGAATCTTGGAAGAAGTTTGGCCTGGTGGGCTAGGGTAAGGAGCGATGGAAGCAGCAGAGGCAGCTGATGGTTTCAGTCTTGGGGACAAAGAAGTTCATGAGCTCTTGCAACTTGCTGGAGGTGGGCGAAACAGGGGTGTGGGGTTTGAGATGATTTGCAGCAGAGAAAAGAAGCTGGGGATGATCTTTGCATTCCAGGATGATCAGTTTTAGCAGATGAGAGTAGGACCCAATGGCGCTTTATGTGGTCCAGCTAGATCTGGTGCAGAATGGCTAAACCAGAGTTTTGGTATGCTAAAAGTTAACTTTGTGGAGATTTTTACAGAGGTTGTTCTTACCAGTAACTTTCATTTTTGAACATAAAAAAATGAAAGTCGTAAATGACCCTCAGCACCTCCCACCCTTCCCACAACCATGCAATCTCCTGGCTGAGGTAAAAAAAAAAAATCCAGGTCCAATAAGGGAGGGAAAAATCTAGAAAATTTCTCTTTTGATTCAATCCCGATTGAAACCAGTCTGGGAGATTGCATTGAGCATGCGTACTTTAACTGTTAAACTAATTATGATGCGATCTCTGTCCCAGCGAACAACCAGTCCAACTCTACTTTGAAAGCATGCAAAGAGTCAGCATACACTGCACCAGCTGGCAACACATTCCAGAGGCTCACTACTTCCTGGGAAACAAACGGCCTGATTTTTTTTATTTGTTCATGGGATGTGTATGTTGCTGCCCAGCATTTATTGCCCATCCTGAATTACCCTAGATCTGAATGGCTTGCTAGGCTATTTCAGAGGGCATTTTAAGAGTCAACCACATTGCTGTGGGTCTGGACCAGACCCCAGGTAAAATTTCCTTCCTTAAAGGGCATTAGTGAACTAGATGGGTTTTACAACAATCAACATTGGTTACCATTAGACTAGCTTTTAATTCCAGATTTCTTAATTGAATTCAAATTTCACCATCTGCCTTGGTGGGATTCAAACCCATGTCCGCAGAGCACTAGCTGGGCACTGGATTTCTAGTCCAGTGACATCATCGCTACGCCCCTGCCTCCCCGATTCTTACTATTTCATAGCTTAAATACATGTCCCCTTGCCAATCTGTCAAAGTGAAATAATCTATCAATAAGCATGTAATCCAGCCCTTTGATTATTTTAAATTTGTTTGCTTCCTATTAGATAAGAACATATGAATGGATGCATCCTCAGACTAAGCGGTTAAAATTCAATATCTTATTGACAACATATGAGATTTTGCTGAAGGACAAAGTAAGTATGCAACCAGCTCTCTTTTTTTTAAGTTATAATCATCACAAAGGGACATTTCCGATGTAAATCCTCACTCCACACTCGCCCCAGTGATGTCTTTAAAAGCCAGCAATTCTGTAATTTACAGGTTTGCTACAGTGCAAAAATCCTTCATATTTGTGGAGCTTTTCATTTAATAATCCATAAGTTTAAAATGCTTCTTATACTTATCTGATGAAGCTGTACTGTTTAGTGCGCATAATTATGCTAATAACCAAGGAAATGCCAAAGATGACACGAGATCTAGAAATGCAATTCATAGTATTGAATGTGTAATAGACCGCGATGTGGCTTTAATAAAATTGAGGGCTGAGGACCAATAAAACAGGTTCATCTGACGTGATTTGATTTAGATTTATGGAATATCTTCATTGAAGGCCCTGTTACTTTTCAACAAATAAGTTCTGTATGCAGGTCCCTGAACACTTTTTAAAATTTTCCACTTTCGGGATGGGAAGTAGCAAAAGAAAGTATGTGTATTTGAATTAAAACAGAACATGCTGGAAATACTCATCAAGTTTGACAGTATCTGTGGAGAGAGAAACAGAGTTTAACGTTTCACATCAATGATCTTTCATCAGTTTTGGTCATGTCCTGAAATGTTAACTCTGTTTCTCTCTCCACAGATACTGCCAGACCTGCTGGGGATTTCCAGAATTTTCTGTTTTTATTTCATATTTCCAGCATCCGTAGTATTTTGTTTTTGTGTATTTGAATGCTTTTCACCTATGAAACATGAATCTGAATGTAGCTAGCACTGATCATGTAACGTTTTTAACATACTAGGGAAAAGACTGCTCATTAGCAATGCATTTTCATTCAGAGGTCAGATAGTTGCTATGGGAAAGTAGGAAGTCACATGATAGTAAAGGATGTTCTTCAGACAGTGGGGTTATGACATTATTGGGACTAGATGAATAAAAATTCAACTTGAAAGCTCATAACATTGGAACAGACCTATGATGGCTAAGTGGATAAACACATAGTGTGGTAGCAGCTTTCACTGCTGTGGAAGATTCAAGATTTGGTCCATATCTTTGATAAGTTAAAATCTCTGGGCAAGGGAGATGAAAAAATCAGTTATCAAGGGAGCTGTGTTCGAAAGTGCTAAAACATGTATATCATGTGAGGTCAGGATCAGGTTGAGCTGTACGAGCCCAGTGTAAAATAGCCCTTGGACATTGCCTAGGATCATGCTCAAACAGCTTCCATTTGGGTGAGCTACAGGTGGATTGCCAACCTCTGCAACTATATCCTAGTATGAGTCACTAGATTTTACAGTTATGTAGTTTTAATGTGGAAAGTTTTTTAGGCCACTGAATAGAAACATAACAGAATTGAGGGGTAGTAAAATCCATTCCAAGATTTTGAACCATTTCCGGATAAAAGTTCAAAATGTGAAATGTCACCAAATTGTAGGTTTAAAATACTTCTAATATTATGGTTTGACATTTTGTTTCAGTCATTCCTTGGAGGTGTAAACTGGGCTTTCATCGGGGTGGACGAAGCCCATCGTCTGAAGAATGATGATTCTCTCCTTTATAAAACCATGATGGACTTTAAGTCCAATCACAGGCTGCTCATTACTGGGACTCCACTCCAAAACTCACTCAAAGAACTCTGGTCTCTCCTTCACTTCATCATGCCCGAAAAGTAAGTGTGACTAAGAATTCAAGTTTGATAATATAGGAGCAAAAATTGTAAGGGTAAAGGTGTCTTACAGCAGGAAAGTTTCACTCCCTTTAGGAAAATATCTTAACCCAGGGAATCCTCGATGTCACAGTCAATATTTATGTCAACAAACACCAGTAAAGCAGATTATCTGGTCATTAGCACATTGCTGTTTGTGGGATGTTGCTGAGCGCAAATTAGCTGTTGTGTTCCCTACATTGCAACACATCAAAAGCGTTTCATTTGCTTTAAAGCACTTTGAGACATCCTGAGGTTATGAAGGGTGCTATATAAATGCAGGGTCTTTTTTAATGGGTTTTTATAAAAAATTCTGTAGTTTCAAGTCAGCTGTTCACTCTTCCATCTCTAGCCCTGCACTATTTCTGTGCCTTGTCTTCTGATAGTACTGTGGCTCATTTGAGCTTTTGCTTATCCAATCGACTCAACAACAACAATGGCACATTTTGTTTCATTGTTGGAAAAATTCTTTCCCTCTTTGGAATTGATTTAAGCCGACCTTGTTGATTTATTTGTCAGGCATTGGTGTTTAAAACAATTTTTATGGGATGTGTGTGTTGTGTGTGTCTGTGTTTTACTTCTGTATTTTCAGTAAATACGCAGCCTGACAGCCAGAATTAAAAAGTTTAATTAGTTTATGCTAATTTTTGATGGCTTATTCCTGACAATTCCAGTTTCTGTAGGTGCAGAGCATAAAAATAAGTATTTCACAAAATGATAGCTGAAGAATAGGAGACTCGTCAGCTTTGTGGCAGAAACTGCAGTGAATCTCGTGGTCTCGTAATTTTTTGCAAAATACAGTCATTAAAAGTTAACAATTTAGCCCATCAATTTATTGACACAACTTAATATTCTACGGTAATCCAAATGCCGTTTCTTCTGCCTGTGAAAGAAACCTTGACAATTGGGTTTTGTTTCTTGCAAGTGATCATGAATGGCCTGTACATATCTCGGTTGAATTCTCGTGATTGCAATTTTTAATAGCAGTGGCAATTTTACGTTTCGTTGTAATTGTTTTTTGAAAAAGGTACCTTGGTTAATATTTTATATACAAAATAAATGATTAAAAATCATGTTTTTGTCAGTTGAATCATTGATTTGAAAGGCTTATCTGTCTTTATCAGTTAGTAGAGAATTTATTTTTGTGGCATCGACAATATAAAAATGTTTGAAAAAATTGTCAGGAAAATTTACTGTCCGATAGATTGCTGCCCGTAATCACTTTGAAATAATTTTGTTTGTGAGTAGCTTATGTATGTTACTAAATAAAAGTGATATTTCTGTTTGGGGGGGAAAAGATTTTCTTCCTGGGAAGTGTTTGAAGAGGAACACGGTAAAGGACGAGAAGTTGGATACACAAGCCTTCACCGGGAACTGGAGCCATTCTTGCTGCGAAGAGTGAAAAAAGACGTTGAGAAATCTCTACCTGCTAAAGTTGAACAAATCTTGCGAGTGGAAATGAGTGCAGTACAAAAGCAATACTATAAGTAAGTAATGCCCCATAAGAACAAATTCTTTCAGACTTCTTATTGGCCAAGGTGGTGGCCTGGATTCGGTGGCCGTAGACTATGGCGACCTGCACGCGTGGACCGTTCGTGCGGAGCTGCCGAGATATTAAACACGGCAGCTCATTTAAATGGCCACATCCACCAAGGATGTGGAGGGGGCGGGTGTTCCGGCAACTGCATCCGGCGCCACTGCGCAGGCACCGGCACCATTTTTAAAGGGCTCTGAGCCCTTCAAATTAGTTAAAATATTTAAAGATATACCAATGTTAACTTTAATTAGAAAAATTAAATTAAATTTTCTAGTCCCTCTCCCGCACCCCCCAATAACCATACATTCCTTGCCCTCCCTCTTCCCCCCCCCCCCCCCCACCATGTATCTGACCTTTCCGCTCCCCCAATGTTTATAAACTTTTACCTTCAACCCCTTCCCACTATACCCAGACCAATCAGAATAGGTTGACCCCACCCCGCACAGAGAAACTTACCTGCTCCCCCCTCCCCACCAGTGTTACGCCTCAGTTCTCCGAATGGAGATCCGAAGGCGCGGGAGTGGCGGCCACTGGCACTAATATCGGTGCAGCATGGATGTCGGGAGCAAGATGCTCATTAATGCAAGTATTTAAATAAATTTGCTTATGTAAATCCTGGTCCTGTCGCCAAGCAGTAGGGAGGCTGCCAAGAGGCCTCGCTCCCACCGGCAATATCGGGCGGGGCCTTCCTGGCGCCAAGGCCCATGGAGGGTCTCTCCCAGAGGCATTTTTCGCCCCCCCCCCCACCATGACCCCCGACGTTGGAGAGGTTCTAAAATCCAGTCCTGTGCATACAAAAGCAATTTGAATTGGCTAAACTGAATACTCGAGCAGTATTTGTAGATCATATACAAAGATTATGAGGCGTTAAAGAAAAATCTGCAAATGCTGGAAATACACAGCAGGTCTGTTGACATTTGTAAGTAAAAAAAGTAAACCTATGTTTCAGGTGTAGAGGCCCTTCTTCAGAGGACTGGCCAGGTTTTGCGTTCTGTTGAAGGGTCTACACATGAAGTGTTAATCATTTCCCTTTTCAGATGCTGACAGACCTGCAAAAAAAAGGTCAAATGTATATAAACTTTTTGAGTCATTGTGGGGAAGTATAATGCATGAAACTTGCTCAGAGGAGCACTGAATGGATAAGTGAATGGTTACCTGTGGTATTGTTAGGCGTTTGATTTTGACTAGTAGTGGATAATGTTTGTGTATAAAGCCATTCAATTTTTTTTGAACTGTAACTTCTGGACATTCAACAGACTTCTCCAAAATAAGCTCTGTGATGTAACTAATAGTTCAATTAGTTGGCTGTATTTACTGTTGCTTTTTATTATAATGTTGGTATTAATTGTCAATATTTTTTTCTTGCAATGCAATAGATGGATTTTAACCAGGAATTACAAAGCCTTGAGCAAAGGGTGCAAAGGCAGCACGTCCGGCTTTCTCAATATCATGATGGAACTTAAAAAGTGTTGCAACCATTGCTACCTCATTAAACTGCCAGAAGATAATTTCTATGACAGGCAGGAGGCCTTACAGGTATAATTTCAGAGAGGATGTGCATACGGGAAGTATGTATGTGATATATGTGCATGTGCACTGGATTAATGACAGTCCTTTTGAGTGATTTTTTTTAAAATCAAAGCATCTCAAGTTGTCATGGTGGGGTTTGAACTCCACATTCTCTGGATTATTAATCCAGGCCTATGGATTGCTAGTTTAGTAACTAGCACTGATCGGAGTAATTTTGACTTGAGGTTAAACACCTCCCCCGATTTTCATTTTCATTGAAAGCAGAAAGGAAAATGGGGAGAATTGTTTAAAGGCTGGCGGGGTTAATACCGCCATTTTACAAAATTGCCCCCAATGTGTACTGTATGAATAAGACTATATGTGGAAGTTCAATTGTTTTTTGTGTATCGCAATGGCCATTACGGAGACGTGGATATCACAGGGGCAGGAATGGATGTTGGATGTTCCGGGGTTTAGATGTTTCAAAAGGAATAGGGAGGGAGGTAAAAGAGGTGGGGGAGTGGAATTGTTAATCAGGGATAGTATCACAGCTGCAGAAAGGGAGGTCATCGAGGAGGGTTTGTCTACTGAGTCATTATGGGTGGAAATCAGAAACAGGAAAGGAGCAGTCGCTTTGTTGGGAGTTTTCTATCGACCCCCCAATAGCAACAGAGACAGGGAGGAACAGATTGGGAGGCAGATTTTGGAAAGGTGCAGAAGTAACAGGGTTGTTGTCATGGGTGACTTCAACTTCCCAAATATTGATTGGAACCTCCTTAGTGCAAATAGTTTGGATGGAGCAGTTTTTGTCAGGTGTGTCCAGGAAGGTTTCCTGACTCAATATGTAGATAGTCTCCCCTCTAGTTGGCCTATGTTGGACTTGGTGCTTGGCAACGAACCAGGCCAGGTGACAGATCTCTCGGTGGGAGAGCATTTTGGTGATAGTGATCACAACTCCCTGACCTTTACCATAGTCATGGAGAGGGACAGGAGCAGACGGGATGGGAAAATATTGAATTGGGGGAGGGGGAATTACAATGCTATTAGGCAGGAACTGGGGAGCATAAATTGGGAACAGATGTCCTCAGGGAAATGCACGACAGAAATGTGGAGGTTGTTTAGGGAGCACTTGCTGCGACTGCTGGATAGGTTTGTCCCGATGAGGCAGGGAAGGGATGGTAGGGTGAAGGAACCTCGGGTGACAAGAGATGTGGAACAGCTAGTCAAGAGGAAGAAGGAAGCTTACTTAAGGTTGAGGAAGCAAGGATCAGACAGGGCTCTAGAGGGTTACAAGGTAGCCAGGAAGGAACTGAAGAATGGACTTAGGAGAGCTAGAAGGGGACATGAAAAAGTCTTGGCGGGTAGGATTAAGGAAAATCCCAAGGCGTTCTGCACTTATGTGAGGAACAAGAGGATGGCCAGAGTGAGGGTAGGGCCGATCAGGGATAGTGGAGGGAACTTGTGCCTGGAGTAGGAGGAGGTAGGGGAGGTCCTAAATGAATACTTTGCTTCAGTATTCACTAGTGAGAGGGACCTGGTCGTTTGTGAGGACAGCGTGGAACAGGTTGAGGTTAAGAGGGAGGATGTGCTGGAAATTTTGAATGATATGAGGACAGATAAGTTCCCGGGGCCAGACGGGATATACCCAAGAATATTACGGGAAGTGAGGGAAGATATTGCTGCGCCTTTGGCGATGATCTTTGCGTCTTCACTGTCCACTGGAGTAGTACCGGATGATTGGAGGGTGGCCAATGTTGTTCCCTTGTTCAAGAAAGGGAATAGGGATAACCCTGGGAATTATAGACCAGTCAGTCTTACGTCGGTAGTGGGCAAATTATTGGAGAGGATTCTGAGAGACAGGATTTATGATTATTTGGAAAAGCATGGTTTGATTAGAGATAGTCAGCATGGCTTTGTAAGGGGCAGGTCATGCCTCACAAGCCTTATTGAATTCTTTGAAGATGTGACAAAACACATTGATGAAGGAAGAGCAGTGGATGTAGTGTATATGGATTTTAGCAAGGCGTTTGATAAGGTTCCCCATGGTAGGCTCATTCAGAAAGTAAGGAGGCATGGGATTCAGGGAAAGTTGGCTGTCTGGATACAAAATTGGCTGGCCCATAGAAGACAGAGGGTGGTAGTGGATGGAAAGTATTCAGCATGGAGCTCGGTGACCAGTGGTATTCCACAAGGATCTGGGACCTCTGCTCTTTGTGATTTTTATAAATGACTTGGATGAGGAAGTGGAAGGCTGGGTTAGCAAGTTTGCCGATGACACGAAGGTTGCTGGAGTTGTGGATAGTGTGGAAGGCTGTTTGTAGGTTGCAGCGGGACATTGACAGGATGCAGAGCTGGGCTGAGAAGTGGCAGATGGAGTTCAACCTGGAAAAGTGTGAAGTGATTCATTTTGGAAGGTCGAATTTGAATGCGGAATACAGGCTTAAAGACAGGATTGTTGGTAGTGTGGAGGAACAGAGGGATCTTGGGGTCCATGTCGATAGATCGCTGAAAGTTGCCACCCAAGTTGATAGGGTTGTTAAGAAGGCGTATGGTGTGTTGGCTTTCATTAACAGGGGGATTGAGTTTAAGAGCGCGAGGTTATGCTGCAGCTCTATAAGGCCCTGGTTCGACCACACTTGGAATATTGTGTTCAGTTCTGGTCGCCTCATTATAGGAAGGATGTGGAAGCTTTAGAGAGGGTGCAGAGGAGATTTACCAGGATGCTGCCTGGACTGGAGGGCATGTCCTACGAAGAAAGATTGAGGAAGCTAGGGCTTTTCTCATTGGAGCGAAGAAGGATGAGAGGTGACTTGATAGAGGGGTACAAGATGATGAGAGGCATAGATAGAGTGGCTAGCCAGAGACTTTTTCCCAGGGTGGAAAGGGCTATCACCAGGGGGCATAATTTTAAGGTGATTGGAGGAAGGTTTCGGGGAGATATCAGAGGTAGGTTCTTTACACAGAGAGTGGTGGGTGCATGGAATGCGCTGCCAGCGGTGGTGGTAGAAGCAGATACATTAGGGGCATTTAAGCGACTCTTGGATAGGTACATGGATGATAGTAGAATGAAGGGTAGGTAGTTAGTTTGATCTTAGAGTAGGTTAAAGGTTCGGCACAACATCTGTACTGTGCTGTACTGTTCTATGTTCTATAATCATCTTCACAATTTACTTATTGATATTAAAAATAGTGGTGTACAGATAATGATTGGTTTCACTTTTAACTTAAGAGAAGACAGGAGAAAATCTGCAGTGTCCATTTATGAATTTGAAATGAATGTAGTTATAATGCTACAAAACCTTCTGTGAAAATAACTATGGTTGTTGTAGGCCGTTCAATTGGTTATGCATTTAACTATCTATGAAAAGCTATGTGGGTCTCTTTTTTTCGCTTGAGTCATTTTTTCCTGATTTCTTCTTTTCCTAGCATTTGATCCGTAATAGTGGGAAGCTGATACTGTTGGACAAGCTCCTTTGTCGACTAAAGGAGCGAGGCCACAGAGTTCTTATCTTCTCTCAAATGGTTCGGATGCTGGACATTCTAGCAGAATATTTGAAGTGCCAACAGTTTTGTTTCCAGGTCAGTTTTCTCACTCTAGTTATTAAGCATTATGAAAAATTTACACATAACCGTAGATGACAGTGCTTTTAGTCTTTCATGTCACTTCCTCTTCAGACATATACTGCATTATGTGTCAATGGTAGTAGAACAAAATCATAGAGCATCGTGGCATATTGGAGTGCCAATATATGGCATCATGGAATGAAAGGATTAACTTCCTTCCTCCCAGCCCAATCTGTTGAGTTCCCAATCTCAACCAAGTTACGTGTGAAGGTTCTAAGTAGAGTGAAAATCAGCTGATACGTTTCCTTCATTCCCTACTTTATGTGGTTAGGTGTAGCATAAGTGGTCTAGGAGCAGGCACCAAGGAAGTGCAGGATCCAAAAAGGACTTGCAAGGGAGAAATCTATCGGCAGGTAAAAGATGACATGCCCTTAAATATTACCGCATGATTGGAAAAATGAAAATTTTCAGAAGTACCTTTGCACAGATCTAGCAGACGCATTACTGGAGTGACTGATCCAAATTATGTGCTTGCAGACAATTCTTTTTTGCAGCAGGTCATTGGTGCCATTGTGCTTCACCATACAGAGAGCGCCTGATCTCATCTGGGCTCTGAACTGAGCCGATGTTAAAATTTCTGCATGGAAGAAGCAAATTAACCCTGGTTTACTCTTGCATTGATCCAGGTAATTAGTTACAGTACAACATTGGAAAAGGCTTGCAGGTGGCCTATCTCTTCTCCATGTTAGGAATAGGTGTGTTGGTTGGGAAGAAAATGTAGTCATTTTGTAGTGGCATCTTTTGAGAGTTGTGAAGAAAGTTTTGGTAGAAAGAATGAGGAGAGGCAATATAAATAAATGGTACAATTTTAAAGGGTGCAGGAACAGAAGGACCTGGGGGTGTGCATATGTGAATCTTCGAAGGTGGCAGGACAAGTTGATACGACTGATTTTAACAAAAATTGGGATCCTTGGCTTTATAACTATAAACACAGAGTACAATAGCAAGGAAGTATTGCTAAACCTTTATAAATCACTAATTAGGTCTCAGCTGAAGTATTTGTGTCCAATTCTGGGCACCGTACTTTTGGAAGAATGTCAAAAAAGAAAGACTTGGATTTATATAGCTCCTTTCATGACCAAGGGATGTTCTCAAGTGCTCTACAGTCAATGAAGTACTTTTGAAGTGTGGTCACTGTTGTAATATAGGAAAAGACTAGGAAAGGGCACAGAGGAGAGTTACTAGAATCGTACTGGGGTCAGGAACTTCAGTAATATGGAGACACTAGAGAAGCTGAGGTTGTTCCCCTTAGGAGTAGAAAAGGTTAAGGGGAGATTGAATACATTTTAAGGGGTTTAGGGAGAAACTGTTCCAACTGGCAGAAAGGTCAGTAACTGTAAGACACCGATTTATGATAATTAACAAAAGAACCAGAGGGGTGATTAGAATTTCTTTTTATACGGTGAATTGTTATGATATGGAATGCACAGCCTGCAAAGTTGATGGAAGCAGATTCAATAGTGACTTTCAAAAGGGAATTGAATAAATACTTGGAACAGAAATATTTACAGGGCAATGAGGAAGGAGCAGAGGAGTGAGACTAATTGGATAGCTCTTTCAAAGAGCCAGCACAGGTATGAAGCTCCGAATGGCCTCCTTCTGTACTGTATGATTCTGCGATTACTGAACTGCAATATTTCCACCTTTTTAATTTGTGTTTTTTTTTTTAGCGGGATTAACTCTTTTCCAGCTAAATAACAGCTTCAAACACTCTTTTTGAACCCACTGAATCATGCACATGAGCTAATTCGTGCAAATAATTTGTTTATTCACGTCCAGTGGGACAAATGACGGTTGTTGTTTTGTTTCTTCCATTTGTGAGCTGATCTCCAATAAAGGAATTTTCACATAGCATACTTATTCCTCACCGTGGGATTGATCTGGAAGTCCCTTATTATTAAGTTACGCTATAACACTGTAAAAAAAAAAAAATCACTGAAAGCTACTTCATGCTAAATTGTTCCAGGAATGCTCAAATCCTGATTTATACTGATAGCCACTATACAAATTGGTTGTGATATGTTTTTTGTTTATTTACTTTATCCAAAATTGCTCCAAGTGGTTATAATGGCCACTAAACACAAGGCAACATAACCTGTGAATCACATCATTAGTTGTTTCCTCTGGGGCCACCTGCAGTTTGCAGCTTTTCCAAGGATCATTGTTGTGACTGACAGATACATTCCAGCATGCAATTGTAATAAATGCACACAATTTATTTGGTGCAGCCAATTGCTGGATCTTACAGAATTATCCAATTAGATTACCATCCTCGTATTTCCATCGTATGTTTTTTTGCTGCAGCCTTATACAGTCAGTGAAGAGTTTTGCCAGATTTTTGTTCAAAGTGATTTTTAATCTTTTGTGTTTTTACTATGTTAATATGTGCATCTCCCCTCACAAAACAAAGCTCTGGTGCTAATGAATTGTAAAGGTGAAACTCTTGCATGTTCTGTATTCTGATGTGATAATGACAAAGAAACAGCCTTTTATGAGCACAAGCACATGCATGTGGCCCTAAATTTAAAATTTTAGGAATAAAAGGTGAATTTTCAAAAGCTCCTGTTACAAAAAGGCATACTTAATATGATCCACCTGGCTCCCCTTATTTGTTTGAGCTCATATTCCAAAGGTATGAAAAATTGCTTCATGTAAGATTTCAAAACTAACTTGTTTACACGTGACACTTTTGATGTGAAAATAGGTAAATTTGAGTATTAGAGGATCAGTCTTTGAGCCAAATCTTTTTTCTCATCCGTCTCTTATGTTCTATGTTCTAATGAATAGCCAGAGTCCATCAGCAAAAGACATATCTGAAGAATGTAGTAATTTTTCTGCACTTCACTGTAGTGTGCCTTACAATATTGGTTATTGATCTTTCTCTTACAGCGACTAGATGGATCTATTAAGGGAGAGCTGAGGAAGCAAGCACTGGACCATTTCAATGCAGAAGGATCAGATGTAAGACTTTTAAGTTTTTTGTGTGTGAGCGCACGAGAGGGAGAGAGTGAGCAATTGGATAAGAAGTGGGGATTTAACCCCTCTTCAGATGGCTGTGGATTTGATTCCCAGGGCTTGACGCTGCCCATTTTGTTCAGCTGAGTTTCATCTGGTCCTAGCCAGGTCGTTTGAGGGAGAAATGATGTACGTCATCCAGTCAATACATTTTCAGCCAGCCAGTTAAACTGGCATAGCCATTGATTGTGGGGTAAGGCCATGGTTCAGTTCATCCTTTGTTCACTACCTAATGTTGGTGAACAGCTAGCAAGGGAGAGGAGAAAGGTGGGGAAAGTGATTCAATTTTGAAATTTTCTGAACCTGTCATCTTCTGAAATGAGATAGAAATGGTCTTGTCATCAGATTTTTTTTCATTTAAATTATGACTATTACAAACTTTTCCTGCTCTGATGAAGAGTTACCCCTGAAATTTTGATCTATCTTTCTGGTTCATATGCTGTTGGATCTGTTATGAAGTTCTGGCATTTTTTTGTCTTATTTCAGATTTTAGTATGATAGTGTAGTTACTGTTAGTGATTGTGAGATTGCCCAAGGTCTGTTTGCTTTAGTGAAATGATTGTTTCTGACCTTTTAGAGATTCTTATATGTGCGATAGCTGATGCTGCACTCTATCTACAAAAGGAAAACTCACTGCCATAAGCTGTAGAAAAATGCCACGAGAGAATTTAGCTACACCAAAGGTTTGATTAAATAGTGAAAAAGTTTCAATACAGTTAATGTAGAAATATATTGAAATACAGCAGTTCCGACTAATCCTGCCTTCAGGAGCCATTATTACATTTCTTAGCCTGGAAGTTGTAAACTGTGCTTGTGACCAAGGTTTTGATACTTATATGACCAGTGTAGCTGATAAATTGCTCACACGTATGTGGGAGGTAGAGTTAACCCCACATATGTGACCAGATAACTCATCAACCAACCTTAAACTGCTTTCCCATAATTGACATTGAGAGGGGCAAAAGTCATAATCAAATCACTTGTAGCAATACCCACAGCAGCAACTGTCCAATAACTTTCCTATTGTGTGTATCATTTAACAAACATTTTTGTTTGACAGAAAGCAATGAAATTGATTGTTAGAATGTAAATTTTCATTTAGATTGTATATATTGTGACATATAAAGGCAATCACATGTACTTTCCAAAGATCCAGTTGAATTGTACAGAGAATTTATAACAAACAGCAAGATCCTGAAATATCTACTTTTAAATTTCTAGTAGTGGCAGAAGAAATAAGGCAATGTTAAAATTCTCTCTGAACATGGAATGATGCAGCACAGAAGGAGGCCATTCAGCCCATCATGCCTTTGCCAGCTTTTTGGAAGACCTATTCAATTAATTCTATTCACCTTTTTCCCCATAACCATGCACACCTTCCCCCTTCAAGTATTCATTCAATACCATTTTGAAAGTTACTGTTGATTCTCCTTCCAACAACCTTTCAGGCAGTGAATTCCAGATCATCATAACTTGCTGCATCAAAAAAAAATTATCCTCATTTCACCCAATTACTTTAAATCTGTGTTCTCTGGTTACTGACCCTTCTGCCACTAGAAATAGTCTGTCTGTATTTGCTCTGTCGAAATCATTCATGATTTTGAACACCTCGACTAAATCTCCCCTCAACCTTCTCTGCTGTTAGGAGAACAATCCCAGTTTCTCTAATCCACGTAACTGAAGTCTTTCATCCCTGGTACCATTCTGGTAAATCTCCTCTACACCCTTTTCATAAAGTGTGGTGCCAGAAATGGACACCATACTCCAGCTGAAGCCTAACCAGTGATTTATAATTGTTTTAAATGTGAACACTCACTGTGTAATGTATTTATTGTTTTTATCACTAAACCAAGAATGAAATAGGTAAATCTGCCCTCGACACCCCAATAACCAGCAGCACCCCTTTAGATCTTCGCCAGCCACCCTCCGTGTGGTAATCACATGCGGTAATAACTCTTGCATGACATTCTCTGTACTGCTTCTCAAAGAAAAACACATTCTATTGGATCAAACTCGATGTGTAAAGCATAAATTATTATTTTTTAAATCAAACACATGCATTGTATAAACAGTCTTATATGGGCGGGTATTGAATTGATATTTGTTCCATCTGTAAAACAGCCCAGATATCTCACTTTCAAGTTGCTATTGTCTTCATTTGCGAAATAAGTATGGTATTCAACAACTTCTGTAAGTCCAAGACTGTTCATAGTGAGAGATTATTTGGGTACATTCATAAGAGCAATTAAAGTAAGCTTAATTTGTTACTTAATTTAGTTTCGGTATTGTGGAATTTCATAGATTTAGCATTCATCGATTACTATGTTTATTATTGTACATAAAGATTGGTTGCAATGTTTATTTTACAACAATAGGAAGGAAGAGAAAGTTAGAATGTTTAGCTACCTGTAGCTATTCAAACTGGAAAACCAAATGATGTATGAATATAATTTTCAGCTTTGGTTACTGGGAAAGGGGATATTGCTTGTGCACTGTTGTGAAGAATCTTTTAGGAATTTGTCTCCTTATAACCACAGGACTTCTGCTTTCTGCTGTCAACCAGAGCGGGAGGGTTGGGTATAAACCTGGCATCTGCAGACACTGTAGTTATTTTTGATTCAGACTGGAATCCACAGAATGATTTACAGGCGCAAGCAAGAGCTCACAGAATCGGTCAGAAAAAGCAGGTAACTATTCCCCTGCTGCTGGTTAAGGTACAACATTTCACTTAATGTTAATGTTTATGATTAACATCATAGTGGGACTTAATCATAACCATGTTGAGTGTAATTTGTTAACTTTAAAAGTTCTCCGTAAATATTCATACACACTTTTCTTTCCCTTATTTAAAAAGTCATACTCCAAACCCAAAAATTGTTTTATGTCTAATTATCAAAGATGCACCATGTTTAAAAACTTGTGATTGTTTTTGAACTTTTTTTCCTAACCATCAGCTTTTTAAAAGTTTGATTCAAAATTCATTTGTGAGGACATAATTTATGTAATTTGTCTTTCAGGTTAATATATATCGGCTGGTTACAAAGGGAACAGTAGAAGAAGAGATCATTGAAAGAGCAAAGAAAAAGATGGTGCTGGATCACCTTGTTATACAGCGAATGGATACAACAGGGAAAACTGTGCTACACACTGGTTCCAATCCTACAAAGTACGTATCCTTCTGTGATATCTTTTGTGGTACTGGAACAAGTAACTAAAAAATTTGTCATTTATTAATTGTTATTCGAAAGCTCAACTAAATCTCTTGCCCTCGATTCTCTGTTGTTGGTGTTATCAGGTTATCTTCATGCACTAACAGTTTACTGAGAAAAGAAGGGATTTCCCATTTTGGCAGATTCTTCAAGGTCAATCTTGGAGTCACATAACACATGCTTCCTGATTTACTTGGTCTTTTATTCTTTTCAGCTTTGTTGATGACCTACAATGTGAACTTTCACCCTGAATTTAGGTTTCGCAGTATTGTAGAAAAATGATCAATTATTTTAATTTCTGAAAAGAAATACTTGAATTCAACACAGCATTAATTTTTAAACCACATCAAATAATGAATTGCTTTTGGGCAAAAGTTGAGTGACCGCTCAGTCTGAAAGCATGACCTCGCACTTCCAATCGCTTGCCATTTCAACACCGCCCCGTCACTCTCGTACCAACATTTCTGTCTTTGGCCTGTTCCATTGTTGCAGTGAACATCAACGCAAGCTTGAGGAGGCAGCACCTTTCTGTTTGGATTTCTAAATCTCCCTTCACCTGCACACAGTATTCCAGGCGCGATCTCACCAAAACCCTGTACAATTTTAGTAAGACGACTTTATTCCTGTGCTCCAATCCCCTTGCAATAAAGGCCAACATGCCATTTGCCTTCCAAATAGCCTGCTGCACCTGCATGTTAACTTTGTGCATTCCTTGTACGAGTACCCCGAAGTTTCTCTGAACATCTACACTTACCAGTTTCACACCTTTTAAAAAATATTCTGCTTTTCTATTTTTACAACCAAAGTGAACAACTTCACACTTCCCTACATTATACTCCATTTGCCATCTTGTTGCCCACTCACTTAACCTGTCTATATCTCTTTGCAGCCTCTCCACATCCGCCGCGCAACTTACCTTTCCACTGAGCTTTGTATGATCAGCAAACTTAGGT
Organism: Heterodontus francisci; assembly: GCF_036365525.1. Lineage (NCBI taxonomy): Eukaryota > Metazoa > Chordata > Chondrichthyes > Heterodontiformes > Heterodontidae > Heterodontus > Heterodontus francisci. The sequence goes on along the minus strand of NC_090374.1, from coordinate 78,587,526 downwards.
ACATTACAATTCTGTCTCTTCATCCAAGTCATTAATAGAGAGTGTAAATCGCTGAGGCCCCAGCACTGATCCTTGCGGCACCCCGCTATTCACTGCCTGCCAACTTGAAAATGCCCCATTCATGCCTACTCTCTGCTTCCTGTTTGTTAACCAATCCACGTTAATATATTATCCCCAACACCATGAGCCCTTACCTGGCCCATGCGATGACAGAGGCAATAACAGTATAGATACAAAATGGGCTAAGGAATAGAAAATAGAGAGTTGTGATGAATGGCTCTTTTTCAGACTGGAGGGAGATAGGCAGTGGTGGTCCCCAAAATTCAGAACTAGGACCACTGCTGCTTTTGATTTGACATTTGGGTAGTAAAGGGCACAATTTTGAAATTTACAGATGACCTGAAACTTGGAAATGTTGTAAACAATGAAGAGGATAGTAACAGACTTCAGTGGAACACACTAAGGGCTGGATTTTGTTCTCAGCCCATATCGGGTTTTGTGGCAGTGGGGGCCGGAGAATCGGAGCGGCAGCAGCTGCCAAGGAGCCCAATGCCTGGATTGCTGGGCTTGATCTTCCTGGCGGCGGCAAGGATCCGTGCCGGCAGCTCCGCCACTCTGTGACAGGACCCTACTTTAAATATTTAAAATATTTCTCTGCATAAATTTAAATTTAATTAGCTGCAATCTTGCCTTAATTCCCAATTTTGAGCATGTCATGTGGCACTCACCCGCCTTCACTTTCCCATCCAGGAGAAGCTGGTGCCACTGAGGTGGGGAAGGGGTCAACTCTGCATGATTTGTGGGGTGAAGGAGTCAGCGCTGCATGATTGGTATCGGGAAGTGGGGGAAGGTGTCAACTCTGCATGATTTGTATGTTGAACTGTTTGCAGGTCTGGCAGCCTTTTAAAAATGGGGATAGTACCTGCTCCTGCATTAGGTGACACTGTGAACGGCGTCGCCAATGCCACCCCTGCCACATGATTGGGGAGGGGGCAGCCGCCATTTTCTACACCCATGCTGCTCCCTGAGCTGGGCAACAAAATCCAGCCCACATGACAGATGAAATTCAGTGCAGAAAAGTGAGGTGATGCATTTGGTAGGAAGAATGAGGAGTGCTAATACATGCTAAATGGTGCAATTTTTAACGGGGTGCAAGAGCAGCAAGACCTGGGAGTGTTTGTGCACAAATCTTTGAAGTTGGTAGGACAGATTAACAAAACAGTTAATAAAGCATTGGTTTTATATCAGATAGGCCTTGGGCATCAATGAAATGGCTTTGTTGCCCCCACAACCCAACCACTGATTGAGAAGCAGTGGACTGGCGGTTAAAAATTACCCCATTTGATTAGACTGCGCTCCACAGTGATCATGAAACTCATCTCAGATTTGCATATATATATAAAAACAAAGTACGTTTTTTAATTTATTCATTCACGAGATGTGGCCATTTCTGGCAAGGCCAGTGTTCATTGCCATGCCTAATTGTCCTTGAGAAGGTGGTAGTGACTGCTGAGTGGCATTGCTAGGCCATTTTAGGTGGCCGTTAGAGCCAACTATATTGTTGTGGATCTGGAGTCACATAAAGGCCAACCAGGGTTTTTACAACAATCTGGTAGTGTCTCATTCACCATTACTGATACTAGCTCTTTATTCCAATTTAGTTAATTAACTGAATTTAAATTCACCAACTGCTGTGGTGGGATTTAAACTCATGTCTCTGAATTATTAATCCAGCAGCATAACCATAATGCTACCATACCCATAATAAATTATGTTTGTCATGGCTGTAATGTCTTTCAATGCAAAGTATAATCCTGCAAAATAGAATTGTCTCAAAATATCCAGTTAATTGTTTTTTGTTCAGAGCTCAGATTTTATTGTTACTGTGGAGGGGGGAGGGGTGCTGTCTTTGTACAACTAAGTGTGTTAAAAATTGTTATAACTAGTATTTTTTAATGTATTAGTACTAGTCCTGCACCAATTCAGTGTAGGAATCATTCCATTTAAACCAATGCATTTTAATTTTGTATGATACTGTAAAGCTGTCAAATTGCTCCCACCATTGCTGCCCACAGTGTTTTATAGCCTCTTGACTGTAACTCAAAAGTGCCCTCAAGAGACTAGGGTTCTTCAATCACACTGCTAGATGTTTTCCACAGTCCAATTTGGCACAGTATGAAGGTTTTATGCACCCACTATTACATTATACTGAAATTTGAGTGACAATATTGCCACTGTTATCAGCTTCTAGACATAATCCATTTAAAAGGCCACTCTGTGGTGTTCTGCTTTGGTTAAACTTTATATTCCATTTAAAGTTTTCCTTTAATACAAAAGGAAAAGGAGCATTGAAGTCTGGCTTTTCTTTTGTTAAACTGCAAGACTATATCCAATGTTGGAATAGGCTCCACCATCTGGTAATTGCTCTTCTTGTGCTGATGTATTTGAGAATAGGCTGTCCATTATGTAGTTGTACTTTCTTGACAGAGAGAGAGAGAGAAATCTAAAAGTTCACTATTGCAAAAAAAAAGTTGATCTTAAGTATGTCATTTTCAAATGGAAAACAGGGAATTTCTTGTTTCTATTTTAATATATTTACATTAGTAGGATACTCACAGATTCATGGTACAAGTCAAATTTATTTCAATGTTTTACTTTAGTGTAATTTATTTTGTTTAGTCCAATGTCCTATAAAAATGGTAAAATGTTGCACATATCATTGTATATAATCTACTGTAAACGAGTAATCAGAAATTTGGGTCTAGTCTTTGTAAATGCTACAAAGAACTTAGAAATCATTTTACCTCTGGGACTCAACTGCACCGCTAAATGTTGTAGATTGTGTACCAGAATTTCAGTTCATTTTCTAATCTATCTAGTGTGCTCATACATAAGATTGTAATCAAAAATTCACATTTTATATGGCTTATCTCTTCTAATTTCAGTTCTACCCCTTTTAATAAAGAAGAACTGGCAGCTATCCTGAAATTTGGAGCAGAGGAACTTTTCAAAGAGCCAGAAGGAGAAGAGCAAGAACCACAGGTAGCTTAACCACAACCATCTTTTGTACACTCACATAATAATGCTTTTCTGAAATTTATATGTTGGAAATGTACCTTACTTCAGTTTGGTATGTTCACTGGTTGTTCTTCATTTCTGTGTCTTGCTTACAAATTTCATCCCTATCCTCATCAGTCTCTTTGGTTAGTGTTACTGACCTTGTCTCTAAAACCAACTCGAGTTTCTTGAGATCAAAAGTTTGTTTGCTACCCAATCCATTCATCCTTCAATATTGGAAATGACAGCTAAAGTACCATAATTTTGTGGTAGTAATAATGGTGAAACTGAGAGCAGCAGCTTTCAGTACTCCCCTGAAACTCAGAGCAACTTCTGGAGCCTGCGCATGCAGAGTTAAAAGTGGAATTCCAGAAGTTGCTGTCAGTGATTCTGCGCTTCTCCAGAGGATGCGCTTTTGAGATCTTCCCTGATTACAATCAATTAGAAATCCTTGAACTGACATGAACTTCCATTCTTAAGTTCTTAGACTTACTGTAAAAGCCCTCAAAAGTTACATCTTATTGAATGAGGTGCAATTGGATTTTTAACAGCGTACATATTTACTGCTGAGAAACCTCACTGACCCTGAAAGAGTAATTTTATATTTGTTGAATGCCAGATTTCTCCATTTTTAAAATAATTTTTTAAGTTTGATATTTTAGCTTCTACCTTAATCCTGTGTATGTCCCAAGCATTTATTTCTCTCTCTCTAAGATTAAACTCAAATGTGAAGAGAATCTGTGGTTTCTACTTCCTGATTTGCTGTCTGTGAGAATACTTTGATGTGATTGGCTGCTAACCCTGTTTGATGACATGACTTCTGGGAGCTTGACAATCCCCTTGATTTGGCACCAGATTCAAACTGACATCTGGAAAAGGGAAATCCACACCATAGCCATCTTTGCGTAAAGCTTTCTTCGAGGTCAGTGGCGAGCGCAGTTGCTTTGTCACTGATCACAAAATCCAGCCCCATATTTTCAGCAGTGAGCTCTTTGATGACCGCTGAGACTGATTTCTGCTTGGAATGCGCGTCCAGAGAGTGAACAATGGATCCCAAATAGACCAGGTTGGCGTTCTTGATTTTTCAAGTGAGACTTACTCAGCTGGAATTTACATTCAGCATCAGCAATGCGATGGCTCTCATAATAAGAGTTGCCTTTATGAGTGGTTTCTTGCCTTGCTCTTAGCTTGAGAAAGTTGTTCCTACTTGTGAATGTCTGTGTTGCACTGTTTCAGAGTCACTTTTAAGCAATCTTTATAACTCTTGCTATCCAACTGAGATTGCTTCTTAGTTATCAATACACCATAAAGGATCAGGATTCGGTCATCAGGCATTTGCACCATATCTGACCAGCATAACCGTGCCTTCATGATTAGAGCATCTGTGCTTGGCATGCAAGCTTTGTTTTAAGAACTTCAGTCAGGGATCTTGTTATGCCATCTAGCCTTCATAAGTCATCTCAGGCAGCTTAGTTGAGTGATGCAGTTTCTTAATGTGGTGTGAATACATGGACCAAGTTTCACAGGCATAAAGCAGGGTAATCAGAATGACAGTCCTAAAGACTTTAAGCTTGGTCTGCAGGCTGATGCCTCTCTTGTTCCAGAGCCACTTTCTGAAATTGTCATAAACGAAGCTGGCTTTGGGGATTCTGCAAGATGCTTCTGTATTGATATTGTCTTCCCTAGACCCAGGTAGACGAATCTGGCAATATCCTGAAGCATGTTATTGCCAATAGTGTTGATAATTGGTGTGTAATCCTTGCCTCGGGCTGGTTGGAGAAGTACCAGCATCTTTTTAAGGCTGATAGCTGTGTCAAATTGCAGACAAGCGATTGCAGAATGGTTCATGATTGTTGGCATTATATCTTGGGAGTGGGACATGAGAGTACAGTTATCAGAAAATAGAAGTTCACAAAGAAGTTCTGACAGCACCCTTATTTTAGCTTGTAACTTTCTAAAATTGAAGAGCCACCTATCAGTCCTAAATTTAATCTTTGCTCGAACTTCAAGATCACTGAAAGCCTCAAGGATAGCAGCAAAGAAAATGTGGAAGAGTGATGGTGAAAGGCCACATCCTTGCTTAATGCTGCTTTTAAAGGGGAAGGAGATTAAATTGTCCCTGTCTTCCATCACACTAGCCAGTTTGATCACTTCAGTATATTTGTGTGGACAACCAAACTTGGTGAGGATTTTTCAGACACCTTCTCTTCATGATTGTGTCAAATGTCTTTGCCAGGTCAACAGAAACACAGTAGAAGTCTGCATTTTGTTCTTTACCTTTTTTTTTGGAGCTGTCTGGCTGCAAAGATCACATCAGCTGGGCCTTTTTGAACTCACGTTGATTGGGAGGAAGTTTTCAGCAATCTGTTGAATGAAGTGATTAGGCATCACTCTTGCAAAGATCTTGTAGCAATGACAAAGAGATTCCCCAGTGATTAGCACAGATAAAACAATTTCCTTTTCCCTCCTAGAGGTGGACAATTGAAGCATCTTTGAACTCTTGGGGGATCTTTCCTCAGTGCCACATAGATTAAAATGTTGAGGTGTTTGACTAAGTAGTCGCCACCAGCCTTGTATATGTCTCAGCTAGGATAGTATCAGAACCAGGTGCCTTCACATTTGAGGATAACCAAATGGTTTTTTCAGCTACAGTATGTTCTTTTGCAAGGATATCGTTGGCACAGAGGCAGCTGATCAATGGCTTACTCATTGATAGCTAATTTAGAAGGTTTTGGAAATAGTCCATCTTTTCAGGATTTGACTTTTGGATGTGAGAAGAATGGTTTCATCAGTGCTGACAATAGGGGTGGAGCCACTAGATTAAGGGCCATATACTGTTTTAAGCATATCTTGAAAGTTCTTCATGTCATTCTGGTCACCATTTCATTGCAATTCATCTGCCTTTTTGCTCCACCAGGAATCCCGCACAATCCTTAGTTCAGTTTGGAGTTGTTTACAAATGTTATCATAAACTTGTTTCTTGGTTGATGACTTGTCCTTTATCCATGATGAGTCCAGGCAGTGTTTTTCATCAAACCAGTTCTGCTGTTTATAGACAGATGGGCCCAAGACTTCCTAAGCTGCATTGTGGACTGCATCTCTGCAGCAGTTCTAGTCAGCTTCATTGTTACCAGGAACTGTGTTTGACTGACCTATTCTTTCTGCCTTCCCAGGAACTTCAGTGCTTTCTCTTCATGGTTAAGAGACTGGTGATTAGATAGTCCACCACTTATCATTCCCTTTTTGCTGTTCTGACCTATATTCTCCTTTAAGAAGAATGCTTCCTAGGTGCAGTGAAACCAGGGTGTCAATATGTGGGTGTTGACAGGTACTTGAAATAAGTAATAAAAACAAGACATGCTGGAAATGCTCAGCAGGTCTGGGAGCATTTGTGGAGAGAGAAGCAGAGTTAACATTTCAGGTCAGTGACCCTTGATCAAAACTGGCAAATATTCGAAATGTAATAGGTTTTAAGCAAGTAAAGCGGGGGTGGGGCAAGAGATAACCAAAGAGAAGGTGTTGATAGGACAAGGTCACAAAGAATAACTGACCAGCAGGTCATGGAGCAAAGGCAAACGGTATGTTAATGTTGAGTTGAAAGACAGAGCGTTAGTGCAGAGAGGGTGTTAATTGACAGAAAAATGAACAGCCTGGTCCCAAGCACAAACATGGAAAAAACAGTGGGTAGGCACAGTAGAACCAAACTAAACAAACTAAAATAATATAAAAAAAGCTCTGAAATTATTGAACTCGATGTTCAGTCTGGCAGGCTGTAGCGTGCCTAATCGGTAAATGAGGTGCTGTTCCTCGAGCTTACGTTGATGTTCACTGGAACACTGCAGCTAACCCAGGATAGAGATGTGGGCATGAGAGCAGGGGGATGTGTTGAAATGACCAGCAACCGGAAGTTCGGGGTTATGCTTTCAGGCTGAGCGGAGGTGTTCTGCAAAGCGGTCACCTAATCTGTGTTTGGTCTCCCCAAAGTAGAGGAGACCACATTGTGAGCAGTGAATACAGCATACTAAATTGAAAGAAGTACAAATAAATTGCTGCTTCGCCTGAAAGGAGTGTTTGGAGCCTTGGATAGTGAGGAGAGCGGAGGTAAATGGGCAAGTATTACACCTCCTACGGTTGCATGGGAAGGTACCGTGGGAAGGGGACGAGTGGTGGGGGTAATGCAGGAGTGGACCAGGGTTTCGCGGAGAGAACGATCCCTTTGGAATGCTGACGGGTGGGGAGGGGAAGATGCGTTTGGTAATGGCATCACGTTGGACGTGGTGGAAATGGCGGAGGATGCGATTAGAAGCCTGTGACTAGTAGTCTACCGCCCTTGCTGTTTGTAGTGTACATTAATGATTTAGACGTGAATATAGGAGGTATGATCAATAAGTTCGCAGATGACATGAAAATTGGTGGTGTTGTAAATAGTGAGGAGAAAATCCTTAGATTACAGGGAGATATAGATGGGCTGGTAAGATGGGCAGAGCAGTGGCAAATGGAATTTAATCCTGAAAAGTGTGAGGTAATGCACTTTGGGAGGATTAACAAGGCAAGGGAATACACAATGGATGGTAGGACCCTAGGAAGTACAGAAAATCAGAAGGACCTTGGTGTACTTGTCCATAAATCACTGAAGGCAGCAGCAGAGGTAGATAAGGTGGTTAGGAAGGCAAATGGGATACTTGCCTTTAATCGCCGAGGCATAGAATATAAGAGCAGGGAGGTTATGATGGAGCTGTATAAAATGCTAGTTAGGCCACAACTGGAGTACTGTGTACAGTTCTGGTCACCACATTATAGGAAGGATGTGATTGCATTGGAGAGGGTGCAGAGGAGATTCACCAGGATGTTGCCTGGGCGGGAGTATTTCAGCTATGAACAGAGACTGAAAAGGCTAGGGCTGTTTTCCTTGGAGCAGAGAAGGCTGAGGGGGGACATGATTGAGGTGTACAAGATTATGAGGGGTATTGATAGGATAGATAGGAGGAACCTTTTTCCTTTAGTGGAGGGGTCAAGAACCAGGGGGCATAGATTTAGGGTAAGGGACAGGAGGTTTAGGGGAGATTTGAGGAAACATTTTTTTGCCCAGAGGGTGGTTGGAATCTGGAACGCACAGCCTAAAGAGGTGGTAGAGGCAGGAACCCCCACAACATTTAAGAAGTATTTAGATGAGCACTTGAAATGCCATAGCACACAGGGCTACGGGCCAACTGCAGGAATATGGGATTAGAATAGTTGGGTGCTGTATGGCCGACACAGACATGATGGGCCGAAGGCCTCTTTCTGTGCTGTATGACTCTATGATCATTTGGATGTGGAGGCTGGTGGGGAGGAAAGTGAGGGCAAGGGGAACCCTGTCGTGGTTCTGGGAGGGAGGGGAAGGGGTGAGGGTAGAGGTGTGGGAAATGGGCCCTGCACGGTTGACTGCCCTGTCAACCACAGTAGAGGGGAATCCTCGGTTGAGGAAAAAGGAAGATATATCTGTATCTCTAAATAAATTGCTGTATCTCTAAATAAATAATGGGATTAATGTATAAATGGGTGGTTGATGGTCGGCACAGACTCGGTGGGCCGAAGGGCCTGTTTCAGTGCTGTATCTCTAAATAAATAAAAATAAAATAAATATCAGAAGCGCTGTCGTGGAGGGTTGCATCATCAGAGCAGATGCGTCGGAGACGGAGAAATTGGGAGAATGGAATAGAGTCCTTACAGGAGGCAGGGTGTGAAGGTGTAGTCGAGGTAGCTGTGGGAATCGGTGGGCTTATAATGAATATTAGTAGACAGCCTATCCCCAGAGATGGAGACAGAAGTCGGGGAAGGGAAGGGTTGGAGACGGACCATGTAAAGGTGTCAGAAGGGTGGAAATTAGAAGCAATGTTGATAAACTTTTCCAGTTCCGGGCAGGAGCAGGAAATGGCACCGATACAGTTATCAATGTACTGGAAAAAGAATTGGGGGAGGGGTCCTGAGTAGGACTGGAACAAGGAATGTTCAACATATCCCACAAAAAGACAGGCATAACTAGGACCCATGCGGGTACCCATAGCAACGCCTTTTAGTTGAAAGAAGTGAGTGGAGCTGAAGGAGAAGTTGTTCAATGTGAGAACAAGTTCAGCCAGGCGGAGGAGGGTGGCGGTGGATGGGAACTGGTTGGCCCTCTGTTCAAGGAAGAAGCGGAGAGCCCTCAAACCATCCTGGTGGGGGATGGAGGTGTAGAGAGATTGGACGTCCATAGTGAAGAAGAGGCAGTTGGGGCCAGGAAACTGGAAATTGTCAAAATGACGTCGAGCTTCAGAAAAGTCACGGCTGTAGGTGGGAAGAGACTGGACCAGCGGAGAAAAGATAGTGAAGATAGGAAGAAATAAGTTTAGTGGGGCAGGAACAGGCTGAAGCAATGGGTCTGCCGGGACAGTCCTGTTTGTGGATTTTGGGAAGGATGTAGAAGCGGGCTGTAAGGGGTTGCGGGACTATGAGGTTGGAAGCTGTAGAGGGAAGATCTCCAGAGGAGATAAGGTCAGTGACAGTCCTGTGGACAGTAGCTTGATGTTTGGTGTGGGATTATGGTCTGGGGGAAGTAGGAAGAAGTGTCTGAGAGTTGGCGCTGAGCCTCTGCAAGGTAGAGGTACGCCAGACAACAACAGCACCACCATTGTCTGCAGGTTTGATGACTATCAGGGTTAGACCTGACAAAATGGAGTGCGGCAAGTTCAGAAGGGGACAGGTTAGAGTGAGTGAGGAGGGCAAAGAAATTGAGACGGCCGATGTCTCGCTGACGGTTTTCAATGCAAAGATCAGAGGGAGGGGTCCAGGTAGAGGGAGAATTCTGGAGGCGGCAGAATGGGTCGGGGGGAGGACTCTGGTCAAAGAAGCGAGCCTGGAGATGAAGGCGACGGAAGAATGCTCAACATCATGCCGAGCACAAAATTCATTGAGGGGCGCAAGGGGATAAAACTGAGTCCTTTGCTGAGTACAGAATGTTCAGTGTCAGTGAGGGAAAGGTCAGAGGGTATAGTGAATACATGGCAAGGGGTCAGATCAGAAGGGGTGGGGTCAGAGGGAAGTGAAGGAGAAGAAGGATCTGGAGGGGCTTTAGTCCCCATCAGCTGCTGGGGCTTGCGTTCCTTAACACCTGAAAGGAAGAAGAAAAGCTTTTTTTAATGCGTCAGTAAGACGAAGGATGAAATGAAACTGCAGAGTAGAACAGCTTTGAGATAAGGTGAGGCGGTGCTGCTGGAGAGAGAGGTTCAGTGTGTACATGTGGCAGTGCATGGCACTGTGTTTGGATCTCAGGATGTGACGAGAACCGCAGTCCGAGGAACGTTGTATTTTTCGGAGATACCTGTAATCCTGGGTGGATTCAAAACGTGGAGGATGAAACTTCAATTGGAATCCACGTGGAATAAGTCGGAGCCGGAGACAGTTACTGAGGAAGGAGATGTGGCTGTGAAAACAAGTTTTGGTAGACACTTTATCATATACCAGGAGGGAAATAGAAAGCAATGAAGGCAAACAAGGTAAAAAAAGACAAAGGAAAATCCCGTCAGATAGAAGAGCAGAACTTCTTCAAGGTAGGCATTCCTGGAAGAGAAGTGGCAGTGAATTGAACACTAAAATCAAAGCAAAATACTGCAGATGCTGGAAATCTGAAATAAAACAAGAAATGCTGGAAATACTCAGGAGGTCTGGCAGCATCTGTGGAGAGAGAAGCAGAGTTAACGTTTACTTGAAATAAGTACTCAGATACTATGTTAAACTTTAATGTGGAATTTGCATGTAATGCTGTCAGTGAAGAATCTCATGCCATTGAAGGTGTAAAGATCCTTATGGACCATAATGTTAAGCTCTTGAAGGACTTTATCTCCGTAAAGGGAAGGTGGTCGTAAGTGGCAAGCATATTTAATGCAGGACGTTCTTGGAGGGTGTGGCAAATTAACTCTTACTGATGAGTCATTAAAATTTTGTGACACAGGATCGACGAGGTAGCACTTCCACTTCCTGTCATTCTCTTGGGCAGTCCCCTTGGCTGCCCTGCATCCTAAACAAAGTCTCCTTCTCAGAATTTGGTTTACCAACACTTCTATGAATGCCTCTGAAAAGCTGGGGGTGTTGTACCTTGCAGCTGAACTCTGAGACACTTTGCGAATAATAATCCCACTTGCCAGAAAAAAAGATTTTCTTTTGCTGATTCCTGTACCTTGAATTTATTGCCAGAAGCAATTTAAATAGTGATATCTATTTCTCTGTGCCCCCTTTCTTCCCCCTCTTCCTCCACATCCAATGCAGGCAGGAATACCACTGAGATCAGTGGAGCAGGCAAAATGTCCCGCCCCATCGCAATTCTGGTGGTGAGACCAACATAGAGGAAAATGTAGGCTCATATGATTTCTAACTAAGAATTACGTTTTTTGAACATGCAGGTTATCTTAGCTTTCTCTCCAGTACTTCAAATCCATTTTAAAATATCTTTATGCTTTTTTAAAACTTTCCTGTAAAGGCATAGAATGAAAACTAGGATGAACTGTTTTAAAATTTAATTTAAAAACACACTATAATGAACTTTGCTAACAATGCAGTTATATTTAAAAATGGGAATTGTGTTTGTAGGAAATGGATATTGATGAAATTCTTTGCCGTGCTGAAACTCGAGAGAATGAACCTGGACCTACCACTGTGGGAGAGGAGCTGCTATCCCAATTCAAGGTGCTGGAAAGTATTTGCTGTTGCATCCAGCTGGATCTGCGAACCTGTCCATAGCTTTCAAGATACAATAAGCATCTGCGCTGCTGGGGTATTGATGAGATAACTCATCAATCCGACCAATGCGATCACCCAAACGAACAGTGAAACAAAAATTGTTGCTATAGCTGTTGCAGTTTGAAGGCCAAGTCAATTAGCAGTACCAAGAACCTTGACTAGCTAAAATAGCTTAAAACAAAAAATGGCTTTTGGACCTGGCTTTTAAGCAAGTCGGAATATAAATTTTGGCAGGTTGAGTTCCAGTTCCAGGATGGTCCTTGAAATTACACGGGCACATAAAAAAAAATATATAGAGAACTTAAATTTGAAAACAAAAATTGAAAGAAGTTAAAGCATGGAGTATCATAACATGAGCAGTGGAATGAGTGGATGCTGAGACCAAAAGAAAAATCTTTAAAACTGTTTTTTGAATTGTTCAGTGATATAACAATGATATACTCTTGATATGTGTTAGCATCAGGGTGTGTTGGTTGGGGAGGGGTGGGGGAAGCTGGTCATTTCCTTAAGCTGCTTTCTTTCAAAGCATCGAGAGCTATTAACTTTAATTGTTTTTAATTGTGTTACATGTAAAGGTTAGCTGTATTACCTGTTCACAAGCTTCAGAATTGATCATTTAGGCCCATTGCACAGTTAGAAGCTCCCTGAAAGACCTATCTGTTTAATCTCATTCCCCATACCCTTGTTGTTTTTCATATTATCCACCTCCATTTTAAAAGTGAATATTAGAGAACTGCAGGTGTGAAAATGAGGTATGTGGTTGCTTCAAAAAAAAAAGTAAATCTGTAATGCCAAATGACAAAGGGGTAAGGAATCTTAATGGAATGCAGTTATTTGTCTTATTTTGGGGGTTTCAGCAGTGCAATTGAAACAGAACAGAGGCACTCATCTTGGATGCACTGAATTCAGGAAATGTTGCCTGCAGTGTTTGAGAAGTTGCTCCTTGTTTTTCTGGATGATCACCCTTGTCTGATTCCAAGCTGCCTAAATCAGACACAGTGCTCTAACTACAGCCTAATCAATAATATGTACAAGTTACAGCAGGAAAGCTGTGTTCAAAGGTTACATTGTCTGTTTGTAGGGTAGGGAATCTAGCCGCCTATCTGTCCCTTATAAAAGATGTTTCAACTTCTTATATAATGTGCTTTCTTGTGCTGGAGCGCAAGATTCCAGCTCAGCTGACATCTCTCAGTCAAGCACGGGCGAGTTAGGCCTGCAGATAGCCCTCCTGTGTCACGCAATAAATATTACTGACCTAAGATTTACAGTTTAATTTTATTGGTAGGATTAGCTGGTCGTTGCCTATATTGCTGTTCAATGCATTGATTTCTCATTGTCTAACTTAATCCTGTGCACTCCTGTAGAAAGTATTCTGGAACTTTCTTCTCACTATTAGGTGGCAAATTTTTCCACAATGGACGATGACCTTGAACCTCAGCGCAATATCAAGGACTGGGATGACATTATTCCAGAAGCACAACGGAGAAGGATGGAAGAAGAGGAGCGGCAAAAGGAACTTCAAGAGATCTACTTGCTTCCTCGTATGCGCAACTGTGCCAAACAGGTAAGTGTTAAAGGTGTTGCAATTCAGGTTTCTTCACTGGTACTCAATAAGAAAAAAAAAAGGGTCAGTTTCCACAGGCAAACTCATGCATTTTATGAACTAAAACCTCACGTGATGTCAAAAATAGCTGAGCGCACTGGATACAGCAAAGGGCCTCGATGTCATCCCGACTGTAGTGATAAAGACTTGTGCTCCAGAACTAGCTGCGCCCTTAGCCAAGCTGTGCCAGTACAGTCACAACACTGGTATCTGCCTGACTATGTGGAAAATTGCCCAGGTAGGTTCAGTCCACAAAAAAAAAAAGACAAATTCAATCCAACCAGTCACCAGCCCATCAGCCTACTCTCAAACATCAGCAAAATGAAGAAGATGTCGTTAAATGTGCCATCAAGCGGCACTTACTCAGCAATAACCTGCTCACTGATGCTCAAGTCAGGACCACTCGGTTCAAAACCTCATTACAGCCTTGGTCAAACATGGACAAAAGAGCTGAATTCCAGAGTGAGAGTGACTGCCCTTGACATCAAGGCAGCATTTGACCAAGTGTAGCACCAAGATGCCCTAGTAAAACTGAAGTCCATGAGAATCGGGGGAACACTCGCTAGTAGTTGGACTCATACCTAGCACAAAGAAAAATGGCTGTAGTTGTTGGAGGCCAATCATCTCAGCCCCCTGGACATTGTTGCAGAAGTTCCTCAGGGCAGTCTTCTTGACTTCATCAATGACTTAGCATCCAGCATAAGTCAGAAGTGGGGATGTTCGCTGATAATTGCATAATGTACAGTACCATTTGAAAGTCCTCAGATACTGAAGCAGTTCCTGCCTTCAGGCAGCAAGGCCTGGAAAACATTCAGCTGATAAATGGCAATTAACATTCGCACCACACAAATGCCAGGCAATGACATCTCCAACGTGATTGAGTCTAGCCACCTCCCCTTCACATTCAGCACCATTACCATTGCTAAATTCCCCACTATCAATATTCAGGGTGTCATCATTGACCAGAAACTTAACTGGACCATATAAATACTGTGACTACAAGAGGCGATCAGAAGTTTTGCGGTGAGTGACATCTCCTGACTCCGCCTTTGCACCATCTATAAGGCACAAGTCAGAAGTGTGATGGAATACTCTCCCCTTGCCTGGATGAGTGCAGCTCCAACAAGACTCGAGAGGTTCAACACCATCCATGACAAAGCAGCCTGCTTGATTGGAACCCCATCCATCGCCTTAAACTTCACTCCCTCCACCACTGGTACACTGTGGCTGCAGTGGCTGCCATCTGCGCGATGCACTGCAACAACTCGCCTAGGCTTCTTCAACAGTACCTTACAAACCAGCGACCTCCATCACCTGGAAGGAAAGTGCAGCAGATACATGGGAACACCACTACCTGTAAGTTCCCCTTCAAGGCACGTACCATCCTGACTTGGAACTAAATTACCATTCCTCCTTCATTGCTGAGTGAAAAGTCCTGGAATTCCCTCCCTAACAGCACTGTGGGTGTACCTACACCACACACACTGCAGAAGTTCAAGAAGGCAGCTCAATGCCAGCTTCTCAAGGGCTATTAGCCTTGCCAATGATATCCACGTCCCATGAACAAACTTAAAATAAAAAATTTACCCTATACTGCTGGTTCTGCAGTGAAAATAGTATGCAGTGTCATACTTGTGTTCTCTCTGAAAGATGGAAGAGCACTGAATTGATAAATGTGTAGCTCAGAGCAAAACTACTAATTTGGATTGAATATACTGTACAGTTTTTTTTTTCAGAAGCAGGAATTAAAAGTAGCAGTTCTTAATTTTCACCGGCATCATAAAGCTGTATCTGAGGCAAGATACCAAAGTACTTTGAGATTCTTAGCAGCATTTGATAAATTTACTTGCATGATATTGCAGGACCAAGGATTTCCACCTCATCACAGTGTATTGGGTGGAGGGGGGAGGGTGGCTAGATGAATTAAAACAATATAGAAAGCTTACCATAACTATTAATAACCTGAGCTGTCTCTGGATACAGAAGTGTCAATCAAGTGAGATTTCAAAACCCTCAAAGACTACCTCTTCGGTACCAAATTCATGCAATTCTCACAAAAGCTTTTTTCCGGCCCAATTGTGCCTGTGCCAGCTTTTTAATAAGCTATCTAATTAGTCCCACCTCCTTGCTTTTACCCATAGTCCTTCATATTTTTCCCTTACTATTTGTGTCACATCTCTTTTTGAAAGTTATTGTTGAATCTGCTTTCACCTCATCCCCTGCTACTATTCTGGTAAATCTCTTCTGCCTTGGCATCCTTCCTAAACAGTGGTGCCCAGAATTACCCACAGTACTTCAGCTGGGCATAACCATAAAGGGTTCGCATAACTTCCTTGCTTTTGTACTCTGTGCCTCTATTAGTAAAGCCAAGGATTTCATATACATTTTTTTACAGCCTTCTCAAATTATCCTACCACCTTCATAGACTTGTGTATGTACATTCTGAGGTCTCTGCTGCTGCACCCTGTTTGAAATTGTATCATTTAGTTTTCCAGTGGCTCCTGACTACGCAGAGCGATCATAGGTGTCATCAGTGTGTGCGAACATTTGGCAGCTTGCCAGTATGAATGCGCGCATGTCTTAACCACGCAATGATGTCCTCACCCATCAGTCGCCTCCTCCATTCCCCCGAACAGTACCTTGCTCCCTGCTTCAATCGCCGCTTCCCCACTGCCTTTCCTTGGCCGCTCGCACTATGGCTCGCCGCCATCACCACCCCCACTCACACCCCAGCCACTCGCTCCCAGCCTTGTCCCCACCATCCCCCCCCCCCCCCCCCCCGCCAATTGTTCCGCGCCGCCTGAAGAAGCAGCGGGGAACAAGCCGCTGACGCGCAAGGTGGGGAATGAGGGGTGATGGGTCAACGCGGGAGCGACTGGCCAAGAGGAGGGAAGCGGCGTGGCCTGGAGCTAGCAGCTGGGGGGGGGGGGGGTTGGGAGGTGGGGGAGAGCGGGGACCGAGCGACGAGGCCGGGAGCGAGTGGCTGAGTGAGGGAAGGCAGTGGCGAGGCTGGGAGTGAGCGGCACGGAGACAGGCACAGGAGAGAGCGGGGGTACTGTTGGGGGTGGGATGGAGGCGGTGATCACAACCATTGAGGGGATTTGGGTTTAATTTGTTTTGTGATAAATTGAGCAGGGCCATCTTTAATCCTGGCAGCTGCCTGAGACGTCGCAGATAGTGACGTTTCAATGGATGAGGCTGCATTTGCGCATGTGCCAGTTTTGTGCCGCCTAGTGGTTGCATTGTCAGCAAACACTGTCTTTAGTTTATATTGTCTCATTCTTCCCACCAAAATGAAACGCTTCACACTTCAGTGTTAAATCTCATCTGCTATTTGTCAGCCCATGTCTGTCCTCCTGGAGTCTGTTGCTATCCTCCTCACTGCGTCGTACATTTTCAAGGTTTAGCTCCTCTGCAAACTTTGAAATTCTGCCTTGTTCTGTTTATTAACATGCATGAAAAAGAGTGATGGTCCCAAAACTGACTCCTGGTGGACACAATTGCACACTACCTTCCTGTCTGAAACTATTCGCCACTATTTGTTTCCTGTCCTTGACCAGTTTTTTTTCTACGCACCCAATGCCCCTTCCATCCCATGGGCTGGGCTTCAACTTACTAACAAGTCTATTATGTGGCACTTAATTGAACGCCTTTTTAAAGTCTATATACACATCAACCGCACAACCCTCGTCAACTCTTTCTGTTGCTTCATCAATGCACTCAATCAAGTGAGTCAAACATGATTTGCCTTGAACGAATCTATACTGGCTTTCAGTTATTAACCCAAATTTTTCCCAAGAGCCAATTAATTTTGTCCCAGATTATTGTCTCTTGAGTTTCCCCACTTAGGCTGCCTTGCCTGTGCTTACTGGGTTTCTCTCTGCTTTTTTGAACAGGGCTGTAACATTTGCATTCCTTTATTTTGCTGGCACCATTGCCCACAAAGCTAAGTGCCACAACAGGAAAGAGAAACTAAAAGCAAAATACTGCAGAAGCTGGAAATGTGAAACAAAACCAGAAAATGTTGCGAATACTGAGCTTGTCAAGCAGCATCTATGGAGGGAGAAACAGAGTTAATGTTTCAGGTCAATGACCTTTCATCAGATCTGGAAGATGCTAGAGATGTAATAGTTTCATAAGCAAGTACAAAGGCAGAGAAAAATTGGGAGCGGGCAAGAGCAAAGGTCTGTCATAGGGCGTGTTAATGGGACAAGTAAAGAAACAGAACTCATGTGTAAATGGTTTTGGGAGAAGAGCAGAGGGGTGGGGCCAAGCGTGAACAATCTGGCAAAGCGGAGAAGGCTCCGGTGGCCCGGGAAAATGACAAAGTTGGGTAAACCCCGGGGTGCAGGCTACCCCAAGCACCAGCCCACATCTCCTGTATTCCGAATGAGTCTGCTGCAGCCATCCTACATTATCAGCACCTGCTGTCTGAGAACGTGGGAGCTACTGTTCTTAAATTCACTGTTAAGGCTGGAAAGCTGTAAACAACAGTAACTTTTATTTATATAGTGCCTTATCGTCATAAAACGCCCCAGGGCACTTCACAGAAGCATTAAAGTGCCCAATGTAAAGATGAGGTGCTGTTCCTTGAGCTTTATTTTTATTGGAAAAGTGTACGAAGCCAGGGACAGAGATGTCAGAGTGGGATGGAGAATTAAAACTGGCCAGAAGGTCAGTGTTATGCTTGTGGGCTGAACAGAGATGTTCAGCAAAGTGATCACCTAATCTGTGTTTGATCTCCCCAATGTAGAGAAGACCACACTGTGAGCAGCGAACAGTGTATTAAATTGGAAGAAGTACATGTAAATTGCTGTTTCACCTGGAAGGATGTTTGGGGCCTCTGGACAGTGGGAAGATGAAAGGGTAGACATTATCTCTCTTGTGCTTGGGGATGGGATTGAGGCGGGTGGGGTGGGGGGGGGTGGTATGTGTGTGTAGGAGGATGGGGTGGTGGAAGATTGGACCCGGGTGTCACAGATGGTATGGTGCCTTTGGAGTGCAGAGAGGGGACAGAATTATGCCTCTGAAACATCGTGGGCATTTTCTTAATTAAAGGTGCTAATTAAATGTAATTTTTTTCTTTGTGGACATTTAGTTTGTGGTGCTAATTTTCACCCACTATTCCCCAAGCACTGTGACATATTATAGTTAGAAACAGATCAAGATAACAACAAACAGGATGATTTAATCCTCTGATCTGATGTAATCAAAATGAGTGAGTATTCGTGCATGTCTGTTGCAACTATGTATTTTGATGTAAATACCCCAAAATGAAACTTACTGTGCTAGTAAAGTGCACTGCTGCCATCCTGTGGCTAAAAAATACATTGCAATAACAGGTTTGCATTTTTTTTCAATTTTACAACTTTCTGTCAATCCATTCTTAAACAGCAAGACGAATGACAATTCCTTTAGAATGCTCTCTTTGGCTTACTTGGAAAGTAGGATAGTAGCCTATTTTTCAGAGTCGGTGAAGAATACAATTTGTGAGTCTTAAATATTTTTAGTGATATTTATAAAGGTTGTTCTTGGAAAGTAGGATAGTAGCCTATTTTTCAGAGTCGGTGAAGAATACAATTTGTGAGTCTTAAATATTTTTAGTGATATTTATAAAGGTAAAGAACTTTGCCTTTGATGAGGTAGAATGTAGCATTAGTGTTTTGTTAATGTTTCTTTTTGTACCTCAGATTAGTTTTAACGGAAGCGAAGGGAGGCGCAGGAGGAGGCGTTCATCAGAGTCAGACAGTGACTCCGTTTCTGAAGGAAAGCGCCCTAAAAAGCGCGGGAGACCTCGAACAATTCCTCGTGAAAATATTAAAGGGTTTAGCGATGCTGAGATTCGAAGGTATGCTTTTGAATATAAATTATACTAATTTATGCAATGAAACAACTCTTCCTTTTTCATCTTGTCACACCAATTGCTTTTATCTACTGAATTCTAAAGCTTCTTTCATAAAATATTAATGGTTTGGAATTTAGTAGAAATATGCATCAATATTTAATGCATGAAAAATGATGTGGTTAGGAGGCCCAGTTCTCTCACCTTGTTACAGATGCATCACAATCTTAAATGCCAGATGCTGCTCACCTGAAACCAATAAGTATATTCCAATCTGCAAAGTTTTCTGGCCATAGAAAAAATAAATTCTGATTGCCTCGAGTCTGTGTTCACAATGATTTGGATTAAAGGCAGACAGTTTCACCGTAACAGAATAATACATTGAGAATTACGTGGTATGGCACTTCTTCTATCCTTATCAAACTGTATATGATCTGGTTTAATATGAGTGACACTATGGGAGGTCTGTCCGTAAATGGTGCAAAATCACTGCTATAGAATCCGAATACAAATAGTACATAGACTGTGCAATATGCAATGTAAACCCACTTGCATTTAATTTTTAGTGGCATGCACACACATGGCAGAGTGGTGTGGTGTCATTTGTTTCTTTATCACAGTTTGAAAAGTGAATGCGTAATCTGTGCACTGTTTTTGAATTTTGTTTTGTATACATTGGGTTAATTGTGAATTGTTGAGGTTGGAGAATTGATTCACTTTAATGCAGTTATTAGTCCAGTCAAGCATTTTAATGCATGATGGATTGGGAAACATTACTTAAAGGGATGACAGTGGATAGGCAATGGCAAACATTTAAAGCACGCATGGATGAACTGCAACAATTGTTTATTCCTGTCTGGCGCAAAAGTAAAACGGGAAAGGTAGCCAAACCATGACTTAAAAGGGAAATTAGAGATAGCATTAGATCCAAGGAAGAGGCATATAAATTGGCCAGGAAAAACAACAGACCTGAGGATTGGGAGCAGTTTAGAATTCAGCAAAAGAGGACCAAGGGAATGATTAAGAAGGGGAAAATAGAGAATGAGAGCAAGCTAGCGGGGGACATAAAAACTGACTGTAAAGGTTTCTATAGATATTTGAAGAGAAAAAGATTGGTGAAGACAAATGTCGGTCCATTACAGTCAGAAACAGGGGTATTTATTATGGGGAACAAAGAAATGGCTGACCAACTAAATGCATACTTTGGCTCTGTCTTCACAAAGGAGGACACAAATATCATACCAGAAATGTTGGGGAATGCAGGGCTTAGTGAGAGAGAGGAACTGAAAGAAATCAGTATTAGTAGAGAAATGGTGTTGGGGAAATTGATGGGATTGAAGGCCGATAAATCCCCAGGGCCTGATGGTATGCAACCCAGAGTACTTAAGGAAGTGGCCCTAGAAATAGTGGAAGCATTGGTGGTCATCTTCCAAGATTCTATAGACTCTGGAACAGTTCCTACAGATTGGAGGGCAGCTAATGTAACCCCACTATTTTTATTTATTTTTATTTAGAGATACAGCACTGAAACAGGCCCTTCGGCCCACCGAGTCTGTGCCGACCATCAACCACCCATTTATACTAATCCTACACTAATTCCATATTCCTACCACATCCCCACCTGTCCCTATATTCCCCTACCACCTACCTAAACTAGGGGCAATTGCTAATGGCCAATTTACCTATCAACCTGCAAGTCTTTGGCATGTGGGAGGAAACCGGAGCACCCGGAGGAAACCCACGCAGACACAGGGAGAACATGCAAACTCCACACAGGCAGTACCCAGAATTGAACCCGGGTCGCTGGAGTTGTGAGGCTGCGGTGCTAACCACTGCGCCACTGTGCCGCCACTTAAAAAGGGAGGTCGAGAGAAAGCAGGGAATTATCGACCAGTCAGCCTGACGTCGGTAGTGGGGAAAATTCAAGCGTCCATTATCAAAGATTTTATAGCAGAGCACTTGGAGAACAGTGGTAGAATCGGACAGAGTCGGCATGGATTTACGAAAGGGAAATTATGCTTGACAAATCTACTAGAATTCTTCGAGGATGTAACTAGTAGAGTTGATGAAGGGGAGCCAGTGGATGTGGTTTATTTGGACTTTCAGAAGGTTTTCGACAAAGTCCCACATAAGAGATTAGCGTGTAAAATTAAAGTGCATGGGATTGGGGGTAGTGTATTGCGATGGATAGAAAATTGGTTGGCGGACAGGAAACAAAGAGTAGGGATAAATGGGTCTTTTTCCGAATGGCAGGCAGTGACTAGTGGGGTACCACAGGGATCGGTGTTAGGACCCCAGCTATTCACAATATACATTAATGATTTAGATGAGGGAACTAAATGTAATATCTCCAAATTTGCAGATGACACAAAACTGGGTGGGAGGGTGAGTTGTGAGGAGGATGCAGAGAGGCTTCTGGGTGATTTGGATAAGTTGAGTGAGTGGGCTAATGCATGGCAGATGCAATATAATGTGGATAAATGTGAGGTTATCCACTTTGGTAGCAAAAACAGGAAGGCAGATTATTATCTGAATGGCTGTAAACTGAGAGAGGGGAATATGCAACGAGACCTGGGTGTTCTCGTACACCAGTCACTGAAGGTAAGCATGCAGGTGCAACAGGCGGTCAAAAAGGAAAATGTTATGTTGGCCTTCATAGCGAGAGGATACGAGTACAGGAGCAGGGATGTCTTGCTGCAATTATACAGGGCCTTGGTGAGGCCACATCTGGAATATTGTGTGCAGTTTTGGTCTCCTTATCTGAGGAAGGATGTTCTTGCTATAGAGGGAGTGCAGCGAAGGTTTACCGGACTGATTCCTGGGATGGCGGGACTGACATATGAGGAGAGATTGAGTCGGTTAGGATTATATTCGCTGGCGTTCAGAAAAGTGAGGGGGGATCTCATAGAAACCTATAAAATTCTAAAAGGACTTTACAGGATAGATGCAGGAAGGATGTTCCCGATGGTGGGGGAGTCCAGAACCAGGGGTCATAGTCTAAGGATACGGGATAAACCTTTCAGGACTGAGATGAGGAGAAATTTCTTCACCCAGAGAGTGGTGAGCCTGTGGAATTCGCTACCACAGAAAGCAGTTGAGGCCAAAATATTGTATGTTTTCAAAAAGGAGTTAGATATAGCTCTTGGGTCTAAAGGGATCAAAGGATATGGGGCAAAAGCAGGAACAGGCTACTGAGTTGGATGATCAGCCATGATCATAATGAATGGCGGAGCAGGCTCGATGGGCCGAATGGCCTACTCATGCTCCTGTTTTCTATGTGTCTATTAATACTATTTTGTGTTTATTAGGTTTATCAAGAGTTACAAGAAGTTTGGTGGACCTCTGGAAAGGTATGCTTTGTGTAAATAAAGTTTGTGTACAATTTAGAGCAGAGAATAAGGAATAACTTATCCTGAATTTGAACGATTTATTTTTCAACCCATTGCCCATAACAGTATAATAGTTGCAAAATTATAGTTAAAACTATTGTTTGCTGTAATCTGCTGGATCTTGTTTTACAGGTTAGAAGCGATTGCACGAGATGCTGAACTGGTGGATAAGTCGGAGGTGGATCTCAGGCGGTTGGGAGAGATGGTGCACAATGGTTGTATTAAGGCTCTACGAGAGTCCACAGGCCAGGAGAAGACAGGTACACATTTATAGTTCATAATTCCTTTGAAAATTATTGATGTGGACAGAATGGTGAAGCAGTAGCCCTGAATTATACATACAGTGAACTTGACACTAACATTTATAATTTGTTCAGCTGTAGCTCGGTGGGTAGCCCTATCACCTCGTGAGTCATAAGGTTGTGGGCTCAAGTCTCACTCTAGAAACTTGAGCACAAAAGCTAGGCTGACAATTCAATGCAGTACATAAAGAATGCTGCATGGTTCGAGGTGCTGTCTTTTGGATGAGATGTTAAATTGAGTCCGCCCACTCAGGTGGACATTAAATTGACTCAATTTCGAAGAATAGCAGTGGAGTTATCCCCTGTGCCCTGGCCAATATTTATCCCTGAACTAATGCCACTAACACAGATTATCTGGTTGTTATAACGTTGCTGTTTTTGGGAGCTTGCTGCATACAAATTAGCTGCTACGCTTCCTATATGACAATAATAACTAGACTTCAAAAAAGTACTTAATTGGCTGTAAAGCCCTTTGGGACATTCTGAGGTTTTGAAAAGTGCTATAAAAGTACAAGTCTGTCTTTCTTACTAATGTTGCAGTAGAACTGTCCAAGGAGAAGATGAACACAAGTATTGTGGGAAAACCTTCAGTGGATAAACATTAGTTATTACTAAACTAGCAGAGACCAGCAAAACATTTGCAGTCAAATTAGTATCTTTATTACAACTGTACTTCAAATACAGGATTTCTAGTTATTTCACCAAAGTCTTTAACAGAATCAAAACTTCTCACTGTAGAAAAAGGTACAAAAAGCTGCCCATGTGCAAAAACAGGGCTAGGTATATAAATATAAATTTTGACAAACGTCTGGCCTTGTGACTTGTTTATAGTCATAGAGTATGAAAGTTTAATTGGGAACTGTTTTCTCCTGAGTTGAAGAGACAGGATTACATCCCATCCGATGGGCTCAATATAATTCGAGAAATAAAAACTCCCAAATTTCCTTCAAATCTGCCTGTTTTAATGTCAGCATCTATCATCAAAGAAAACAGCTTCCTAACTGCCAATCTTGTTCCATTCCAAAGTCCTTGTTTAGGATTCAAGTTTCGTAGCAACATTATAAGCGCTCCTTAGTTGAGTCTAAGGTTGTGCGGTATCATTGCCCATTAGAGTTAAACTGTGTAAAAACTCTGGAGGGTGCAGACTGCTATCAGCTTCTTCTTCTATAGAGTCAATGCTGATGTATTCTTTTAATTCACCGAACAGCTTTTCTAAAACATTTTCGCTCAAATATAGTGAATCTTTATTCTTTGCACAAAGAATAGCTTTGGAATAATAAGTTGTATCAAATGCATCAATGCTTTCACCAAATAGGAAATCAGCACAATGTGACTCCTCGGAAAAACAATTCTCCTGTATTTGAATTGAATCTCCCGAATTTCCATCCCCTAGATTAAGCAGCCAATGCACAAACACTTTTTTGTTGGGTGTTCATGCCATATTTTCCTCAAGTTTGAATTTCCTCATTTGTGGCCAAGTGTTGCTTTTGTTAATACAACTTCTAACAATATATCCTCTTGGCACTCTACCTCAGTCTTTATTTTTTATTTAAACTCTGCAATGCCAAACCTCTTTTATCCCGATATACCTCCAAACCTTTCCAGTACTGATCACCATAGTCCCCTCCCTACGCGTCTCCACGCATGCCAGGCACCACCCGCCTAGCATGTGTCATCCCTATTCACTAGATCCCTTGTAGTAAATCAATCATAAAACTGTCACTCAGCGCACACTACTTTAATGTTAGAACAAAATGTTACAATATCTAATCAACCGTCAGTCCATAGGTGCAAAACCTCACTGGACCTTACAAAACACTCCACAAACCATGACCTATAAACCTAACTGAAATTGTCCTATTTTTGAAATGGGTCTCCCTCTGCAATCTCTAACTTACTGTACCTCAATCTCTCTTTCATATTATATTGGCTATATTTAAAATCTGTCTCTTTCTATTTGATATTACAGTGATTAAATTTTACCTCAGTGTCTCAATTATATATTGTAGTCTCGCAAGTGCATACGAAACTCACCTCCCACTGTACATGTGAAAACCTTAAACAAATTGTTACGACTGAGGCAGAAGGAGTGCACTGTTTATTCTAGTTTCATTTCTCCACAGATCGCAACATATATTTAAATTTTTTCCCAGTTACTGATACGGTCAATCATAGACTCTATTTTTATCCCAGAATAAAATACACCAACCAGATTTCTTTAATAAACAATAAAATTATCGGTTAACTGAAAAAGTAGAGATTTACTCTTTAGAGCTCTATTACAAAAAAAACCGAGAAGAATTATTTGGCCAAATATTTGCTAATGCTTGAAGCAAAAAGAGAAGATATGGAAAGATGTCGATGTCCTTTGTTTTGTTTTGGCGTCCCAGCATAGACGGCAGTCACTGGGATCTTCCAAGAACAGTTCTTGTTTGGCGACGTTGAAGATCAGTTTGGGCAGGCTTTCCAAGAAAAATGCAGCAACAGTTTCATTCTGTTTCTTACACTTGCTTCTCAAAGAGATGAAAAACTGGCAGGCGTTTCGAAGAGCTGGGACAGGCTGAGTTGGGATTTGTCCTTGGCAGGTTGATTCTTTAACTCCTTTTCAAAACATTGTCCCTATCTCAACTGCCTGTCCAAAGTGAAACCAAAAATATCTCCGGAGTCAAGCCTCCTGACCCCTGTAAATCTTGACCTGTCACTTCTTTGTAGACATCTTTCCCTAAGTCAAAAAAGATCCCTGCTGAGTAATTATCTGAAGACAGATGCCTTCTCACTCATAACAATATCCACTGTAGACTTTATCTTGTTTAGAGCCAAATGTAAATGCCAAAAAAAGTTTTCACTTGCACAACCCACCTCCCTTGCAGTGGAAAATGGGGCCAATAAGCTTTCTGCTGAGTGCTGGCTCCGGCCACCTATTAAATCCACCGACCTATCAAAGTGTGGACAGACAGCAACTGCATTATTTTAATAGATTCCCCCATTCCCAAGTTCGTTTTTTTCACGGGTTTTTCATTGTGATACATATTTAGAACTCCATGTTGACATCTATTTTGCCATCTATAATGACATTCATTATGATCATGGCTGATCATCCAACTCAGTAACCTGTTCCCGCCATATCCTTTGATCCCTTTATCCTGGTAGGCAACAAATTCCAGGTCATTACCACTCGCTGCGTAAAAAAAACTCTTCCTCACATCCCTTCTGCATCTCTTCCCGAATCAGCTACTTGGATCAACTTTTATTTATCTACCCTATCTAAATCTGTCACAATCTTGCACACCTCTATCAAATCTCCCTTCAATCTCCTTTGCTGCAAGGAAAATAGCACCAGCTTCTCCAAACTAATGTTGCAGCTAAAATCCCTCATACCTGGAACCATTCTGGTAATTCCCCTCTGCACTATCTCAAGGACCCTCATATCCTTCCTAAAGTGTGGTGACCAGAACTGGATGCAATATTCTAGTTGGGGCCTAACCATGGCTTTATAAAAGTTCATCAGTTTGACCTATTGGCATGAAATACCACATAAATTATGAACTTGACAACTTCAAGACGGCGGTGCTCCACCATCACCTTCTTAAGCAACTGGGGATGAACGATAAATGCTAGCAATACCCATGTCCCAAGAAAAAATTAAGAAGCAGTCGCAGGCTTTCCCTCATTCACCACTTCTCCTTCCTAATCCCTTCTCTATCTGACTTTAAAGCAAATACAACGAATATCTAGTTTCTATCCATGCTGCTATCCTCGCCTTATTCACCAAGCAGCCTGTCCAAGAATAGGTAAAGAGCAGCTAAGACATAAATTAAAATGTCTGGTGGCTGTGGCAGCAGACTCTTAATTTCATGTGTATCATCGCACCATTATCGAGCTGTCGACAGTGATTACTGATCTAATGCTGCTCCTGAAACCCATCCAAGGGTCATACCTCCTTTAATATAACTAAGTCCTAATATTGTGTTTGCTGTTGAAATAGATTTTTTTTGCAGATGCAGAACTCATGCAGTGAAAGTGTCTGAAATTTTGTTTCTGAAACAGCCGCCAGACGTGGTAAAGTGAAGGGACCTACGTTCCGAATCTCAGGTGTTCAGGTGAACGCTAAGCTAGTCATTGCTCATGAAGAGGAACTGGCACCTTTGCACAAATCCATTCCACCAGATCCAGAGGACAGGAAGAAGTAAGTTTTTATATTATTTAAACGCTATTATGTGTTGGTATTATTGCCTCTATTATCATTGCTTCCTATTCCTCAGCAACTATCAGATACATCATACAAACTGTTCGGCTTGACAAAAATAGAATTCCCCATGTGATATTCAAACTGTTTTATTGTGCTGCTTTAATTTTACCTTGACAAAATGGAATTCACAAAAAAAATTATCTTTGGCCTCATTTCATAAGTTGGTGTCATCTGCATAAATCACAAGAAATGTCAAAAATATTGGATCTGTTGAACTAACACACTAGTGTATGGTCTGTAACTGCTGGGAGGGGAAGGGGGAGGCAGTAGAGATGCAACATGGAATACATTTCAAATTGAGGGACCACCGCCACCACATGGACTACACTGTTGCATGCAGACTCACCAGAATCTCAGGGCAGCTAGGGATGGGCATTAAATACAGCCTTTCCAGTATTGCCCTCACCGTGATGTGTACCACTGAGAAGGACAACAACACTGATCCTGTCGGAACACCGCTGTCTCCAAGTCACAAATCATCCTGACTTCAACATTCAAAAGCAAAATACTGCAGATGCTGGAATTCTGAAATAAAAAACAGAAAATGCTGGAAATGCTTAACAGATCTGGCAGCATTTGTGGAGAGAAAAACAGAGTTAACATTTCAGCTCGGTGACCTTTCATCACAACATACATCGCCATTCCTTCATCATCACTGGGTCAGGATCCTAGAACTCACTACCTAACAGCATTGGGGGAATACCTTGACCACATAGACTGCAGTGGTTCACAGAGAAGGTTCATTGGGTTGGATTTTACCCCCCCCCCCCCCCCCCCCAAAATCAGGGGTCGTGACGTGCATAGTGTATGAACTTTGGGGAGGGGAAAGTTCAAGTGCACAAGGTAAGTATTTCGGGTGGCGGGGGGGGTGTTGGTGGGAGAGGGCAAGGAATTAATTATATGGTTATTGGGGGGGTGGAGAGGGGCTGGAAACATTTATTTTGATTTTTTTCAAATCTATTTTAACACTATCCCTTTAAAAATTTAAATTGTATTGTAGGGCTTGAAGCCCTTTAAAAAATAGAGTTGGCGCCTGACGCCGTTGCTGGGGACAGGCCGCCCGCCCCCTCCATGTGATTGTGGGGGCGGTCCCCCCCCCCCCCCGGCCATTTAAATGATCTGCCGCGCTGAATATCGCAGCAGCTCCGCGATGTCGTAGGTCACCATTTTGGGGGCTAGCTGATAAAATCCAGCCCACTATCTTCTCAGGGTGACTATGAATGGGCAGCCATGCCAGTGTTAACTCTCCTTCCCCCCCCCCCCCCCGAGAACAAATGGAAAAAATATACAAATAGTAAGATTGATCTCAGCTTTGAGTTTTCATAATACATTGAGATGACACAATGTTAGAGGCTCAAATGTTCCCTGCTCATAAACCACATACACAAAATAAATAACTGTTTCTGGCTATCCTGAAAAGAGCATTAAAATGTAGATTTGTAAAGTATTGTAGTTTTGTAGGCATTATTTGGTACTTTACAGAGAACACATTATTTACAGAAACCGTTATAAAATTCATAGTAATCCTTTGATCAAAAAGTAATGGACCAACCGTGCTCGGTATTCACAACCAAATGTGTTGCTCTTAACTTCAATTTCATGTACTTATTTTTTCTTTCTCCCAAAGGTACACCATCCCATGTCACACTAAAGCAGCTCACTTTGATGTGGAGTGGAACAAGGAAGACGACTCCAATCTTTTAATAGGCATCTATGAATATGGCTATGGCAGCTGGGAAATGATTAAAATGGACCCTGACCTCAATTTAACGCACAAGGTACAAGATTGATCTTTGAACGTCAATCAACTTGATAGTTTGCATGCATAATTATTTTGTAAAAGGTCAAAATAATTTACACATATTTAGGTCTCTTGTAAAGTTGTATATGTATTACTAAGTGGTCATCATTATAAATTAAACTTGCATTTAATTAAACATTCCCTCTGTGGTACAACTATGTTGCTAAGGTGTTGATATAAGACATCTCAACCTGGGTCCTAACTTCATTTACAAGCCTATGCATTTGTCATCTATATGTCTCCACTTTTCTAAAATTACAACATCCATTTGAGCACATCTGTTTCCAGCTACTAGATTTAATTGTTCCAGGATATTTTGCTGAAAACTAATCAATTTTTGAGTTTTTTGGTTTCCAACCAGATCATACCTCTACTGACTCTCCGCCTTGGTTGTTTTTTTTTGGCCCTGGTTGGTGTTAAAATCGCCTTGTAGCAAAAATAGATGATTTATTTTTTGGCCAGATCAGCTGCTTAAAGCAGTTCTACAATATAAAAGCACAGTTTCTTGGAAGATTAATATAAAATGGACAATAGAAGTAGCGTTAATGTAAAAAAAAAAGCATTGTGCTGTCCCTGTCAAACAGGGATAGTTGGAAGAAAGTGAAGTCTTGCAATAAACTTAATTGGTTTGGGTTAAGGATGCCATCTTTGAAGGTGGTTTATCATGTTAAAAGCAGAATAATTTTAATTTCGACCAGTTGTGCAAAGGGATAGCTTTTTTTTCTGCTTAACTCCTGCTGCCATTTCCAGTTCGGAAAATGTTTGATATTCTTTGGCTTTTGTTAATTGTAACAACATTTTCTTGCTCTTTAAGATTTTGCCTGATGATCCAGATAAGAAGCCTCAGGCCAAACAATTGCAGACCAGAGCTGACTACCTCATCAAATTACTTAGTAAAGACCTGGCCAGGAAGGAGGCACAAAGGCTTGCTGAGGTACATGATATATTGTAGTGTTTACTGTTTCCTGCCTCGTGGATTTGTACATTATTAGGGCCCTTTAGGGACCAAAGTGACAATCTGTGTGTGGAGCCGGAGGAGTAGGTGAGGTTTTAAATGATTACTTTTCATCTGTGTTTACTATGGAGAAGGACGATGTAGGTGTAGAGATCAGGGAGGGGGATTGTGATACACTCGAACAAATCAGCATTGAAAAGGAGGACATTTTAGCGGGCTTAAAAGTGGATAAATCCCCAGGCCCAGATGGAATGCATCCCAGGCTGTTAAGTGAGGAAAGGGAGGAGATAGCAGGGGCTCTGACACAAATTTTCAAATCCTCTCTGGCCACAGAAGAGGTGCCAGAAGACTGGAGGAAGCGAATGTGTTACCATTATTCAAGAAGGGTAGCAGGGATAAACTAGATAATTACAGGCCAGTGAGACTACCATCAGTGGTTGGTAAACTATTGGAAAAAATTCTGAGGGACAGGATTAATCTCCACTTGGAGAGGCAGGGATTAATCAAGGATAGCCAGCATGGCTTTGTCAGGGGGAGATCATGTCTAACAAACTTGATTGAATTTTTCGAGGAGGTGACATATGTGTAGATGAGGGTAAAGCAGTTGATGTAGTCTACATGGACTTCAGTAAGGCTTTTGATAAGGTCCCACATGGGAGGGTGATTAAGAAGGTGAGCCCAGGGAATCCAGAGCAATTTGGCAAATTGGATCCAAAATTGGCTTAGTGGCAGGAGGCAGAGGGTGATGGTTGAGGGTTGTTTTTGCGATTGGAAGCCTGCGACCAGTGTTGTACCACAGGGATAGGTGCTGTAGTGTACATTAATGATTTAGACGTGAATATAGGAGATATGATCAGTAAATTTGCAGATGACACGAAAATTGGTGCTGTTGTAAATAGTGAGGAAGAAAGCCTTAGATTACAGGACAATATAGATGAGCTGGTAAGATGGGCAGAGCAGTGACAAATGGAATTTAATCCTGAGAAGTGAGGTGATGCATTTTGGGAGGACAAACAAGACAAGGTAATATACAATGGATGGTCGGACCCTAGGAAGTACAGAGGGTCAGAGGGACCTTGTTGTACTTGTCCATAGAAGGCAGCAGCACAGGTAGATTAGGTGATTTGGAAGGCATATGGGATACTTGCCTTTATTAGCTGAGGCATAGAATATAAGAGCAGGAGGTTATGACGGAGCTGTATAAAACGCTAATTAGGCCACAGCTAGAGTACTATGTACAGTTCTGGTCACCACACTACAGGAAGGATGCGATTGCACTGGAGAGGGTGCAAAGGAGATTCACCAGGATGTTGCCCGGGCTGGAGCGTTTCAGCTATGAACAGAGACTGGAAAGGCTAGGGTTTATTTATTTTTATTTATTTAGGGATACAGCACTGAAACAGGCCCTTCGGCCCACCGAGTCTGTGCCGACCATCAACCACCCATTTATACTAATCCTATATTAATCCCCTTACCCTCTCACATCCCCACCTTCCCCTACCACCCCTGCTATACTAGGGGCAATTTATAATGGCCAATTTACCTATCAACCTGCAAGTCTTTGTCTGTGGGAGGAAACCGGAGCACCCGGCAAAAACCTACACGGTTACAGGGAGAACTTGCAAACTCCGCACAGGCAGTACCCAGAATCGAACCCGGGTCGCTGGAGCTGTGAGGCTGCAGTGCTAGCCACTGTGCCACCCTTAGAGCAGAGAAGGCTGAGGGAGGACCTGACTGAGGTATACAAAATTATGAGGGGCATAGCTGGAAGAAACTTTTTCCCTTAACGGAGGTGTCAGTAACCAGGGGGCATAGATTTAAGGTAAGGGGCAGGAGCTTTAGAGGGGATTTGAGGAAAATCTTTCACCCAGAGGGTGGTTGGAATCTGGAACACGCTGCCTGAAGAGGTGGTAGAGACAGGAACCCTCACAACATTTCTGAAGTATTTAGATGAGCACTTGAAACGCCATAGCATACAAGACTACGGGCCAAGTGCTAGAAAATGGGATTAGAATAGATAGTTGCTTGATGGCCGGCACAGACACGATGGGCTGAAGGGCCTGTTTCTGTGCTGTATAACTCAATGACTCTATTTTAGAAGCCAGTAAAGGTGTTGTGATGACTAATGAAAGTCTGTATTCGTTCTTGGGATGTGGGCAAGGCTGCATTTATTGTCCATCCCTAGTTGGCATGAGCTGGTGGTGCTGGTGGGCATTCTGTTTAAGCCACAGCAGTGTTTGTGCTCCCACGATGGGATTTGGAAGTTAATTCCAGCATTTTGACAACAAGGGAACAACGTTGCTTGATTGTATGATTTCTGTGTTATAGAGCTATGTGTGTGATTGCAAGTCAACTTTTATTGCGGTGGATTGTTGCATAGCCGATGCCAGTCAGAACAAAGAACAGCACAGGAACAGGCCATTCGGCCCTCCAAGCCTGCGCCGATCTTGATGCCTGCCTAAACTAACACCTTCTGCACTTCCGGGGCCCATATCCCTCTATTCCCTTCCTATTCATATATTTGTCAAGATGTCTCTTAAACGTCGCTATAGTATCTGCTTCCACCACCTCCCCTGGCAGCAAGTTCCAGGCACTCACCACCCTCTGTGTAAAAAAACTTGCCTCGCACATCCCCTCTAAACTTTGCCCCTCGCACCTTAAACCTATGTCCCCTAGTAACTGACTCTTCCACCCTGGGAAAAAGCTTCTGACTATCCACTCTGTCCATGCCGCTCATAACTTTGTAAACCTCTATCATGTCGCCCCTCCACCTCCGTCATTCCAGTGAAAGAGGGAGAAGATTAAGGTGGGGAGGGAGGGTTCCTTTGAAGGGCCCAAAGGAGCACCCCTGTTGCTCTGCTGTTCCTGGCACCCAAGGAATCTTTCCAAAAATAAAAAAATGGAACTTACTTTGGCCTCTGATGGCCACTCTGCTGTCTCGTGCCAGATTTCTCTGCCTGCCACCACTCCTCCCCCGCATGCAGTAAAAACAGCAATGTGACACCAATTATGTGATCGGGCCAAAATGTTTTGCATTTCAATTAGACTCCTATCTGCCTGTAGTGGAAACCTTGGCCAACTTGAAAGTTGCCGCTCCAGGGGTCGGCGCACCCTCAGTTTGGCTAGTCACTTTGCTTGATTTTAACCCATCCCATGCACTGTTCTCACCTGATGGGTGAACCACGGGACATTAAAATTGAGCCCATTGTTTCACTGTGGCTCAAGATCTGCTAATCAGAGGCAAGCTGGGAACTGACCTTTTGTGTGGAATTCTCCATGTACGGTGACCTCAGATTCCAATATAGTGGTCATCACCATGGTTTCAGCCTGGGAATGGGCGATCAGTGCTCTTCAATTGCATTGTTCCTGGAATGGGGATTCACAATGTCACATCAGAGACAGTCATAAACACAAGGTTGTTTCCATATACTTTTCATGTATAAAATGACAGGAATAAGAGGGAATAGCAAACAGTAATTGTACAGGTATCTTTCCACTTTTTTAATTAAAGTTATGTGATTGGAGAAATACAGTGCCAACTAAAATATTATGGTGAAGGTGGGTGCCAAATTTTCAACAATTTCAAGATCAGATGTCAGAAATTTGGGTGAAGTATTCCTTTTAATGCACATGGTTCTGTTGATAGCACTTTTTATTAAGTCAGAAGTTTGTGGTTTAAACCCATTCTTGACTTGGGCACATAATCTATTTGACACGCTGGTTTAACTGGTTATTCATTTAATGCATTGCTTACATTGTGTTAAGTTAAATTGACTTGCATTTGGCTACACAACAGCAGTCATTGCACTTCAAAAATTAATAAAGTGGCTATGAAGCTCTTGAAATGTCTTAAGGATATGCCGAAATGCTGTTAAATTCCAGTTCTTTCTTAATTTGGAAAATGTTTATGAGCACACACCTCGGCGCCTGTTTTATTTCAATATGTAACACACTTGGCCTCGCGTATAATAGTGTGATTTGTCAGTTATTGTGAACAGCTGCAGGATGCATTCAAGGCAACTGATTTCCAGGTTTCACAGAAAATTGGACAGAATGTGATTCCAAAAAATCCTGGAAAGCCATGTAATAAAAAGCATTTAATTATTTGATCATTGTAATGACAGCACTGATGATCGATCCTAGTGCTTTAAATTTGCATATATTGAATTCATGTTGAAGTTGACTTGCTTAAGCTGGTCTTGTGCTTTATTTTAAAAAGGCTAATTCAAAGAAAAGGAAGCCCAGGAATAAAAGGAGTAAAGCTGTAAAAATAGTGAAGATAGAAGAGGTTAGAAGTGACTCATCACCACCACCACCTTCAGTCAAAAGTTCAGATGAAGAAGGAGAGATCAAGGTAAGATTGTTGCAAATAGATCATGGTATTTTTAATTAAACTGGAAGATTATTAACTGGCTTTACATCTCCATCTTCACCCTCGATTCCACAACTGTCTGCTGTGCTATTTGACGACCTGTCTGACGTTAACAGTGACAAACCCAAACCTCCTCCAGCTAAGCATTAGCAAGAGCAAAGTTATCTTGTTTAGTTGGCATCAGAAACAACGAACTCTTGTCACCCATTCCATTTGTCTCCCTGCTGCTCACTCAAGCCAAGCCAAACAATGTGCAGATTTGTTGTCCTGTTAGTGCTGAGCTGATAAGCGATGGGCAAGGCTATGAAAATAATTAAATAAAAGGATGAGAATTTAAAATTGGAGGCTTTTTGGGGACCAGAGGTCAATGTACGTTAGCAAGGGCAAAGGGCAAGGAGACATGGTGTGGAATAGGATATGTGCAGCAGAGTTTTAGATGAACTGAATTTTCTTTATTTATAGGATGATGCTGCAGGAACAAAGCCCACAAAAAAGAAATTGAAAACAGAAAAAGAAAATGAAGAGAAAGTAGAACAAGAAACTGTAATCAAGAGAGAGGCTGAAGAGAAAGAAATCAAAAAAGAGCCAAAGGAAACAAGAAAAGACAAAAAAGAAAAGGAGGAAAAGAAAGAAGCAAAAGAGAAAGATGTCAAGAAAGAAATGAAAGAAAAGGAGGAAAAAGATAAAGAACCTGTTTCTAAAGATAAAGAAATAAAAGAAGAGAAGGTAAAATTATATTTAACAAAATGGTTGATGTGGATGTTTGCAAAGCTTTACTGTAAATGTTACAGTTGCATTAAATAGTAAATTTCAATCAATTTTACTAACTTCCTGAAGAAAATAGTCCAATGTTGGCTGTGTTGAATTGTATACCACTATGTTGCGCCTTCATACCTGTTTTATTCCTCCAAATAGAGTGATGTAGCTTCAGGACAATGTGGAATTGTAGGAATTTCACAAACGGCAAATGCGAATTGGAGAGTTTGAGTTAACCGCTCAATTTTATAGTAGTTCGATTTCCATGTCATAAAATACAGCAGAGTAACAGCTGGTATTGGTGGGGTGGGGGCGCGGGTATTAACAATAAGTGCAGTGAAAGGGAAAAGCAATCTCCGCTCAAAGTGGAGTATGGAGAGACATACCTTAGGGCAAATAGGAAACAGGTTAAAGAGGATAATGAAGGATAGAAAAAAAAGAAGGAAATTGAGTATAAATGGACAGTGTTGAAGTG
Source organism: Heterodontus francisci (assembly GCF_036365525.1). Lineage (NCBI taxonomy): Eukaryota > Metazoa > Chordata > Chondrichthyes > Heterodontiformes > Heterodontidae > Heterodontus > Heterodontus francisci. Next base: position 78,551,971 of record NC_090374.1, on the reverse strand, counting down.
TTTATTTGCAAATGTAAAAGAAATTAGAAATAAAGTTGAAGAAATGGTGTCACTTTGGCAGGAATTAGGCTTCAGCCAAGTAAAGTCAGGAATCTAAAATTTTTAGGGGAGATGAAGGAAAAAAGGGAGCATGGGGTGGCTTTATTAAATTAAGACACAATTACGGCTGAAGACAGGCAAGTTCTTATTGGTGATTGTGTTGAGATGGAATCTGATAAGACACGAACAAAATGCTGAAGATGCTGAATATCTGAAATAACAAAAAATGCTGGAAATACTCGGCAGGTCAGGCAGCATTTTGAGAGCGCGAAACAGAGTTAACATTTTGGGTCGTTGACCCTTCATTGAACGGTCCTTTATTGGAGTCTGTCTAGGTTGAGTTCAGAAATAATAAGGGATCTGTTACCATATTGGGAGCACATTATAGACCAATGTAAGCTGAAAGAAACTAGAATTATATACATTTACAACAGTAAGAAGATTCTAACAATGGTGTATTTTAACTATCCTAAAGTAGACTGGGCCAAGACAAAGGTTTGTGGTGAAAATGGGGAAAGGTTTTTAAGAATACATCCAGAACTATTTTTTTAATGAAGCTGTAACATGTCCAACAAGGAGAGCAAGCAACCAAAAGATCGGCGACTGCTTGGAAATAATGATCACAACTTAGTTAGGTTTAGATTGAAAATGGATATTTAACAAAAATCAAAGATAAAGCTGTTGGTCTGGACTTGGGTCATTTAAATGGGGTGAAAGAGGGCATAGCACCCATTAATTGTTTGGAAATAATGCCAGGTCAGTCAGTAGATGTTGAAATACAGGATTGAAACGGTATAAGCTATATACATACTGACTGGAAGTAATTTTTAATTTTTTTTTTCCTGGGATGTGGGCGCCGTTGGCAAGGGCATCCCTGATTGCCCTTGAGAAGGTGATGCATCAATGGCTGGCAATACATGGATAAATAGGTTTTTCTTATTTGATCATGGGGTGTGACCATCGCTGGCTAGGCCAGCATTTTATTGCCCAAAAGGGCATCTGATAAATTTAGGGGATAATGCATGCAAAAAACTATGAAAACTATGAAAATATTTAAGCAAAATAGAAGGTGAAATTTTAAAAATCAGCCTTGCATCATGAAATGCTTTACTGCAAAGATTATAACATAACGGCCGAGACTCTGTGGTCGTGATGACGGAAAAACTGTCAGCGTTTGCCGTCATCTTTCTGAAACTGACATGCAAATCCAGAAGTTGCTGTCAGTGATTCTATGCTTTGCCAGAGTATACTGTTGAAGTCCCCACAGACTTCTATCAATTAGAAATCACTGAACTTGCCCTTTTTTATTGTAATGTTGCCGTTGAAAGCCCCCGAAAACATTGCACCTTTCATGAGGTGTAGTTGGGTTTTTAATGACAAATTAAGTTATAATTACTGCTAAAGAACCTCTTTGGCCCTGGAAAAACAAATTTTACTTTTGTGTAATGTCAAATTTTTCCATTCTGATAATTCCAGGTTTTTAAATATTTTTTAAAAGTTTAGATATTTCAGCTTTTATTGTGTGTCTCAATAATTTATATCATTCCCAGTAAAATTTAAAGTGAAGGATAATCAGTGCATTTTAACTTCCTGGTTTGCTACTTGAGAGAATACTTCAATGTGACAGACTGCTTGTCTTGTTTGAGGACATCACTGTTGCTGGATGCTTGGAGACTCTTTTGACTTGGTGCCAGATTTAAAACGACGTCAGGAAAGGGGACATCCGCACCACAGAGAATGTTAGATCTTTGTGGTCATCATTCTTTGAGGCCAGCGGTGAGCACTGCCATTGTACCGCTGAACACAAAATCTGGGCCAATATGGAATGGAATTGGATGTATTTGAAAAATATAAAAGAATTCAAGGAAAAGGAGGGAAATAAAAGTTGGTATCTCCAAGTGAAGAGCTATTAATGCTAAAAGGTGCAAAGGATGAATAATAACCTCTTCTGTAATTTCTATGAACTTTGTGCATTTCTCTTTTGACTAATGCTGCTACTAATGGGTAACTGGTTGATGTAGGCAATTGAAGCTAAATCAGAGATGAAGGAGAAGCCGAAAAAGACTGATATCCCAGTTCATATTACAGCAAGCAATGATCCAGTTCCCATCACAGAAGAGGCAGAAGAACTTGATCAAAACACATTTAGCATTGTAAGTATAAGTATTGATAGCCACTGCTGACCATTTAAGATACGTTAAGGTTTGCTGTTTCTTAGAGTTCCAGATGAAGACACTCAGTTGTCCCATGAGCAGTGTTAGTTTAATTCTATTCCCTTCGGCATTTCTTTTCCCTTTTACTCCTGTTACTACGTAGTTGAAGATTGGCTTAATTGGTGAGAATTGTGTTTCCAGCTGCAGCTAGTTAATGGAATATGCTTGGCAGTTTGCATATCGTTCGTGTTTGAAAATCTCTGAAGGTGGCAGGAAAAGCTGATAGGGCAGTTAGAAAAATGGGATCCTTGGCTTTATAAATAGAGGTATATAGTGCAAAAGCAAGGACATTATGCTGAACCTTGATAAATCATTGGTTAGGCCTCAGCTGGAGTATTGTGCTCAATTCTGGCACCACACTTTAGGAAGGATGTCAAGTTCTTGGAGAGGGTACAACCAAGATTTACTGGAGCAATACCGGGGATGAGGAACTTCAGTTATGTGGAGAAACTAGAGAAGCCGGGGTTGTTCTCCTTAGTGCCGAGAAGGTTAGGGGGAGACCTATTATGAAGAGTAAATGAGAAACTTTCCACTGGCAGGAGCATTGGTAACCAGAGGACACTGATTTAGGAATATAATTGGCAAAAGAAATAGGGAAGGGCAGGTGGAGATTTTTTACACAGCACGTTAGGGGCGGCGCCCTGGTTACTGACACCTCCGCTAAGGGAAAAAGTTTCTTCCAGCTATGCCCCTCATAATTTTGTATACCTCAGTCAGGTCCTCCCTCAGCCTTCTCTGCTCTAAGGGTGGCACAGTGGCTAGCACTGCAGCCTCACAGCTCCAGCGACCCGGATTCAATTCTGGGTACTGCCTGTGCGGAGTTTGCAAGTTCTCCCTGTGACCACGTGGGTTTTCCCCGGGTGCTCCGGTTTCCTCCCACCGCCAAAGACTTGCAGGTGATAGGTGAATTGGCCATTGTAAATTGCCCCTAGTGTAGGTAGGGAATATGGGATTACTGTAGGGTTAGTATAAATGGGTGGTTGATGGTCGGCACAGACTCGGTGGGCCGAAGGGCCTGTTTCAGTGCTGTATCTCTAAATAAAAAAAAAAGTTACAATGATCTGGAATGCACAGCGCTGAAGAGTAATCGAAGCAGATTCAATAGTAACTTTCAAAAGGCAATTAGATATAAACTTGAAAAGGAAAAATCTGCAGGGGCTTAGGAAATGAGCAGTGCAATTAGACTACTTGGATAGCTTAAAGAACTGCCACAGGTAAGATGCACTGCATGGCCTCCTGTGCTCTGATTCTAGTATTGGCAGTTAGGCATGGGAGGTAACTGTGACCTAGCCATATTATTTTCTTTTTATTTATTCATACATGGGATGTGGGCATCACTGGCTAGGCCAGCATTAATTGCCCATCCCTAATTGCCCTTGGTGGTGGTGGGCTGCCTTCTTGAACCGCTGCAGTCCATGTGAGGTAGGTACACCCACAGTGCTGTTAGGAAGGGAGTTCTAGGATTTTGACCCAACGACAGTGAAGTAACAGCGATATAGTTCCAAGTGAGGATGGTGTGTAGCTTGGTGGGAAATTTGCAGGTGGTGGTGTTCCCATGCATTTGCTGCCCTTGTTCTTCTAGTTTGTCGAGGTCGCGTGTTTGGAAGGTGCTGTCTAAGGAGTCTTGGTGCGTTGCTGCAGTGCATCTTGTAGATGGTACACACTGCTGCCACTGTGACTTGGTGGTAGAGGGAGTGAATGTTTGTGGATGGGGTGCCAATCTAACGGGCTGCTTTGTCCTGGATGGTGTCGAGCTTCTTGAATCGTTGGAACTGCACCCATCCAGGCAAGTGGAGAGTATTCCATCACACTCCTGTCTTGTGACTTGTAAATGGTGGGCAGGCTTTGGGGAGTCAGGAGGTGAGTTACTTGCTGCAGGATTCCTAGCCTCTGACCTGTTCTTGTAGCCACAGTATTTGTATGGCTACTCCAGTTCAGTTTCTGGTCAATGGTAACCCCTAGGATGTTGATAGGGGATTCTGCAATCATAATGCCATTGAATGTCAAGGGGACATGGTTAGATTCTCTCTTGTTGGAGATGGTCATTGCCTGGCACTTGTGTGGCATGAATGTTACTTGCCACTTATCAGCCCAAGCCTGGATATTGCTCAGGTTTTGCTGCATCTGGACACGGACTGCTTCAGTATCTGAGGAGTCGCGAATGGTGCTGAACATTGTGCAATCATCAGCGAACATCCCCACTTCTGACCTTATGATTGAAGGAAGGTCATTGATGAAGCAGCTGAAGATGATTGGGCCTAGGACACTATCCTGAGGAACTCCTGCAGTGATGTCCTGGAGTTGAGATGATTGACCTCCAACAACCACAACCATCTTCCTTTGTGCTAGGTATGACTCCAACCAGCAGAGAGTTTTCCCCCTGATTCCCATTGACTTCAGTTTTGCTAGGGTTCCTTGATGCCATACTTGGTCAAATGCTGCCTCACTTCATGAGTTCAGCTCTTTTGTCCATGTTTGAACCAAGGCTGTAGTGAGGTCAGGAGCTGAGTGACCCTGACGGAACCCAAACTGAGCATCACTGAGCAGGTTACTGCCAAGCAAGTGCCACTTGATAGCACTGTTGACGATACCTTGCATCACTTTACTGATGATCGAGAGGAGATTGTTGGGGCGGTAATTGGCCGGGTTGGACTTGTCCTGCGTTTTGTGAACAGGACATATCGGGGCAATTTTCCACATTGCCAGGTAGATGCCAGTGTTGCAGCTGTACTGGAACAGCTTGGCTAGGGGTGCGGCAAGTTCTGGAGCACAGATCTTCAGTACTATTGCTGGAATATTGTCAGGACCCATAGCCTTTATAGTATCTAGTGCTTTCAGTCATTTCTTGATATCACGCGGAGTGAATCAAATTGGCTGAAGTCTGGCATCTGTCATGCTGGGGACTTCAGGAGGAGGCCTAGATGGATCGCCTGCACCCCAAGAATATTTTGGTCTGCGCCAAGCACAAAAGGTGCCCTCTCTTGGTTAAATTGAGTACAGAATATTACAGCTAGTCCAAGGTATCTCAATCCAAAAGGACATCTGCATTTATTACAAAATACAGCACTTGGTTAACTATGCTATGAAGACTGTTTTCCTTCTACAAAGAGCAGTGTGGAGCTTGCTAATTGATCTGTGCAAAAATGTTTGATGCTTCCCCTTCCCAGTTCTGGTTGAAAAGGATATTAATAACAGTATATGCTTTCCCAAATAAAATATGATCAAGTTGCAGCCTTGTAGAAATCAGCCAATTTGGATCCACTTTTCTCCTCCTTGCTTCATTGACTTCAATTATGAAAGAGTCAAGTCGCTCCCAGAGACTAGTTACTTAATTGAGGACAGGCACTTGGAACCGGCCTGGGAACCAACTCTAAAGCTTTGTACCAGCTGAATATGCAGGCTGGTACTGTGCTGCTCTTGGTATAATCGGCTTCATATCAAGTCCCAAGTCAACCCAAAGTGTTAGACCCTTTTTAAATGAGTCACGCGTGTGAAAGTGAGTTGCCCTGTCACATGTTTGTAATATATAAATATGGGGAATACAATTTTATGTCTTGTCCAGCACTGCCATAACTCAAGAGTCAGTCATTATAACCTATTACTTATGTTTTCTCTCAGTGTAAAGAAAGGATGAGGCCTGTAAAGGCGGCATTGAAACAGTTGGACAGGCCTGAGAAGGGCCTCTCAGAAAAGGAGCAGCTAGAGCACACCAGGCAGTGCCTGATTAAAATTGGCGACCACATCACTGAGTGTTTGAAAGAGTACTCAAACCCGGAACAAATCAAACAATGGCGAAAGTAAGCAATTTCAGTCATTTCTTCACTTAACTTCACATGAAACTGAAGCAATAAGTAATCAATGGGGAACACATCACATGGATATTCCCTGCTAAGATCGAGAGTTTATAAAATTATACACAATGTATTCACTTTTCATAGCAGTATTTTCATCATAGACCTTGAAGCCAAGTTACATAGAAGGTTTTGTATTCTTGACAAGAAACAGACTTTTGGAACAGCTTGTTGATGATCAAAACAATTGCAAAACCCATTCGACAATGACAACTTAAGTACAGGATATACAGCAGAGAAAAACATTGTGTTTATGGAAGAGATTGAGGGAAGGGTGAGAGGGATCTGCGTGATAGCACAATCCGCGTAAAGTCCCAAGTTGATAAATTTTTCAGTAAATTTTTCCGTTTTTTAAATGACACTTGTTGCAGTGGAAATAATATACTGCTTATTCATGAATAAAGTTGCTCATGGTTTAAATGTAGACATCTCTTGTGAATTTTAAGTTGAATTTTTTTTTTTAGCACTTCAGGTAGGGGTCCCTTATTAAAATCCAATATTTAAATGCTTGAGCCTGTATCTGATATGAATGGCTCCTCTTGAAGTTGGCCTTCTGATGGTAATATCTGTTGAATAAATGTAAAGATGATGGCAGAATTTCAATGACCTCAGTGGAACAGTTCCTTAATATCATGAACAAGCAGCATAAATTTGACAATATTGATAACACAAAACCTTTCAGTCAGAAGTGAGCTTTTGACTTAGGGATAGCATTCCTGCCTCTAAGACAGGAGGTTGCGGGGTGTAATCAGGAGTGTCAACCTTTTCGTGAGGGGCCACATTACAAATTTTGTCTGACATAGGGGGCCGGTGAGCAAAGTTCAGAACGACAAAGGCATTAGAAATTTGTTCTACTATTATTCAAATCAACAAAAAAAAATGTGCATTTTTTTGTGAACAAGCTTTGAATGAGGACTAATTTATTAATTTGCGATGTTGGACACTGATTTAGTGAGATGCCTGGCATTGGTTTTGCTTGCACTAGTAGTCAATGACTGCAGAGTACACCAGATGTCCATCTGTCAGGAGTGATCGCGATCGCCCTCCCTCCCCCTCTGTGTCTGTTTCTCTCCCACTCTGTGTCCCTCTCCCTCCCCCGCTCTGTGTCCCTCCCCCGCTCTGTGTCCCTCCCCCGCTCTGTGTCCCTCCCCCGCTCTGTGTCCCTCCCCCGCTCTGTGTCCCTCCCCCTCCCCCCCGCTCTCTCTCTCTCCCTCGCCCCTCCCCCCCGCTCTCTCTCTCTCCCTCGCCCCTCCCCCCCGCTCTCTCTCTCTCCCTCGCCCCTCCCCCCCCGCTCTCTCTCTCTCCCTCGCCCCTCCCCCCCCCCGCTCTCTCTCTCTCCCTCGCTTCTCCCCCTCTCAGTGTCTGTGTCCCTGTCTCTCTCCATCCCCCGTCTTTCTGTGACTCTCTCCCTCCCTGGCTTCTCCCCCTCTCTGACTCTCGCTCTGCCTTCCCACTCCCCCCTGGCCACCTCTCTCTAGCTCTTGCCGGGCCTAGGGCGCGAGCTTCGGGCTCACCTTCGCTTTGATCAGCATGCTGACTGTGACTGCCGACTTTATCATGAGATCCTCTGCTCATTAACCTCTGGGGTCACGGTGCTCACTGGGAGTTGTCATCCCAGATTACAGTTCGGTCCATAGGGACCGGAGAGCAGGGGTGGCTACATTTCCCAGTGGGTGTTCACTCACTGAAAGCAGCAGAGGCGGCAGATCGTCAATTATAGAAATCTTTGGTGGACCGGAAGAAATTTCTCATCCCTGAAACTGAAAGAAATGGCTGAGGGCAAAACCACGCGGCAAGGAAGAGTTACAGCCAAGTACAATATACATCCGCGGACAAAAACTGCGGCAAATGGATTTCAATGTAGGCAAATAAGAGTTTTTGACCTATAAAAGGTTAGAACTAGAACAGGGTACTTTCTCAATGGTGAAAAGCTAGAAACTGTGGAGGGCCATAGAGACTTGGGGGTCCAGGGACACACATCATTAAATTGTCATCAACAGGTACAGAAAATAATCAAAAAGGCTAATGGAATAACTGGAGGACTAGACTACAAAGGGGTAGAAGTCATGCTTCAGCTACACAAAGCCCTGGTTAGACCACATCTGGAGTACTGAGATGTGTTTTTAGTAGATTATGGGATGATTTGATGGAAGTTTTTAAGATATTAAGGGGAACAGATAGAGTAGATTGGAAGAAACTATTTCTTTCTGTTGGGGAATCTCTGACTAGGAGGCATAGTTTAAAAATTAGAGCCAGATTTTTCTGGAGTGAAATTAGGAAAGACTTCTACACACACAGGGTGGCAGAAGTTTGGAATTCTTTGCTGCAAACGGCAATTGATGCGAGATCTATTAAGTTTAAATATGAAATGGATAGATTTTCGTTAGCCAAAGGTATTGGGGATATGGGGCAAAGGCTGGTATATGGAATTGGGTGACAGATCAGCCATATCCAGAGAGCAGTTAAACAGAGCCTGAGGTACATGGCCTTCGCCATTTACCTTCCCGGAGAGGAACGGATAATGGATCTGTAGGAGGAGTCCAGATGAGCCCTGAGTTTGAGGGGAAGGTGGGGGAGTGGGCAATAACATCAAAGGAAAGCCGTAAGTTGGTTGGTGAGGAACTGCTGTTAGGGTGTGTGTGTAAAGAGCTGCTGAGTATGTGTAAAGAAGTGGAGATTAGAAAAACAAATTTAAAAAATGATTTTTTTAAATAAGTTTTAACTAGCTCAGTTAGCTTCCTTATAATGAATTCCTTATATAAAAAAAATGCCAGTAGAAGGAAAGTAAGAAGCTGTTGAATCTTCTGTTTTGTTTATAAGTAGTAAGGTTGATCAGTATTCGGGTTTAAGTTAGTAATGTAAGTGACTGATGAGTAGAGGCATTAATTAAAAATTAATTCAGAAAACAATTAGTTAAGTAAAACACAGTAAGGCTGGCAGGGCAGGGGATATGTTGCAGCTGTAGTATGTGGGAGCTGGTGGACACCAGTGTGATCCAAGGCAACCACATCTGCAGTAAGTGTCTGCGGCTCGAGGAGCTTCGGCTCAGAGTAGATGAGCTGGAGGCCAAGCTACAGACACTGCGATGCATCAGGGAGAAGGAAAATTACCTGGACACTTGGGCTCGGATCTTCTGATTTGGTCGGTAGTCAGGGACTGGGGTGGGGGTGTGTGACTGTGTGTGAGGCAGGCAAGCAAGGGGATCGCGAAGGTACAAGTGGAGGCGACACTGTCCTTGCAGCCTGTATGGATGAGAGCGGGGACTGTAGTGTGGATGAGCAAACTGAACATGGCACCATGGTGCAGGAAGCCATTCAAGTGGGGGGAGTAAATAGGAATGTAGTGGTAGTAGGAGACAGAATAGTCAGGGAGATAGACACAGTTCTCTGCAACCATGATCATGAGTCCTGAAGGCTGTGTTGCCTGCCTGGTGCTCCGGGCTGGAGAGGAACTTGCGGTGGGAGGGGGAGGATCCAGTTGTCGTGGTCTACATGGGTACCAACGACATAGAACTAGGTGAGGGGTTCTCCTTAGGAATTATGAGCAGCTAGGGGCTGAATGAAAAAGCAGAACCACAAAGGTGGTAATCTCTGGATTACTACCTGAGCCACAAGAAAATTGGTGTAAGGTACGTAAGATTAGAGACTTGAATGCGTGGCTGAAACACTGGTGTGGGGGAAATGGGTTTTGATTCATGGCGCATTGGCACCAGTACTGAGGAAAGTGGGAGCTGTACTGTTGGGACAGTCTTCACCTGTACCGTGTGGGACTGGTGTTCTGTGAGTCGTATAACTAGGGCAGTAGAGAGGGCTTTAAACTAAATAGTGGGAGGGGATGGGGGGGGGGGTGGGTAAAGTGAGGGGAGATGTGTTAAATCAAAGGGAAGGGACAAAGCAATAGTGCAGGGTAACGACGTGCGTAATGATAACCAGAATGTGGCAGAAAGGGACAGAGTGTACAAACTTAAGAGTGCACCAACAGATAAAGCAAGAGCTTGCAAAAATGGTAAAAAGACAGAACTGATGGCTTTATATCTGAATGCGCACAGCATTCGTAACAAAACAGATGACTCGTTAGCATAAATAAATATGTATGACTTGATAGCCATTCCAGAGACATGGTTGCAAGGTGACCATGCCTGGGACCTGATTATTCAAGGGTACTTGACTTTTCGGAAGGACAGGAAGCGAGGAAAAAGTGATAAGGTAGCTCTGTTAATTAAGGATGACATTAGTACGGTAGTGAGAGATGACCATTCAAAAGACCAAGGTGTAGAATAAATTTGGGTAGAGATAAGAAATAATAAAGGAAAGAAGTGACTTGTGAGAGTAGTTTATAGGCCCCCTAATAGTAGCTACACTGTAGGACAGAGTGCACAGGAAGAAATAATGAGGGCTTATAAGAAAGGTACTGCAATAATCATGGGTAATTTTTAATCTACATATAGATCGGACGAATCAGATTGACAAAGGTAGCCTTGCCAACCAGAAAATGATCCATTTATGCCTACTCTCTATCCTTGCCCATATGTTACCCCCGATACCATGAGCTTTTATTTTCTGCAATAACCTTTGATGTGGCACCTTATCAAATGCATTCTAGAAATCTAAGTACAATACATCCACCGGTTCCCCTTTATCCACAGCACATGTAACTCCCTCAAAGAACTCTAATAAATTGATTAAACATAATTTCCTTTTCACAAAACCATGTTGACTCTGCCTGATCACTTTGAATTTTTCTAAATGCTCTGTGATAACGTCTTTAATAACATCTAGCATTTTCCCTAAAACAGATGTTAAGCTAACTGGCCTGTAGTTTCCTGCTTTTTGTCTTCACTTTTTGAATAAAGGAGTTACATATTCACTATTTTCCAATCTAACGGAACCTTCCCAAATCAAGGGCATTTTGGAAAATTAAAACTAACGCATCAATTATCTCACTCGCCACTTCTTTTAACATACTAGGATTAAGTCCATCAGGACCCGGGGGCTTGTCAGCCCACAGCTCCAACATTTTTTCAGTACCACTTCCCTGGTGATTGTAATTTTCTTGAGTTCCTCTCTCCCTTCCATTTCCTGACTTACAGCTAATACTGGGATGTTACTTGTACCCTCAATAGTGAAGACTGATGCAAAATAGCTGTTCAATTCATCGGTCATCTCCTTATTATCCATTATTAATTCCCCAGATTCACTTTCTATAGGGCCATTGCTCAATTTGTTAACTCTTTTCTATTCTAAATATCTATGGAAACTCTTACTATCTGTCTTTATATTTCTAGCTAGCTTTCTCTCGTATTCTAATTTTACCTTCCTTATCAATCTTTTAGTCATTTTTTGTTCTTTATATTCTGTCCAATCTTCTGACCTGCCTCCCATCTTGGCGCAATTATAGGCTTTTTACTTGAGTTTGATACTATTTTTAACTGTTTTAGTTAACCACGGATGGCGGGTCCCACCCTTGGAATTTTTCTTTCTCATTGAAATTCTGTGTATTCTGAAATATCCCCTTAAATGTCTGCCACTGCATCTCTATTGACCTATCCCTTAACCTAATTTGCCAGTTCACTTTAGCTTTCTCTGCTTTCATGCCCTCATAATTGCCCTTATTTAAGTTTAAAATACTAGTCTTGGACCCACTCTTCTCTCCCTCAAATTGAATGTAAAATTCAATCATATTATGATCGCTGCTTCCTAGGGGCGCCTTTACTATGAGGTCATTAATTAATCCTATCTCATTGCACAATACCAGGTCTAGTATAGCCTGTTCTCTGGTTGGCTCTAGAATTTATTATCCCAAGAAATTATCCCAAAACGTTCTGTGTACTCCTCATCTAGGCTACCTCTGCCCCCATCTGATTTTTCCGTTCTATATGTAGGTTAAAATCCCCCATAATTATCGTTGTACCTTTCTGACAAGCTGCCATTATTTCTTTCTTTATACCCCGTCCTCCAGTATGGTTAATGTTAGGTGGACTATACACCACTCCCACAAGTGCCTTTATGATTTCTCATCTCTACCCAAACTGCTTCTACATCCTGGTCTCCTGAATTTAGGTCATCCCTCTCGATTGCACTAACCCATCATTAATTAGCAGCTACCCCTCCACCTTTTCCTAGCTTCCTCTCCTTCCTAAATGTCATGTACCCTTCAATATGTAGGTCCCAATCTATGTCGTCCTGCAGCCATGTCTCTAATGGCTATCAGATCGTACTTATTGATTTCTATTTGCGCTCTCAGTTCATCTGTTTTGTTTTGAATGCTATGTGCATATGGAATGTTGTTGCAAGGAAGATGGGGTATAAAAGTAGGGAAGTGTTGCTACAGCTGTAAAGGGCCTTAGTCAGATCATATCTGGCATACTGTGTACAGCTTTGGTCTCCTAATGCAAGAAAGTATGAAATTGCATTGTAAGCAGTTCAGAGAAGGTTCACTTGACTGATTCCTGGGATGAAGAGGTTATCTTATGAGGAAAAGTTGAACAGGTTGGGCCTATACCCATTGGAGTTTAGAAGAATGAGAGGTGATCTTATTGAAACACATAAGATCCTGAGGGGACTTGACAGAATGGATGCTGAAAGGATGTTTTCTACTTTTCGGTAAGACTAGAACTAGGGAACGCAGTTTGAAAATAAGGGGTCTCTCATTTAGGACAGATGAAGGAAACCTTTATCTCTGAGGGGCATTGGTCTGGAATTCTCTTCCCCAGAGAGCAATAGAGGCTATGTCATTGAATATATTCAAGGCTGAGTTAGATGGATTCTTTATCGACAAGGGAGTCTTGGGTTATGGGGGGGCAGACAGGAAAGTGGAATTGAGACCACGTTCAGATCAGTCATGACCTTATCGAATGGTTGAACCAGCTCGAGGGGCTGAATGGCCTACTGCTGTTCCTATGTTCCAGACGGTCCCAGCAAGCAGAGACTGGGACTCCCACTCGCAATTCTGGGTTGATATCCAGTTGAATAGTTGTGTCCAGTGGCGTGCGTGTCCATGGGCTAAGGGAACCCATAAAACCCTCCCTTCATTTGGGACTAAACACCTTGTTGGCTGCTATGAAGGCGGTTACTTGGTCTGCGAATCCATCCAGTACTTCATATTATTCTCCTAGGGAACCATTCAGTATTTATTTTAATAAGTGATGTATTATTTATCAATTATGTAGGTTATATACTGATGTGCCATCTGCATTAAGTAGGACATCAAAGAATGTACGTGCATTTACATTTTCTGTTGTTCACATCTCTCCCCGCCCCCTCCCCCCCGCCCCGTCCCTTTGTAGTAGCCGTAGATTCAGTGCAGTTTTTTTGTATTTAAAAAAAGTTATTTTTCTGCTCATCAGGAGAGAGATGTAAGTTCTAGGGATCCGAAATTTTCCATTTTAGATGCAGAGAAAAGCACACCACACTGATCCAACAATGTGCATTAGCCTCAACATCAGAGGCATACATATGCTTCAACAGTTTGGCATTTTGTTCTCATTTCTTCATCAGCCATACTTTGTCTGAGTGACATTGTTAATTAGCATTAAATTAGGGCCAGTTTTGGGCTGTAAGCCCACTAGTAACTGGAAAGACTGCCAAGCTTATTTCACATCGAATTCTTAGAGAGTAAACAAAGAGAACGTTGATCCATCAATATGGGCTCGATTTGAACCTAATCCCAGAAGTGAAAGGCCAGTACTCTGATCCCCCAAGTCAGTGGAGTTTAAATGTTTGCACTTTTAAGCTGCCAGTAGTCCCCAAGTGAGTCATTATTGATAGAAAAGAACTTTGTTCATGTTGTCTTTTGTTAATCCTATGTAACTGATTTTTATTTCTAGAAATCTCTGGATCTTTGTTTCGAAGTTCACAGAATTTGACGCAAGAAAATTACACAAACTCTACAAGCATGCAATCAAGAAACGACTAGAGAACTCTCGGGTATGGGGACATTGATACATGTGGAAAAATTATTTAGCAGAATATTCTTGGCAGGTCAAGAAACTGATCTCATTGTGCTAGACGAGTTTACTAAATTTTGCTTTAAATAAAAACATCTTATGCACTTTTACGTCTGTTTCTCCATCAGTCCCTCTCCTGTGTCCTTTTTGTTTTAACTTTAACTTTTTTTCACCTAATCTTCTCTCTTGGTTTAAAAACATAGTAACTTTAAAACCTCCCTGCTTTATCTTATTGTTCATTTTGAAGATGAGAGCAACTTCAAAAGCTGAGTTCTCATTGGTGAAAACAGACCTCAGAAGCTGATTTTATTCAGCCAAATAAAGATCAAAGACTGATGCAACGAGATAGGATTAATTAATGACCTCAGGGTTAAGGCACCCCTAGGTAGCAGCGATCATAATATGATTGAATTTTACATTCAGTTTGAGGGAGAGAAGAGTGGGTCCAAGACTAGTATTTTAAATATAAAAAGGGCAGTTATGAGGGCGTGAAAGCAGAGCTAGCTAAAGTGAAATGGCAAATTAGGTTAAGGGATAGGTCAATAGAGATGCAGTGGCAGACATTTAAGGGGATATTTCAGAATACACAGAATAGATACATTTCAATGAGAGAGAAAAATTCCAAGGGTGGGACCCGCCATCTGTGGTTAACTAAAACAGTTAAAGATAGAATCATACTTAAAGAAAAAGCCTATAATCGTACAAAGATGAGAGGCAGGTCAGAAGATTGTGGATGTGGAAGCTATGGAAAGGGTGCAGAGGAGATTTACTAGGATGTTGCCTGGTATGGAGGGAAGGTCTTACGAGGAAAGGCTGAGGGACTTGAGGTTGTTTTCGTTGGAGAGAAGGAGGAGGAGAGGTGACTTAATAGAGACATATAAGATAATCAGAGGGTTGGATAGGGTGGATAGTGAGAGTCTTTTTCCTCGGATGGTGATGGGAAACACGAGGGGACATAGCTTTAAGTTGAGGGGTGATAGATATAGGACAGATGTCAGAGGTAGTTTCTTTACTCAGAGAGTAGTAGGGGCGTGGAACGCCCTGCCTGCAACAGTAGTAGACTCGCCAACTTTAAGGGCATTTAAGTGGTCATTGGATAGACATATGGATGAAAATGGAATAGTGTAGGTCAGATGGTTTCACAGGTCGGCGCAACATCGAGGGCCGAAGGGCCTGTAGTGCGCTGTAGTGTTCTAATTTTAATTCCAATTGGACAGAGTATAAAAAACAGCAAAGAATGACTAAAAGATTGATAAGGAAGGTAAAATTAGAATACGAGAGAAAGCTAGCTAGAAATATAAAGACAGATAGTAAGAGTTTCCATAGATATTTTAAAAAGAGTTAAAGTGAGCGTTGGCCCTACAGAAAATGAGTCTGGGGAGTTAATAATGGATAATAAGGAGATGGCAGATGAATTGAACAGATATTTTGCATCAGTCTTCACTACTGAGGATGCAAGTAACATCCCAGTATTAGCTGTAAGTCAGGAAATGGAAGGGAGAGAGGAACTCAAGAAAATTACAATCACCAGGGAAGTGATACTTAAATTGTTGGAGCTGCAGGTTGACAAGTCCCCAGGTCCTGATGGACCTCATCCTAGTGTGTTAAAAGAAGTGGCGAATGAGATAGTTGATGCGCTATTTTTAATTTTCCAAAATTCCCTAGATTTGGATAAGGTTCCGTTAGATTGGAAAATAGCGAATGTAACTTCTTTATTCAAAAAGGGAGACAGAAAGCAGGAATCTACAGGCCAGTTAGCTTAACATCTGTCTTAGGGAAAATGTTAGACGCTATTATTAAAGACGTTTTAGCAGGGTATTTAGAAAAATTCAAGGTAATCAGGCAGAGTCAACATGGTTTTGTGAAAGGGAAATCATGTTTAACCAATTTATTGGAGTCCATTGAGGGAGTTACATGTGCTGTGGATAAAGGGGAACCAGTGGATGTGTTGTACTTAGATTTCCAGAAGGCATTTGATAAGGTGCCACATCAAAGCATATTGCAGAAAATAAAAGCTCATGGTGTAGGGGGTAACATATTGGCATGGATAGAAGGCTGTCTAGCTAACAGGAAACAGAGAGTAGGCATAAATGAGTCATTTTCAAGTTGGCAAAACGTAACGAGTGGTGTGCCACAGGGATCTCTGCTGGGGCCTCAACTTTTTACAATTTATATAAATGACTTAGATGAAGGGACCAAAGATATGGTTGCTAAATTTGCTGACGGCACAAAGATAGGTAGGAAAGTAAGTTGTGAAGAGGACCTAAGGGGGCTACAAAGGGATATAGATAGGTTAAGTGTGTGGGCAAAGACCTGGCAAATGGAGTATAATGTGGGAAAGTGGGAAATTGTCCACTTTGGGAAGAATAAAAAAAGAAGCATATTATCTCAATGGTGAGAGGTTACAGAGCTCTGAGATGCAGAGGGATCTGGGTGTCCTAGTGCATGAATCGCAAAAGGTTAGTATGCAGGCACAGCACGTAATTAGGAAAGCTAATTGAATGTTATCGTTTATCACAAAGGGGAATTGAATACAAAAGTAGGGAGGTTATGCTTCAGTTATACAGGGCATTGGTGAGACCACACCTGGCATACTGTGTACAGTACTGGTCTCCTTATTTAAGGAAGGGTGTAAATGCGTTGGAAGCAGTACAGAGAAGGTTTGCTAGACTAATACCTGGAATGGGTGGGCTGTCTTACGAGGAAAGATTGGACAGGCTAGGCATGTATTGCTGGAATTTAGAGCAAGAGGCGACTTGATTGAAACGTACCAGATCCTGAGGAGTCATGACAGAGTGGATGTGGAAAGGATGTTTCTCCTTGTGGGAGAATCTCGAACTATGGTTCGCTGTTTAAAAAAGAAAAGGTTCGCCCATTTAAGACAGAGATGAGGAGAAATTTTTTCTCTCAGAAGGTCGTGAGTCTTTGGAATTCTCTTCCTCAAAAGGCGATGGAAGCAGAGTCTTTGAATATTTTTAAGGCAGAGGTAGATAGATTCTTGATGAGCAAGGGGGTGGAAGGTTATCGGGGGTAGGTTGAAATGTGGAGTAATCAGTTCAGCCATGAACTTATTGAATGGTGGAGCAGGTCAATGGGCTGAGTGGCCTACACCTGCTCCTAATTCGTATGTTCATAAGAATATTGACCTGGGGTCATTATGCGTGTGGCCAGGTCAATATTTGTCATGTAAAATTGCATTAAACAAGAAAAGGCTGCTGAAAGATGGACACATTCATTGGTGGCCTGCAGAGCTCAAAAACTTCTGAATAAGTAAGCATGTAACCAATAAACTGAAATAAGGGTTCAGTGTGATTAACAATCCTCATTTAAAAATAAGCCAAATTGGGATTTTGGATTTTCTTTCATAAAGTATTTTCAGGATCACATTCAACAAACTATCCTTGTTATTTATACTCGTTCGTGGGATTTGGACATTGCTGGCTAAGCCAGTATTTATTGCCCTTGAGAAGGTGATGGTGAGCTGCCTTCTGAACCACTGCAGTCCTTGGGGTGTAGGTACAACTGCAGTGCTGTTAGGAAGGGAGTTCCAGGATTTTGACCGAGCAACAGTGAAGGAACGGAGATATAGTTCCAAGTCAGGATGGTGTGTGGCTTGGCGGGGAACTTGCAGGTGATGGTTTTCCCATGCATCTGCTGTCCTTGTCCTTCTAGGTGGTAGAGGTTTCGGGTTTGGAAGGTGCTGTCTAAGGAGCCTTGATAAGTTGCTGCAGTTTATCTTGTATATGCTACACGCTGCTGCTACCGTGCTTTGGTGGTGAAGGGAGTGAATGTTGAAGGTGGTGGATGGGGTGCCAATCAAGTGGGCTGCTTTGTCCTGAATGGTGTTAAGCTTCTTGAGTGTTTTTGGAGCTGCACCCATCCAGGCAAGTATTCCATCACACTACTGACTTGTTCCTTATAGATGATGGACAGTCACTGGGGAGTCAGGAGGTGAGTTACTCACTGCAGATTTCCCAGCCTCTGACTTACTCTTGTAGCCACAGCATTTATGTGGCTGGTCCAGTTCAGTTTCTGGGCAATGGTAACCCCCAGGATGTTGATGTTGGGGGATTCAGCGATGGTAATGCCATTGAACGTCAAGGGGAGAAGCTTAGATTCTCTCTCGCTTGAGATGGTCATTACCTGGCACTTGTGTGGCACAAATGTTACTTGCCGCTTATCAGCCCAAGCCTGGATTTTGTCCAGGTCTTGCTGCATCTGGAGATGGGCTGCTTCAGTTTCTGTAGCAAATGGTGCTAAACATTGTGCAATCATCAGCGAACATCCCCACTTCTGGCCTTATGATGGAGGGAAGGTCATTGATGAAGCAGCTGAAGATGGTAGATTTCTCTCCCTTATTACTCGTTTTGGCTTCTGTATGATTCCTAGCTCACACAACATTTTGTTTCCTAAGATATTTCTTAGCCTTTGAAAAGAATAAGAGAAAAAGCTTGCATTTTAAATAACGACTTTCACAACCTCAGACCATCTCAAAGTACTTCACAGCCAATTAGTGTTGCAAAGTGCCTTTGTAATGTAGGAAGTGTGGACAATTTGTACACAGCAAGGTCCCATAAACAGCCCTATCATAAGTGACCAGATAATCTGTTATAGCGATGTTGGTTGAGGGATAAATGTTGGCCAGGGCACTGGGAAAACTCTGCTGCTCTTCTTTGAATAGTACATGGGATCTTTTAGCCCCACTGAAGAGGGCAGATGGGACCTTGATTTAATGTCTCATAATATGGATGATATCTCTGACTGAAAAATTCTTCAGTATTCCAGTGATGTTAGCCTAGATTATGTGCTCAAGTCTCTAGAGTGGAAGTGACCCCATTACCTTCTGAGTCAGAGGTGAGAGTGTTACTACTGAGCAAAGGCTGACAGTTTATTTTAATTTCCTGAATCAATCAGTGTGTTATTTAAGAAAGGAAGGCTTAACAAAAGTAATTAAAACTCATGATATGAATGTGTGAATTGGGCATTAGACAAAAGAGGTCTACAGGTATATCAACATAGAAAAAGGAAAAATCTGCACCCTTGCAGCACCTTACCACGTCTCTCCAAAATGCCACAAACTGTTCCTCATATAGTTAATTGTTTTAAAATGCAGTAACTATAGGTAAAATCTGATTTGTGCACAACAAGATACCATAAACAGGAACAAAGTAATTAACCAGTCATTCTGCCTTGATGGCATTATTTGAGGGAAATGTGTTGGCCAGGACACAGGAAAAACTTCTTGCTCTTTGGATATTGCTGTGCAATCTTTAATATTCACCTGAACTGCCGGAACAGGCAGAGTGGCCCTCAGTTAAATGTCTCAAGCGAAATACTGCGCTGCCAGTAATGTAGCGCTGCATCAAAACTGCACCAAAGGGTCGAGCTAGCTCGTATCTCAGTCCTGGAGTTGGACTTATACCTATAGCTTTAAGGCAATCATGGCTCAAACTGAGCCAAACTGACACTGCAAACAACATCCTGAATGTTAACAAGCAGCTCTTGAAGAAGAGCAAGTCTGATGTAATAGCATAATTCGTTTGTGTTGTGAAACCCTCTCTGCAGTCAACTTGTCTGGATCCATTCTTTGTGCTTCATCATCTGTATTTTGTCTCTGCAGCATAACGATCAGCACAGCAGTAGCCTCAACACTCACAATGCCAAACACACAGGTAAGACTGTAGTTTACTTTTTCATCATGCCAGTTGTATAAAGTATTAAATTCTCTCTAAGGTAACCCACAACTTCCAGTGAAAGTTCAAGGGCGATCTTCCAATTGGATGGATAAAGGGAGCCAATAATTGTTGTGAAAGAAACTTGTGTCTGACAACAAAATCATGATTCCATTTTTATTGAACAGAATCTGAAAAATCTAAGGAGAATTCTCACAACGATGATAGCAGTAGGGATAGCCATTCATCTGAACGACATCACTCATCACATTATCATGACCATCACAGAGATCGGCACCATGGAGATTCCTATCGAAAAAGTGATTCCTCCAGAAAGAGACCATATTCTTCATTTAGCAATGGCAAAGACCACAGGGACAGAGATCATTACCGATCAGATAGCAGGTAGGTTGAAGCAGCTGCATACTTCGAAAGGTACCACTTCAATTATAAAATACTTTAGCTTTTGAGGATTTTGGAGTCTTACGAGCTTTTATTTAAGTTTTATGTGGAAAAGACTATTGATATAAAATTGTTTTGCCTTACAATATTCAGCAGTGGACATGTATGGAACAGTTTAGAAGTTGTTAGGTGGATTTATTTCCATTCACTTATCGAAAGTGGAGCAATTTAGTACTCGAGGGTTAAAGACTTGGCAGCTACATAGAAGCACAGCAGAAGGCTGTCTAGCCCAACATGTCGGTGTCAGCTAATAAAACTCTATCCTCTGCATCAAATGTTTTTACCTTAAAATATGCAATGATCTTGGCTTCAACTACTTCAGTGGCAAAGCATGCCATGCTTAACAATTCTAAACATTTCTCCTAACCTAATTCTCTTACTGACCATTTCAAATTGAACCTTCATTGGCACTCGAACCAGAGGGAATATTATTTTCCTATTCATCGTATAAAAAACCCTCCTTTTAATTGTAAAAACAACTATTAAATGTCTATTGATCGTTCCTGCTTCAGGTCCCACAAACTACAATGAATCCTGGTTGACTTAACAATATGTCACATAACTGTACTTAAATGAATTCAGTCAACTTTATCGCTTCTGATTTTACAGGTACTACAGTGAAAGCAAGCACAGAAAACTTGATGATCACAGAAGTCGCGATCACCGGTCCGGCCCAGAAGCTAGCTCAAAGGAGAGTAGATCACATGCAGACCACAGATCTCACTCAGATCACCGATCCAGCTCAGAGCATCGATCCCATTCAGATCACCGATCCAGTTCAGAATACTCAGGCCATCACAAATCCTCCAGGGATTACAGATACCACTCAGACTGGCCAGTGGACCACAGGCCATCCGGTAGTGGACCAAGGTCACCCTTGGACCAGAGGTCCCCTTATGACTCCAGATCACCATTGGAACACAGATCTCCCCTTGAATACTCCTCTGATCACAAAAGTACCCCAGAGCACATCTGGAACAGCCGTAAAACATAACAGGGCATGTGATGCCATGTCTTCGCGCAATGCAGCCATAAAAAAGTGAACACAGTAAATGCCTTACACGACTTAAAAACGTGCAGACAAGAGCTGCTTCTCGAGCAGTATTGTTACTCCTCCTTACAGGTTGCAAGGTTGTTATCTCAAGAAGAAAATATTTTTGTATTGAGGTTAATGCTGCACTGTGCTACAAGCTCTGTGGCATGTTTTGTTCCTTTTTTTTAAATTCAAAGATGGACATGTTTACTACTTCATATATTGGAAAACTGCCCCAAACACACTGGATCATAGTATTCAATCTTCTCCGATCTGGAGAGCTTCACCCTAATCAACCTGAATTGTGTTGAAGAACAACAAATTTAAATCCGTTTTAACAGAAGATTATGCAGGAACTTAGGAACGGAGTAAAAATTTAGACTGTTCAAAAGGCAGAGGACCCTGGTTCACCTTCCAAAGTTATTTGTATCGAGTCTGTTTACATTTTACACTGCGACCACATTGCCCAGTTCTCGGCAAGCTTGAATATTTAAATTCTGTACTTACAACTGTAAAATATTTTTTTGTTGATCAATTGTAATGCCTTTGAAGATACACTGTAAATTATTGTAAATTTAGTGGATCGAATCTGAGCTTTTTTTCTTCTCAGGCTTTTTGACAACTTTCCTTTCCCTACCAACTCAGGCCTTCACATCATGAGTACAAAATCCGTGTAGTACAGTTTTTAATGAATTGTCATTGATTAAATTGCTGTATAGAATGTAAAAGGGGAAAGGGAAGATCAGTTCCATTATATTTAGTCCCATTGTGCTTTTTTTATTGATAACTTGTATTAGAAATGTGTTTATTTCCTTTAAAAAGTCAGCGTTGTGATTGCTGTAGTAACTAAATAGTGCAAAGAAATTCCTTACAAATCCAGATGTCAGATTATAGTTTGAGATACATTTTATAAACAGACACCAACCTCTCCCCTTAAGATTCCACCTGCAACAAGAAAAATAAAGTTAGCTAAATTTGATATAACACCTTCCCTATTTTGTTTTCCCTATTAAAATGGGCAATAATATGAAATTATGTGCTATGCATTCAGATGAATTTCCAATGTATTGATAAATTGGGGAAATTAGATGCTGTTATAATGCACACCGATGTAAATATATACTATATATTGCAAATTAAATTTACAGAGAAATGTGTGGATTTCTGACATCTTTTTCACCATGCAAGAAAAATGTCAGATTTGTACAAACCAACAAATTCATAAGTCTCTCTTCCCATCCCCTTTGTTTTGCCAGAACGTATCACAGACTTTTTAATAAAGTAATTTTGTAACTCTCCCAGGCAAATGTGTGGTTCAAATTGGTAAGCATTGCCAGCTGTGCCAAATGATAATGCAGTAGACAACATAACTGTGAATAAATACACCGAAAGAACTGTTAGAGATGTACATATAGTTTTATATGCAAATATATTGTGATCTGAAAAATGTGATTTATGCCATTCAATCTCATATTTCTCACCCCTTAAAAAGTGACAATTCAAGGAGAAATGGTCAACACAATTCTTTTACTTAGACACAAAAAGTATTTTTGTAGTTCCATAAAATAGTTGCATTAATGTGTTAAAGGGCTGGATAAATGATATTCTATTATCTAATATAATTGTGATATAGAATAAAACATGGGAAGGCTGTACCTCAATCAAAGGGTTCTGATAAAGTATTAAATGTTGAGACTAATTTTTTCTCTGTCCCTGGGTGTTGTATGAAAGGTTGGGTAACTGGAGTACCACAGATGTTCTAATAACTCCACCTGTGTTATGTGTCATGTGACAATACACAGACCCTATGAATAATCCATACTCTGAAACCATTGAATACTTATGAAAACACACTGGTATTGACTCTTTTCAAGTACATTTATCAATAATTATGTTGAAGTAATTGTTGCTATCCTCTCAACAATGGACATTTATTGCTTTGCATGCTAAATCCTTCATCCTGTGCAGTAATGTATGTTTGTCACACATTTGCAATGGCACTATTTTTTAAGCTTGGCAACTGTTAAATATTTTAAAATAGAATAATGTAAGTGTACAAAAGCCTAGATTTTTTAAATTCAAAATATTCTTTGAATGGCTAGTGCGCTCTTGGTTTTATTTGATATGAGGATTATATGATATTGGTAGTTGGAATGCTTATCTGCTGCAGAGCCTGTCAGCTTGATTCTTATCAGTTCTTGCTGTTACTGTTCAGGTCAAGCCATGCTACTAGATTTAATTAGCAGAGGAACTAATGAGGTAATGCTTCATAAAGCATTTGTTGGATCTTTTGTGAAATCATCACCTGATCATTTGATGGGTATTGTGGCCCTTGAGGGTATAATCACAGGAATCCTAAGTTAACGGTAAGAATGTTTGGCAATGCAGCATTCTCTCGGTGCTGTGCTATAGTGTCAGTCTAAGCAATTGAGTTTATTCCTGGTTAGGATCTGATCCAGGGATGAAAGTGTTACCAACTGAGCTAAGCTGGAACAGCAATCGTTCTTCACTCAAATCATTCACAGTTCATAACTGTGTTGCACAGCTGTAGCATAAGGCAGGCGGCGAGCAGAAGCCAACTGCTTCAAAAGAGGGGATCACCCCAGACCATTGTCGGATGCTGATTTTGGAATTGTAATGATAATTACAAAAGGAGAAGATTGCCATCTCACCATACTATAGAATCCTAGAATAGTAAAGCACAAGATAAAGGCTGTTGCCCAGCTCTTTCAGAGAGCAATCCAATAGTCCCATTCACCCTCTCTTTCCTGTCTCTGGACAGTGTCATATGGACCATTCTTTTTGGGAGGGGCAGGGTGAGAGTGGTGGGTGCAGTTCAGGAACATAAAGGCAGGCAAGAAAATAATAAAAAAAGGAAAACATATATTTAAAGTTTTAAACTTAGGGCACTTTAAAATATAAATCCGTTGAAATTAAGTACTGAATAGACCTAGACCAAAGTGTTTATTCTGAACATTTAATATCATGAAAAGTTCAGTTGCTCATTATCAGGTGATTCTCTTCCCCGATGGAGTGACAATGTGATTTTCAGGATATTAGCATCTATATATGTACTGAAACAAATTTGTGTTCAATATTACATGAAGCCAGTAGAAATTTATTTAATATTTTTCCCAAACTTCAGATTTTTTTCCCACCTAAACATTAAGATGCATCCAAAATTTCTAAGTCTTATATCGAATGAAGGTGAAGCTTGAGTGAGTGACTGCAAAATGACAACCTTACCTTGGGGATGTCACTCAAGATCTCTTTCCACATTTGACTTTTTATTTGTTTGTGGGATGTGGGCATCGCTGGCAAGGACAGCATTTATTGCCCATCCCTAATTGCCCTTGGGAAAGTAGTGGTGAGCTGCCTAGGTGTCTAAGTTCATCAGAAGTGAACAACGTGACCTGGGTTTTCAGAAATAATGCTACCCTTAGTATCACAAAATGAGCTCGAATCATAGAAAGTTTAAGGCACAGAAAGAGGCCACTTGGCCCATCGTGTCTGTGCCAGCTGAAAAATTATCCACCTATTCTAATCTCACCTTCCAGCATTTTGTCTGTAGCTCTGCAGATTACGGCACTTGAGGTGCATATCCAGACTACTTTTGAATGAGTTGAGGGTTTCTGCCTCAATTACCTTTTCAGGCAGTGAGTTCCAGACCCCGACCACCCTCTGGGTGAAAAAGTTTTTCCTCATCTCCCCTCTAATTTTTCTACCAATCACTTTAAATCTAGGCCCCTCAAAATGTTGTACATTTCAATCAGATGCCCCCTCAGCCTTCTCTGTTCCAAGGCGAACAACCCCAGGCTATCCAATCTTTCCTCATAGCTACTGGAGCTACAATAAATATAATGTTGAATGTGTCATTGAATTAAATGTATTAGGTAATAATTGATCTTGCATGACATTGCTCGCTGTCAAAAATGAGAAGAATTGTACATTTCTGTTCCTTTTAACTTTCTGATTGTCTAAGCATAGAAGACATGCAGACAGAAAGAGAAATAATGTGAAGCATAGAGTGCAAGGGAAAAACTTACATTTTCTAACTGTCTTTATTTACCTCCAACTCTCATCGCTTATCCTCTATGCTACTAAGATAACAAATTGGCTCTCTGTGTTTGTCTTTGACACTTCCACTTTCTCTCGTCAGCACTATGCAACAGGTTACATTTCTAAAATCATCTCGTACAGAGGGACATCTAGGACTATTTTACAGGACAGCAAATGGATACTGATCAGGAGGTAGAAAGGGGAGAGAAGTATTAGGGGGGAGCTAAAATATTGAGAATCTCTTCACTGTCTTTTGTTAACTGCTCTGTGTCTCATACTTTGTGTGTCTGTGATTGCCTAGCTCTTGTTCTATATATCTTCCATTTTTTTTAACACCTGATAAAATGTGTTTCCCTGAAGTCAATAATGCATCTTGCACACTGGCCCGTTGGTACCAATGCAATATGGATGAAGAGATCAGGCCACTTTCTTAATTTACTAGCACTCCAGGTACATAACTCAAGATGTGCCAGAAGCACCAGGGATGCATTGTCTGGTGCCAACAGCCAGTGAAGGGCTTTGGGTTAGCTGTTGTCTCCCATGTGCTTTCTGGGGATGAATAGCAAGCAAGCAGAGACTGCAGATTGCTGCTCTGTGCTGTCAGCAATGAAAGGGACCAAACATAAAGAGGGCAGAGTAATTAACTATAAAAATAGTGAGTTTAAAAAAAAATTCTAAACCATACGTTTTTAGTTATTTATACATGCTTGCAAATCGCACATTTACTTACATGAAAACAAATGGTGCTTTCAGAATTCTAGGCTAGCACACATGTCTTGTGTGCTTTGGTTACGTGATTCCAAATTGACCCATATATCCATTGATTTAGGGAAGTCCTCAGGTTTAAATGCAGGTATCGCACTCCAACTTTAGCAAAAAGAACACTCTCGCCCCTACTGCTCTACCTCTACATTCACATTCTAAATCGAATGATATTGATTGTGTGATCTATGTTTACTATCAGGGTACTAGTTGTATCTCTATAATAAAAACAATCTTCAAAAAAATATTGATTGTAAAACTGCATTACCCCAAGGACAGAATGTTAGAGTCTGTGGATGTGAAAAGTGGATTGGTGTGTTGGCAGATCTATAAGCTGTATTATGGAGTGGCAGTACTGAATATCTAAATCTGCTTCAGTGCATAAATATTTTTGAAGCAGTAGAACGTGAAGGATGGAATAAAAAAATAGAAGCTGCAACTTAATAGGCCAACATTAGATGCTCCAGCCTCGGTAAGTTCTGAAAATGGCATTTCCAACCAGGTGTGTCTTGGTAAAAAAAAATATTCAAATTAAAAATAAATTGAAGTTAGATATAAGGGTGAGAATTACAGTAGGGTTTTGTCCTGGAGAATTCCTTTGTCAATCTGGGTATCAGTGTAATGACTTGTACAAAGCTTGTTTTTGAATAACCTTTTCCTATATCTCCTGAAACACAAGCCTATCACAAAGAGTGCTATAAATCTCACACAAGATGTATCTGGCAAACCACAACAGAAAGCTCTTCCAGCGAATCTCATTTCATACATGACCCTGTAAAATCCGAGAAAATATGTGGTTTCAATGAGATGTTTAAAGTAAGGTGAAGGGTGGTGACCTCATCTCTTGCCACCTGAGCCTTTTCTGAAAGCTCAATGCTTGTCATTTCAAGAGAAAATGTGAGATAGGTTTCGCAATATGGTACCTCTGGTTTGCCACTTTAACTTTCTACAAACCTTTATGACCCACAACTCCACACTGCCCCCTAACAGGTGAGCACCATATAGGAGACAATAATTATGTCTTTGCACTCCTCCACTATATGATAAGATTAACTCTGAATTGCAGCTTCCAAGTCAGGTGAGTGAAAATTATCACCATCCAACTTATTCAGAATGCAAATTATTTTTCTTTCCTATCTGTCAATTGCTATATAATTGTTTTTAATTTGTGACTGGACTATTGTGAAGATAAAAGGTCTTGTCATAAATCCCTTTGTTATTTGAGCAGCTTCCCACCTCACTCCCGAAAAGCCATTGAATGACTAACACTAGCAGAATAATAGATCTAATTCTTGATATCTTGGTGGGTAATGATAGTTATGACTTGAAGCTATGCTGATAATTTTCAAAACGAATAGTAAGTACTGTTGGGACTGGTGATCCAATACATTGTAATACTTTTAACGAACCTTTGACATGCTGAAGATACCTTGACAATTCTAGTGACAAAGTAGAACCTGTTAAGGTCTTTTGGGTCTTTACAGCATCTGTGAATCCCCAATTTGTTGTTCTCACTGTGGGATTCTGTTTGCAAACCTCTCATTAAACCACATCTGAAGTACAGCTTACTGCTCCTGTGCTATTGAGACACTTAAGTACAGGCCTCAGGCCCACAGTTTAAGATACCATCAGAGGAAAAGAATAAACAACGAGGAAAGATTAATCAAGAAGTAGTGGTCAGGTGACACAAAATAGGCTTTATACGCTGGAAATTGTAGGACGCTCTATGATGGAAAGAAAACAAGGTAAAAAAGCATATGCACTTCAAACTGCTGGAATGTGTATCAAGCAAAGGTTCACCAGATTGATTCCAGAGATGAGCGGTTTGTCTTATGAAGAGAGATTGAGCAGTTTAGACCTTCACTAGAGTTTAGAAGAATGAGAGGAGATCTTATTGAGGTATATAAGATGATTGACAAAGTAGACGTACAGAGGATGTTTCCTCTGGTGGGGCAATCTAGAACGAGAGGTCATAGTTTTAGGATAAGGGGTAGCAGATTTAAAACAGATGAGAAATTACTTCGCTCAAAGGGTCGTGAGTCTGGAATTCACTACAGAGTGCGGTGGATGCCGGGACATTGAGTAAATTTAAGGAGGAGATAGGACTTTTAATTAGTAATGGGTTGAAATGTTATGGAGAATGGTCAGGAAAGTGGAGCTGAGGCCAAGATGAGATCAGCCATGATATTATTGAATGGCGGAACAGGCTTGAGGGGCTGAATTGCCTACTCCTGCTCCTAGGGCTTATGTTCTAAATGTCAACAATCAAAGTTTCCTTGTGTGAGGCATTTCCCCAGTGGTCTTCAGAAAATAAATTTTCTTCGTACCACCCCCCCGCCAAAGACATGCTAAATACAACTTAACAAAAGTTATACATTTGTGAACTACTACTGTCCCTATAACTGATGGAATTTTGCTATTGCTGCAGCTTCAGTCACAACAAGCTCATGTCCTGCTTATACCCATTGTAACTTTTTTCATTGTTCATACTAGAGACCATCAGGTTTCATTTTCCATAGAGAAACCAGCTGAATTGCAGAATGTGACCTCAAAGCACCAAGATCTTGAAATACAATCTATTAAAAAGTGATTTGATTATGTGCTCACTTTGAAACTGGTCATTTTAAGGGCTATTTAGTTATGCAATGCTTTTTGACTGTACCAACTTTTGCAAGTTTTGTACGTTGTCATGCATGAATTTATTTCTAAGCTGATGATGATATAGGCTTCAAATAGTAATAATCATTCTCAGGTTATTGTCCACAATTCAGATATAAGCATATGCTAATGTTTTTTTTAAAAATCAGTATTTAGAGACAAAAGTTTGTCAAATCACAATAGCAGACACCAGATAAATTCTGTCTTGATAGTGCAAATAGTTCTGTTGTATATTGAATGATCAGAAGAATTAAAAGTAGTTAGTTATTTGTACTCAAATAATTTTTATAATTACTTACAGTTCATATTAGAATTATATATATTCATCTGTGAGATCATTTTCACTGCTGTGGTTTCCAACAATCACCACAACGTGCCATTCTATGATTTGACTACTCAAATGTGGGCGGCGCAGTGGCTAGCACCGCAGCTCCAGCAACCTGGGTTCGGTTCTGAGTACTGCCTGTGCGGAGTTTGCAAGTTCTCCCTGTGACCGCATGGGTTTCTGCTGGGTGCTCCAGTTTCCTCCCATATGCCAAAGACTTGCGGGTTGATAGGTAAATTGGCCATTGTTAAAAAAAAAAATTGCCCCTACTGTAGGTAGGTGGTAGGGAAAATGGGATTAATGTAGGATTAGTATAAATGAGTGGTTGATGGTCGACGTGGACTCGGTGGGCCGAAGGGCCTGTTTTGGTGCTGTATCTCTCTATGACTCTAAATATTAACGGTCTCTTAATTATCGACAGAAGATCATCCTGGTTGATTTATGGAAGTATTTTCATCAATATTTTCAGCTTTTGATCATATAATGATTCCAAATTGTTATGTAATGCAACACCGATTAATATTTATTCCTTTGAATGAGTACCTAATGCAGAAGAGAGAAATTAAACATTTTAATATGAAAGCCTAAGAGTTTTTAAATGCACAAATGCTTGCTATCTTTGAGCAGCAATTTGCCAAGGTAATTAGATTGGATGCGTATAGGACACTGTGATGGATAATATGAATGGTGGACAATGGAACATAGGAGCAGGAGTAGGCCATTTAGCCCCTCGAACCTGTTCTGCCATTCAATGAAAACGTGGCTGATCGGCAATCTAATTCCATATACCTGCCTTTGCCCCATATCCCTGAATACCTTTAGCTAAAAATAATCTATCAATCTCACTTTTAAATTTAACAATTGATCTTGCATCAATTGCCGTTTGTGGAAGAGTTCCAAATTTCTACAATCCTTTGCATGAAGTGTTTCTTAAATTCACTCCTGAAAGGTCTGCCTCTATTTTTAGACCATGCCCCCAGTCCTAGACTCCCTATCCAATGGAAAGAGTTGCTATCTACCCTGTCTGTTCCCCTTTAATATCTTGAAAACTTTGATCAAATCATCCTTTAACCTTCTAAATTCCAGGGAATACAATCCTAGTTTGTGTAATCTGCTCTGATAATTTAACCCTTGAAGTCCAGATATCATGCTGGTAAATCTACACTGCATTCCCTCCAAGGCCAATATCTCCTTCCTAAGGTCTGGTGCCCAGAAGTGCTCACAATGCTCCAGGTGTTGTCTAACAAGGGCTTTGTATAGCTGAAGTATGACTTCTAACCCATTGTATTCTAGTTAGCTAGATTGAAAGGCCAGCAATGTTATACTTGCTTATGACATTTTAATGATATATGTACCTATGCTGTGCCTTCAGCCGTAACTGTCCTAAGCTCTAAAATTTCCTCCCTAAACCTCTTCACCTCTCCACCTTCTTGAGGGCCCTCCTTAAAACTTTTATCTTTTTAATCAAGTTTTTAGTTACCCATCCTAATATCGCCTCCTTTGCCCAAGTGTCAATTTTTGGCTGATTATGCTCCTGTGAAGCATCTTGGGATGTTTTCCTACATTAAAGCTGTTACATAATTGCAAGTTATTTTTTTTTATTATTGTTGGAGATAAAAACTACCTTTACCTAATCAAGTTATATATTCAATGGCAGGCTGCAGTCTGGTAATTAATATAATCTGAACATAATTGAACGTAATTGGGTTTAAAAATGGTAACTCCTTAGCAATATTAAACCCCTCCTGCTCTTTTACGTTCACACCAACTTTTCTTTGGTATTATAACTTACGTGTATAGTTTGAGTATGCTTGTAAATGGATGAATGTTTTCCTTTTTTATATATCCAATGGCAGCATTTGGCATTTCCAAAGCACACATATTAGATTAGATGCAGAGTAATGTTAGTTTTTCAACTGCCTGAACAAAGTCCCTTAACCACAGACCATGAACTAACCCACTATGGCAGCCAGGGGTCACCCACCAAGTTTTTGCTAATCTGTTCACTGTAAAAGCCAAGTATCCATGGCATGAAACAGTTGCATACCTGTGTCAAGAAATTAGGTATTTAAGATCCTGTCATCATTCCCTTGTCTAATGTGTTATCAGGAGGTAGAGTTAAATGGAGGGGAAAATTGGAGGGCAAGTTGACCTAGCAGCTGGCTAGAGACCTCCACACTCTCTCGAATAAATGATACACAGCAAACGATCCAACTAAAATTTGAAGTTCAGTAAGTGAACCTTCTTGTTTTAAGCAGCAATTATGAAGTTACAGGACCAGCTGCACCCCTAGAATTCTGGCAAAGGGAGTGATAAAGTTGGAATACATCCTAAAAATGCTTCTGTGTCTCTCAGACGAATTTCTTTTTTTTCTTTCACCCAATTATATTTCCTCCTTTCATTTTGGATTCACATTTAGTCATACTTGTTTTCTCTTTAGAGACAGGAAGCAGCAAAAAGCTGAAGGCCTGCTGATTGGCTGGAAATGGAACAAGGAATGTACAGGACTGGGAGCAAAGTGGCTGGAAGGGGACAGATTAACATTAACTTCCGTTGACTCAATGTAATTTTTACCTCAAACAGCCCTTTGCTAGTATCGGGTGAGTTATTGTTATTGGCTTATTCTCCATTGTTGTTCTATTCTTTCCTGCTGGGTTTTGAGAGTAGGCTTGTGTTGACTGTGTCCTCTCAGAGGAGCTGACCGACTACCTGGTATCTCACTAATTATAGGCAGGAGTTGAAAATAATTTATTCTAACTGGGAAATATTCCAGAGATGTTTCAATAATAGATTTTGCTACCCTGTGTTTCCTCTATCAGGACTAGTCTCACAATCTTTCTGGATCTCTACTTGAAAAGAAAACATTTGCAGAGCTATGGGGAAAAGAGAGGTGGAGAGAGACTAATTGGTAATTCTTTCAGTGAGCCAGCACAGGCATGCTGTGCCAAATGGCCTCCTTCAATGAACCAGGCCTAAGCATACTGAGCCTACCCGCCTTTTAAGCATGAACAAAATGAACTACTCAAGCGCACAACTGGCACTCCAATTCACCTCAACCATCCCTGTATTAAGGTTTATGACCTTCATGAACTGGAGTGCATTCAACCTCTCAGTGCATTAAAAACATGACCATAAAATCCATACACACTACCCTTTGAACTTAAAATATACCTTTTAATAGTGCTGTTTTCTTATGTCATTGGGGGGCTCATGCTAACTTCTGGTGCTGGTCTAAAATGAGTAACATCCAATCAGCTGCTTGTTATATACCCTGTCTGATTTTCTTTCCACAATGGCCAGGTTGTATTCTCAAAAATAAAATGTAAGTGATTAAGACTACATTTTAAATATATGCTTCATACTACATAAAGAGATGAGCAGAAATTTATTCATTCAAATCATTGTAAATTTTTGGAGTCCTCAAACACAAAGAGCTGTGGATGTTCAGTCATTGAATATATTCAAGACATAGGTCAACAGATTTTTGGGTACTCGGGGAATTAAGGGATAGGGGGATAAATCTTTTGAATGGTGGAGCAGGCTCAAAGGGCCTATGCCTACTCCTATTTCTTATGTATTCTATATAACTACAATTGCAGACGGCACACCTTAGCAGCGAGCTTAAAAAAAAAAGGCCGCTGCAATCTCAAGCGTGGCAGCTCATTAAATAGTTGGGGTGGGCTGCCTGTCCCCAGCAATAGCGTCAGCTGCCTATGTACAGGCGCTGGCACCATTTTTAAAGAGCAGCCAGCCCTGCTGCCCGATTTAAATTTTTCCTACCCCCACCCCCAATAATTACAATTTTCTAATGCCTTTCCCACCCCGATAACATTTACAGTATTTTCCCTTAACCCACCCCCCAACACTTACCTTTTGCATCTGACCCCCCCTCAAACTGCACAAAGTTCAACGCTTCCCACCATCTCTTACACCTATTATGTATGTTTGACTCCATTTCCACCCCCCCCCCCCCCACCACCCCGGCACTGACAAATGTACCTCCTCACCAGTGTGGTGCCACGTTTCCCCAGATGGGGATCTGAAGCTACCATGCAATCCGCACCTGGAGAACAAAATCCAGCCCCTTAAGCCAACTATTATATTCATTAACTTAATACAGTTTGAAAGGTACAAGCTGCTATGGTTATAGCAAAGTTATCTACTTCTAAGTGTGAACATGTAGCTTAGAAACACTTTCCAAATAAATCACTGTTTTTGAACGTTCCTGGTGAAGGAATAAAATCCAAATCACTAAGTCAGTTCCTCCATATATGTTAATTGTGCTGCATTTGTCAATTTAATTCAAGAAAGAGACACTAGACATATACTTCCTAACAGAATTTTAATTCATGTTTAAACAGTATGTTTGACTTCAATAGCAATTTTAAATATACAAACTTGCAGGTTTTCCACTTTGATGAAATAGGAATGGTAGCTGAGTACAAAAGAGAGACTTGGTGGTCTAACTAACCTTACTGGAATCCCCAGAATTTTAGCACAAAAGAGAGAAGGCAGAAAAAAAAATCCGGGGTCAACATTGCCTCATGGCTGATCTATGACTCCTACACTTTGTTCTGTAGCGAAAATACATCCTATAGATGTGATAAACATGCTGAGCTACAGTATAGTTTCCAGCAATTCAGTTAGACAGCTACATAGTAAGCAAAATTACCACAGCTCATTTCTAACTCATATAGGCTCCGTTAGTACTTTTATCCCACAAGTATCCCTTAATGGTAAGCCCTAAAATTACTCAAATGTTTATTAACCCGAACTAAAACAAAATATCTGGACACAGTGTATGCATAAATCAATCTTTTTAAATATTCTGTAGGACTTTCCTAAAATAGGACAAGGAAAAGGCTGCATCATAACAGGACATCTTAGAGGGGGCTCCTTTTTGTACCTTAGATGTTAAGAGATAGTAAACCATTACAGGAGAGTGGGAGTGTGATCACTGGAAAATGAAGCACTTATCAGATGCATTTAATACCATCCTAATCATCTCCAACTCCATCTACAATAAAAGCTGCATTAAGTCATTCATAGACATATGCAAGAACATTTATTTCTAGTGTTTATAAAATTTTGATGAGACCAATTTGCATGTGGCTGATTTTCACTTAGCAAAATCTCATTCCCAACTGAATTGCTCTGAATAGGCTTATGAATCTTAGAAGCCAATATATTAACTCAGTACTGCTATATTGCACTGTTTACCAACATTGCAGAAGTAGAAGAGAGTACTATAAAAATGCAAAGCACATTGGTGGTCCAATGAAGAATAGCAGGACTAGGTTTGCAGCCATGACTTCCTCAGACAAATATCCATCTGCAGTCACCACATCACTGTGGTGCCAGTGAGGGACGAGGACACAAAGTGCACCCAGACTTTCATCATACTCTTAACAGTCAAATGCAGATTGGCCAAGACCTGAGAGCATCTTTACTGGACTGCTCAACCAATGAAACCTTAAAAGACAGATCATATTCAACAGAGCCAGATACCCCTCTCACCATTAAGCAGCAAAAGCTGGAAAAGATAGTCATTATGGAAATACCCAAGAAGACATATTTACTGGTTTGGAAAAAAGGTTTTATGACGGTATTTTTTTTAAAATTTCAGTCCAGTACTGAGCTTCTGGTTTTCCTTTTTTTGTGGGGGGTGGGGTTCTCAACACATCATGTAATATAAAAGGCATTTAACATCTTTTTTATAATCACAAATTAGGTTTGTAATCACTGGTCACCTGAACACTGAAGTAACTCAAGTGCAATCCACTAGGTGGCACCACTATCACAGCAGAGTGAACACATTAGAAATAGCACAGAATCTGCTCTATGTTCTAGCAGGACATTTTGTTTATAAATAAGTTAACTATTTACATATTTAGGAATTCACACTTACACAGTTATCTATTTTGTACCCAAGAAGCACATCTGGGAATCTTTGAGGCTGTATAACAAACTTTCTGATTTGACAGGCAGCAAAGTAAATCAGAACATATTTACTGGTAGCCATTTTAAGTGTCAGCAAAAAACATAAAGTGCCCTTTGTAACAACAGACCCTACTGCAGGGATATCACAACTCATACATAACTTGCAAAAAACTTTCAACAAAAAGTACACAATACTACAAACAACTTCATATGAACATACTTAACAAATTACACAATATATACAATCTTATGTTTGCTCAGGGTTGCCATCCCATCATATATACATATATACTTTTCTGAATATATTATAACAATATATATTTAATATTTTTTTTATAAACAAAAACCTACAAAAACACAATCACAACAAAAGAAAACAGTAAAACATAAATGTTAAATAATACATTGTTGTTTTGGGCAACACTGCTGCTTCTGGGGAAAATATGCCACCGTTCTCTCTTTGGGTGCAATGTCTCCAGATCTTGGAGAGCACTATAAGCTGCTGCTGTAAAGTTTGCATCTCCAGTTGTCAGAAGGTCGAACACACAAGAATGAAAATAGACATCCTTTACTTGGATTTTCTCATGGCATTTAGCCATTGCAGTCTCTAATGTGTAAGCACCCTTTGGTTGTTGGGTCTGGGGGTGGTGCAGATGGTTTGGACTATTGGCTGGAAGAGGGAGATGCCCGCCTTCGTCAATACGTTCATTCATTGGGCAGCCACGAGCACAAAGCTGCAGTCCCTGGCTGTCATTCTCAGACAGGGCCAATGCCTCAGGCATCCTCAATGCAAAGGTTAAATAGCGTCCCACTTGGCGCACTATCACGGTCATTCCTATGTATTTTGCGTGCACCTCCACATGTTTACCACTGGCTTTCTCTACTATCCATAAAGTCTTTATCCAGCCATTTCCCACTGTTGTACCATCTATGAATGCTGCAGGCAGATCATCCGTCATCGCTTGGTAAACCTTCTGATCTGTACAGTCATGATAGGTTTTGAATATGATGGTTATCTGAAAGAAATGAAACCATGCATACTCAGTTTGTATTGATAGATATGACACAGAATAACTAAGCAATTCACATCTCAAGTGTCCATTACTGAGAGAAAAAGCTCTTCGTAAACCACTTGATACTAATGTAGAGTGGAGGCTAGCATGCTACTTCCTGCCACTGCATGGATTATTTGTGAGTCTAAATGAATGAGATATATATATATATATATACACACATACATGGAAGACCCAAAATCTCTAACTATACAAGTTTGTTTTTGTTTAGGATTACAAATTAGGGTGTAAATTGTCAAATGGGCAATCCCATCAGTCTCAGTGCTTCCCCCGAGTTAAGTAAAATGACAAACCTCCACCAGCATTGAGCTCGTGTTTGTCCCTGCATACTACTGTGAAAACCTGAAAAGCATGCCCTGTAAAACTGCAGACTGACTTTCTGTGCTGATTAAGCTTCAATAGGGCATATCTGAGCCACAAACTAACAACAATCCTTGAATCCGAGGAATGATTTTCATAAACTGTTTTTGCCTTCAAGCTGTTAGTTGATTTTTGTGTATAATTAGTAGTAGGATGCTTATACAGCCATCAACACAATCTGGACAAAGCAGCTCCTTTAATGTCAATACACACAAATCAAACTTCTCCATTTAAATCGGTCACCCAGGTGTGAGACATGGTAAATTACCAATCCCCTCAGAACACAAATGCTGTAATCTAACCATTTACAGTTTTGTAATTAGATTTCTGCTTTAAGCCTACCAGTAAAGTTATCATGATTCCCTGTATGTTTCTAACTCACTGAAAGAGCTCACTGAATATTATATTTTTGCAGGGTCAAAGGCTGACAATCATATGCATTTAAGCACTGCAAAGGATATTCAAACTGCTGCAGTCTTCAATCAAAAATTCTATAATGTATACCATTGCATGATTATTTTTGAAGGTATCAGTGTTTTAATTACAATATTTTTTCTGAAGCAAACCTGGACTGCTTTGGTCACGCACAAAAAGACACAAATTCTAATATGCTAGTGAGAGATCTAGATTAGATTTATCCTAAAAATATGATAGCAGTAACTGGGATTAAATGTATCTCTGTGATTATACAGTGTTCTCATTAGCAAATTGATCCGTACAAACTCTTTCAAGTACATTTGCTCAAATCAAAAGGTATAAACAATGCAACTATTACTAAAAGGGACAAAATCGTGTGACTTTCAAATTAAGTGGAAAGAAACTCCTGAAATGGTAAATGATATGGGAGTTCATCAATATGCATTTGTGAACACAACAGACACGAGCATTAAAATAAGTGTAGTTATAGACCATATTCGCATCATGATGAGTTCATGTAACCCAGTCTGAAAGGTCGACATTTCACGTTATCACAGGTGCAAGTACCTTTTCTAAGTCTTTTCACAAATGAAACAAACCTTGCAATGCACCAGTGAGAATCTAGATATTTTGTTCCAAATATTTATACTATGAAGGGTAGAGTTTTCCTCATGACCTGAAACTCTGTGCTCCCTTTAGTTTAAACTGTTTCTGTAATTTCATTGGAGCAGTACAATTTTACCTTGTAATTATCCTTTGAGAAAGGGGCAAGCAGAAAATATTCAGAATAAAATAGCATCAGTGGAACTAATTCAATTCACCAGTTAAAAACATGATAGATTCTATTATACTCAAAATTATACCCTATAAAGTCCCCCCTTCACAGCAATCTCCACTATATAATCAGGTAGGAAGCAAGCACTATATAAATTGGAAGTCTGATGGGAGTGCAAGACAGAAGACTCCTGAGATATTGCAAGACACAGATAAGGATCACAACAGTTTGAAAAATCACATCGAATGTTGAGGAGGCTCCTGCATGGAAGTTGTATCATCCCATCAGTAAATTTCCCACTTTACAGCAGGGAACCCCTCACCTTGTGTTTGTTGTAACCCTACTCTTCCTCCTCCCAAAATATGGATTAAAAAAAATCACATGAACTTTTGAGTCAGCCCCACCAAAGGAGAGCAGAGTCCTGTTACCTTGTTAGTTGCTGTAGCGCTGGATCCCTGGACAACAGGGACGTTTGTTACTTGCACTGACAAGTAGTCGTTATCAATCAGGGGCCAGGCTCCTTCCACCTTGCAAGTTTGAAAGTGATCCCTGAAAGTCCTGAGATGCGGATCGCCAAACAAGCCGCAGAAGACATAGCGGCGGCCAGGCTGCGGCTCGGTGCCCGCTGCAGCCCGGTTACCGCGCACCACCCCAGCCCGGTTCTCGTAATCACAGAAGCCCATGTTGTGACTGACAGGCACCAGGTCCTGGGCTGCGATCGAAGTGGGCCCTTCCCGGGAGCAGTTCCTCTGGCTCATTAGGTCGCTGATGCCCAGCGTGGCCGAGTGGAAGGCCAGGTTGCCCCGGCAGGCCTTGGCCGTGCGCTCGGTGCACAGCGCATAAGCCCGGAGGGCGATGCAGAACTCGGAGGCGAAAGCATTCAGAGCGGCGTTCAGATGGGAGGTCAGGGCCACAAAGTCGGTCGTGCACTTCTGGATCCTGCACTGATACTGTTGCTGGCAGTACGCTGCAAAAACCAAATAACGGAGCAAAACATGAAACATAGACAACTGTGATTATTGTTACAGGATGCAACCACTGCACTCCCCCCAACCTGCCACAAAGTGTTGGAAATCACAATTAGAAAAGCATTGCATTCCTAAACTATAAATCCATTTTCTTCAAAACGTTGCCAGGGCTGGGCGGTTCTATTTTAAGTTTCGAATATGACTGCAGGCAAGCTTTTCACATTTGTTGAAAAATCGCCTCGATGCAAAAGTTGCAGTGAAATTAAGAGCACAATAACTTATATGGCAACATGCTACATTCTGAAGGTTCAAGTGTGAGGGGGTTACATTTACTACGTTTGGCACTTGCACCGTAATGTCCAATCCGCAGTTAAAATGTTACAAGATGTGCGAAAGAAAGCAGAACATTGTGTCATATTCACATCATTTGTGGAGTCTGGGGCGGGGGAGGTGGTGGATGCAACCCAATGCGAAAAAAACGATTAGCAACAGATTTGTAATAAAGACAAAAGAAAGACGTATCTATTCGTAATATCAGACGTTGACTCCAGGGGTTAAACGCAATTTAATCGTGATCAAAAATCTGAAATGTTTGGGGAGCTACAAATAGACAGAAAAAGAAAGGAGTGTCGAGAGAAAAGAAACAAGCGCTCCAGCCATTTCATGTCGTTGGTAACTTGAGCTCGTTTGTCGACTTGAAGTAAACGTGATCTAAGTAAGAAATCATCTCACCGTATAAAATGTTCAGTTTAGACCCTGTCTCCCACCCCAAAACAGAGATTACTTACAACTTGAACCGTTCAAATGATAGTAAGCATTTTAGAATTTAATCCAAAATATTTACATCCTTGCTTTTACTAAAGGGTTAGTTGTGCAAAACACAAACTCTAAATTGAGAAAGGAAAGAAAACGGGGTTCCGTTTAGAAAAGTTTACAAAACGGAAAGAGGTGGGGGATGATGGGGGGACATTTCTTTGCAAGTTTGCGCCAGACAAACACAGACCAAAAATAAATACAGGCGGTGGTGGGATCCAGTACCAGCAGTGCTCTCCTGAGGCCAGAATCTTGCACAGCACTGAACCCCAACATTTCAAGTCGTAATATGGCGCTGAGAGTAATGGATGGGGTTACCTGTGTTGGCACACGTCGAAATGAAAAGCAGCAGCAAAGTGAAAGCGGTGGAAGGGCGCTCAGCCCCTGGGTAGTAAAAGCCTGCTTTCCCCATGCCCATCCATTCAGGTTGCAGTGAGTTTCTCAAATACTCCACCGAGAAGGGGCAGCAGCTGCAGGAACCTCTCCGCCTCCTGTAGGAGCGACAAACGCATGAAATAAATTAATCAGGACAGAGCTGAGGATAGAAGGTTGTTTTTTTTTCTCTCTCTTTGAGGATGCAAACGGTGCAATAAGGAAGAGCAGCTCTGGCCCAACACTATCTATCTCAGCTATGCAGTCCCAGCACACACACGCCAGGCGGCACACAGCAGCACGCAACCTAACCCAGTGCCCAGCTCACTGCCCATTGGCTGCGTACCGGCCCACCCAGCCAGAGCTACCTCCCTATTGGTGAATTCCAGTTGTCAATCAGCCTTCCCCTCTCCCGGGCCAGCATTCCCGAGTTTCCGCTGACAGGTTAGGCTGCGCCGAAGCGCATTACTTCATCACGGCCGAGAGGCGAGTCAGAGCCTGAGCTGCCGCTGGGAGGAGGGGAATGAGCTAGGGAAAGAATGCAAAACCAAAGAGGAGAAAAAGGAGGGGAAAAAACATGGAATAATTGTTGGGAAGCAGAAAATAGATAGGAAGCAACATAGAATGGATAAAATCCTGAAAGCTAACGTGAAATAATGAGAAAGGTGAGGGAAGAAAATGAGTGAAATTAAGTGCAACAACCGTGAACTGTTACAACAGAAAGATGCTGTAAATTCATATATAACCTTATTACACGCCGACAACAGAAATGGGATGGTGAAATAGATGGTAAATGGGCTAAAACGACGCATTTATTAAATAAACCAACAGATTAACATTTCCAACTTCTGCAGAACCCATTGTAACGCAACAGGTGTGGGGCTGCGCTGTGGCAATTCAGAGAACAAACCAATATGTCAAAAAAAATCAGTGATTTTCAGAATAAGAGCCAACTTTCTCCCCTCGAGTAAAAAAGGTTAAAACCTGTTCATTTAGTTTCAGCTGGAGAGCGCTAGACCATCGCTTTCTGATATTCACGGTCTGGTTTATATAGCGGCTGTGAACCGCAGGGTTGAACCATCACTATGTCAGCGCCCAGAGCGAGGTAAACCCAGATCGTGAGCTTACCGTGCTGTCCACAGCAAAAATCCTGGGCTTCGCACAGAAGAAACCAGCACCCTTCAATCCAGTGAAAAATCGAGTGTCTTGGGAGATCACATCCCCCTTTGTGCTGCTTCCCGCTCTCTGTTGTAGGACTGTTACTTGTTGAAGTTGCAATGTTGGACGGACGTTAATTTGGCTGCAAAATGCTTTACATTTACAAATGTGTTTAAATGATGACCCAAGAAGACATTGTC
The DNA here is from genome assembly GCF_036365525.1 of Heterodontus francisci. NCBI lineage: Eukaryota > Metazoa > Chordata > Chondrichthyes > Heterodontiformes > Heterodontidae > Heterodontus > Heterodontus francisci. The sequence continues at coordinate 78,510,876 of NC_090374.1, read as the reverse complement.
ATATATGAAGCAGCGGTCAGGCTTTGTGTTTTCATAGGGACTATAGAGGGCGCAGCGGGACTGCCATGGAGCAGCTTTTACCAGCATCAATTCTCTTCACTAATTAAAGCCACGGTTCGGTGACAAAGTTGCACCATGCGCCCTAAAATCATTCATTTCAATAGAAATTTGACATTTCTTAAATATTCTTTACCTTCTAGAATACGTGTGGATTATTACATCGATACATAACCGACTGGCACATGATGGATGATTTACTTAACATGGAGAGGGCGTGCACAGGCAACATAACTGGGAGTAATTTCAAAAACAGATGAAAAAATTTCTCGAAATATAATTCATGCGTGAATAAACAATCCATTCCCCTCAATTTTGTTTTACCCCTAGGTCCTATAGTTGTGGTGTGAGACATGAACTGATCCCAGACCTCCCTGAATACAATTTCTAACGCATTGGGCGGAAGTACTTAAAGCAATCTTCAACTCTCCGCCGATCTCCTCTCCTCAGCTGAAGGTATCTGACCTCTGGCCAAGTGTCTCCCCACACTGACATGAAATTAATTATACACACACAATTTTTTTTGTTGGGAGAAATTTAACTTGCATCCAGAATTCCACAACACAGGTCACGCACTAATCATGCATGGACAGCTTACAACTTTTTTTTTAATAGCGCCAAGGTTGTTTTTTAAAAAATGTATTCATAACTCCTAACATCTTATTGCATGGACTGTGGATCCTTGCAGTTATGGTGAGAACTATAAGCTGTCCCATTGTGCATAAAATATCTAATATCTTTTCATACAATTATAATTCTAATTCATGAGACAACTGGAAGCACGATTCCTTTTCCAAGATACCATACAATGATGCTCCTCAGTGGTCCTGGTCTTCTTTGGCTTCAATCATCACCTTCAGCAAATAATCTAGATTGAAATGTTGGTGCAGTGCTACATTTCAGAGGTACCACCCTTAAGATGAGATATTCAATCATGTTTGAATGGTTCACATTTTTAATAAAAGATTGTATGGCAACTTCTAAAGAGAAGTTCTCCTAATGTCCTGGACAATCTTCCTCCCTGATCTAACACCATTAAAAACAGATCAACTGCTGTTCATTCATCTCATTGCTGTTTGTAGGATCTTTGTGCAAAATGGCTGCCAGATTTGTCTACATAACAGCTCCAGCACTTCAACATATGTGAAGTGCTTTGAGATGTTTCTGACAGCTATGACAAAGCACTCTAAATGCATTTTTTTCCCTTATTATTATTCAATTTAGTTCAATTTTGTAATTTCTAAAAAGAGTAGGGCTGGTCAGTGATTGGAAAGAGATTCAATTCTCTCTTTTTGCACTATTGGGTTAAGTTTAGCAGAGGCGTCATGCAGAGTAAACCTCCCTTTACTCTTCTCCAATAATGTGCCATATCCACAATATTTGAATAGTACTTCTACTACAACCAGCCAAGTTTGTTCATTTTAATGGCAAATTTTAATGACTTTAATTCTGCGGACTGAAGTGCCCTCGTAATTAAGTTGAAAATTGCCCACTCTAAATTTCATAGGATTGTTACAGCTGTGCGTAAGAACTTTCATTCCATCAGTCTCGCCTGAATATGAAAGCAAGTTCATGAATCATAAATTATGATCAATATTCACAATGGCCTATGCTTTATTTTTAAAAATACATACATTTTCTCTTTTCCTTTGGTTCCCTTCTCCCCAACTGACACTTACCTGGTCCGGACAGCAGGGAAATCCAGTTCATTGTAATCACTAGGGTTGAAAATAATTCAATTCTTCCATCAGCTCTTCTGCACCATTAGAAATTACATACATAGGAGATAGAAGTAGGAGACCCCCAAACCCAGTTTCTTGTTTACATCAATAAACTTACCATGTCTGATGAAAGTCACACTTCTAAATAAGTCTAAGTGTCAGCACTCAGATTTAACCTTTCTGTAAACATCAAACATTGTAGTGTTGGATCTGAAAAGGATCACTTGCGCTTATTTAAGTAAGCTGTCAGTTATATAGGGGTTATAGTGGAAGTATTTCTTTATGAATGACACTACACTGGTATTTCACTCACAACATTGTGCGCTTCTTTAGGGAGAGAAATTCAAAATTGTTAGTATTTTTTGAGGTTATTACAGTGGTATCCAAAAAAGAATTTCCGAAATTAGTTTAGTTGAAACAACTGTATAAGAAACAATGGCATGGTTTTAATAATTCAGTATTTTGTTCCCTGATAAACATTAAAAATGGTTTAGATATTAGATTCTCCAGCAAGTTCCAATATCATGAGTGAACTATCAGCTGTCAGCAGTGTAATACAGAAGAGATATGTGCTATTGGGCATTCCTGCAGAAATTCCTGGAACTGTTAGAAGACTGGAACATTTGAGACTTCTCAACCATAGAAATATGTATTTTTCCATTATAACCCCATAACTTCTTCCTTCCAAAATTAAATGCACTTTAAAGCCTGTCTCACAAAAAGCAAGACTTCAAATGAAGATACAGGTTCTAAATTGAACCCTTAGAATGATGAGTCTGATGACTTCATGATCGCTTTGATTCCTAAAAAAATCTTGTGTTCTTATGAAATAAAAATAAAAGGTCCAAGGGGATTTCTATGATTTAAATAAGAGAGATTCATAAGGGAACTTGGTATTGCAATATTTAAGGCAGTTGTTGAATAATTTTACATGAACATGATCGACATTTCAACATTTGCTGATATTCCAATACATCACCTACACACACAATCTGCTTCATCCAGCTCTTGGCCAGGTTGCTTGGTGAGAAAACTAAAGATAGTCTCAATGGAAGGGAAAAGTAGAAAAACATAATTGTCTCCCAGAATGTATATCTTCTGTTGATTGAGGATATAGTTGCAATAGAATCATAGAAAGTTTATGGCACAGAAAGAGGCCACTTGGTCCATCGTGTCTGTGCCGGACGAAAAACGATCCACCCATTCTAATCCCACCTTCCAGCATTTGTTCCGTAGCCCTGCAGATTATAGCACTTGAGGTGCATATCAGACTCCTTTTGAATGAGTTGAGGGTTTCTGCCTCAACTACCCTTTCAGGCAGTGAGTTCCAGATCCCCACTACCCTCTGGGTGAAAAATGTTTCCTCACCTCCCCTCTAATTTTTCTACCAATCACTTTAAATCTATTCCCCCTCGTCACACTTCTCTGGTAAGGTGATAATAAGACCCTCCTCCTCCACTCTATCCAGGCCCCTCAAAATTTTGTACATTTCAATCAGATGTCCCCTCAGCCTTCTCTGTTCCAAGGAGAACAACCCAAGCCTATCCAATCTTTCCTCATAGCTGCATTTTTCCAGTCCTGGCAACATCCTCGTATATCCTCTCTGTATCCTCTCTAACACAATTACATCCTTTCTGTAATGAGGTGACCAGATCTGCACACAGTACTCAAGTTGAGGCCTAACCACTGAGTTATACAGTTCCAACATAACCTCCCTGCTCTTATATTCCATACCTCGGCTAAAAAAGGAAAGGATTCCATATGCCTTCTTAACCACCTTATCGACCTGTCCTGCTACCTTCAGGGATCTGTGGATATTCACTCCAAGGTCCCTCACTTCCTCTACACTTCTCAGTATTTTCCCATTAATTGTGTATTCCTTTGCCTTGTTTGACCTCCCCAAATGCATCACCTCACACTTCCCCGGGAAGAGAGTTATTTACAAGATTGGGATTTGTTTGCTCTCCTCCTGCTTCAGATGGACAACAATGTAAATGGGACAGAACAATGGGTGTGGGGGGGGGGGGGGCAGGATTGGAAAAGAGGGGGAAAAATTTTACTTTATCCTATCCACTACAGAGCACACCATAGTTGTTGTGTCTCATTAGATAAATTAACCTTCCTTGAATTGACTGTTATAACCAAAAATAGTTTTTTGTGAGCCAGTTATATCATTGACAATTTTTCAGTCACATTTGATTTTAACATTCCTTAATTCTTAATTTTGATACCTGAAGGAACAAATTAAAATCTTGATTATTAAGAGAAAACTGGAGCCAACTGTCTCAAAATGAACCACAGACCATTCAAAAAGTTAAGAAAAGTAAGTAACAGTAAAATTAACAGATTTATTTGAACAAGAATGGCATTGGGATTTTGTGTTTTATAAAAATTGTGCAAATGTTGTTGACTTGATTGCTTGGTTTCTCTTCCCCTTCCCTAATGTGAATTGTGGAGACCTGCAAAAAGATGTAGGCCTTACAATTGATGTCATAAATTTGTGCTGATATTTACCAACCTCAACATATTTCTGTTTGGAGTCCATTTGCTTGTGTCAAATCCCCCAACATATCAATTACATATTTCTAAAAATGCTAAAATTTTGAAAGGATCCTTACTAGTTATATCACTATTTCACAGTGAACAAAACTATAATACTTCACCCACTCTTATTGGAGTTAGGTCAGCAACACACAGGACTAGTTTAAGGATATACTACTATATTCAGAGTAAATCACAATTTTATTCTGAACACGGCTTCTCTGATTTTTAGTGGTCCAAACCTAATTTAAAGATATGTACCAGAATTTTTATGGGCAAAAGGAGAAGGGTTTGGGTGCGTACAGGGAGTTAAATCCCCTAAAAGTGACAGCAGGTCTGAATCCCGACATCAGCCTGCCTAATTCCAGGTTTCATCCGAGCGGGATTGAAGGTAAGCGGGGAACCCCCGTGCAGCTGTTTGGTAAGGCCTTTAAATATTCTAATAAGACAATTAAGTTCTGTTCAAACCAAGGATTCTGGATTTAACTGACAGCAGACCTATTTCCCAAATGGTGTGAAACTTGCCAAGGTCACTGAGGCGGGTGCACAGTGAGGAGTGCTTCTTCAGTGAAACTGACAGGCTGGGAAGCCTCTGATTAGTGAAACTGAAGAGCTGCAGACATGGCCATGTGAAAGGCTGCTGCTCACAGCACTCCTTCTAGAGAGTGCTTTCACTGCTTGCCTCTTGGAAGCCACTTCTCTCACCTTCAGGTGCATTTCCCTGTTGCCAGCATGTGAGCAACTTATGCAGCTCTACCTTGCAACTCTGAAGAACAAGAGGAGAGTGACACCAACACCAAGAGCACCAGGAGCAGCAACACCAGTACTGGCAACAGCTGCCTTCTCCTCAGTCACATGCCACTCCACAGGGTAGAAGAGATGGAAACATAGAGCTAGCTCAAAGGCAGGGAGACCTCGAACGCACTTGACCTTGTCCTCACCAATCTGCCTGCTGCAGATGCTTCTGCCCATGACTGTATTGGTAGGAGTGACCACCGCACAGTCCTTGTGGAGACGAAGTCCCGCCTTCACATTGAGCATGCCGTCCATCGTGTTCTGTGGCACTATCACCATGCTAAATGCGATCGATTTCGAACAGATCTCGCAATGCAAAACTGGGCATCCATAAGGCACTGTGGGCCATCAGCAGCAGCAGAATTGTACTCAACCACAATCTGTAACCTCATGGCCTGGCATATCCCCCACTCTACCATTACCATCAAGCCAGGAGACCAACCCTGGTTCAATGAAGAGTGCAAGAGGGCATGCCAGGAGCAGCACCAGGCATACCTCAAAATGAGGTGTCAACCTGGTGAAGCTACAACACAGGACTATCTGCGTGCCAAACTGCGTAAGCAGCATGCGACAGACAGAGCTAAGCGATCCCACAACCAACAGATCAGATCGAAGCTCTGCAGTCCAGCCACATCCAGCCGTAAATGATGGTGGACAATTAAACAACTAACTGGAGGAGGTGTCTCCACAAATATCCCCATCCTCAAATGACAGGGGAGCCCAGCACATTAGTGTGAAAGATAAGGCTGAAGCATTTGCATCAATCTTCAGCCAGAAGTGCCGAGTTGATGATCCATCTTGGCCTCCTCCTGAAGTCCCCAGGATCACAAATGCCAGACTTCAGCCAATTCGATTCATTCCACGTGATAGCAAGAAACGACTGAAGGCACTGGATACTGCAAAAGCTATGGGCCCTGACAATATTCCGGCAATAGTACCTGTGCTCCAGAACTTGCCGCGCCCCTAGCCAAGCTGTTCCAGTACAGCTACAACACTGGCATCTACCCTGCAATGTAGAAAATTGTCCAGGTGTGTCCTGTACACAAAAAGCAGGACAAGTCCAACCCAGCCAATTACCGCCCCATCAGCCTACTCTCAATCATCAGTAAAGTGATGGAAGGTGTCATCAACAGTGTCATCAAGCGGCACTTGCTTAGCAATAACCTGCTCAGTGATGCTCAGTTTGGGTTCTGCCAGGGCCACTCAGCTCCTGACCTCATTACAGCCTTGGTTCAAACATGGACAAAAGAGTTGAACTCAAGAGGTGAGGTGAGAGTGACTGCCCTTGACATTAAGGCAGCATTTGACCGCATATGGCATCAAGGAGCCCTGGCAAAACTGAGGATAATGGGAATCGGGGGAAAACCCTCTACCGACTGGAGTCATACCTAGCGCAAAGGAAGATGGTTGTGGTTGTTGGAGGTCAATCATCTGACTCCAGGACATCACTGCAGGAGTTCCTCAGGGTAGTGTCCTAGGCCCAACCATCTTCAGCTGCTTCATCAATGACCTTCCTTCAATCATAAGGTCAGAAGTGGGGATGTTTGCTGATGATTGCACAATGTTCAGCACCATTTGTGACTCCTCAGATACTGAAGCAGTCCGGCTAGAAATGCAGCAAGACTTGGACAATATCCAGGCTTGGGCCGATAAGTGGCAAGTAACATTCGCGCCACACAAGTGCCAGGCAATGACCATATCCAACAAGAGAGAATCTAACAATCTCCCCTTGACATTCAACAGCATTACCATCGCTGAATCCCCCACTATCAACATCCTAAGGGCTACCATTGACCAGAAACTGAACTGGAGTAGCCACAGAAATACCGTGGCTACAAGAGCAGGTCAGAGGCTAGGAATCCTGAGGCGAGTAACTCACCTCCTGACTCCCCAAAGCCTGTCCACCATTTACAAGGCACAAGTCAGGAGTGTGATGGAATACTCTCCACCTACCTGGATGGGTGCAGCTCCAACAACACTCAAGAAGCTTGACACCATCCAAGACAAAGCAGCCCGCTTGATTGGCACCCCATCTACAAACATTCACTCCCTCCACCACCGACGCACAGTGGCAGCAGTGTGTACCATCTACAAGATGCACTGCAGCAATGCACCAAGGCTCCTTAGACAGCACCTTACAAACCGCGACCTCTACCAACTAGAAGGACAAGGTCAGCAAATACATGGGAACACCACCACCTGCAAGTTCCCCTCCAAGTCACACACCATCCTGACTTGGAACTATATTGCCGTTCCTTCACTGTCACTGGGCCAAAATCCTGGAACTCCCTTCCTAACAGCACTGTGGGTATACCTACCCCAAATGGACTGCAGCGGTTCAAGATGGCAGCTCACCATCACCTTCTCAAGGGCAATTAGGGATGGGCAATAAATGCTGGCCTGGCCAGTGACGTCCATATCCCATGAATGAATTAAAAAAAACAGGATCTGAAGGTGTAGGATCAGCTGTTTTGACATGTGTGAACACCTGTCTCAGAAGGAGGCTCAGCTTTCCACAGTAGGTCATTGCTGCCACCTGCAGCCTCTCGGAACGACCTCCTTTCCACTGGTCCAGATAAGCACACATTCCCAGTGGCCGTCGAGGTGCCTGTCACTGGAGGGCCGACCAACCTCCCGCACCCGCTCTGCGCCGCGCTGCCTGCCCACACCCCCACCGCCCCCCCCAAACCACCCCGGGTCTTTGGTTTCTGCCTCTCCTCAAGGTTGTGTGTTTTATTCTCCTTCAAGGAGAGAAAGCAGAGAGTTCTGAGTGGATAGGAGAGAAGGACAACATTTGTGGAGAGTTACTGCAAGGCATGGGTGCAGATGTCAATAGGATGAGTGTGAGTATTGGATGCCCAGATGGGGATATGAGGTGGTGCCTGGAGAGAGAGGAATGAATAAAGCAGCAAGGTGTGTTCTGAGAAGTGCTGTGCTGGAGATTGCAGGGTAAGTCAGAGTGTGGGGCTCGGCACCTGAATGTGCTACGCCACTCACCTTAACTGCCCTCCTGAGGTCCTGGATCGTCTTCACTGTCTCCAGGTTGAGGGATCAGACTTATGCTGCTGACGTCCTCAGCCATTTCCATCCACGTCTGCTTGGTCGAAGGGGTTGTCCTCTTCCTCCTGTCCTTCGGAAGGATCATCTCACTGCAGTTGCTCAGATCCCACAGCAGGACCTCCAGGTAAGAGAGAAAGACCCAGGCAACAGCCTGCCCCGGACTCCTCTCCATTCCTGTGGTTTCTGCAGGCTCAAAAATTCAAGTGCAGTTGAGTCATTCTAACCCATGCTGAGGTCTTCTCAATTAGAAATCCTTCCCTTGACAGATCTGGCACCTGATCCCATTCAGCCTCTCTGATTGGTCAGGAAACCCAGAAGGGGGATGCTAACATGTGGCTCAGTTAAAGAGCCACGGCAAAGCCCACTGCAGGTTCCAAACAGTTCCTGACATGCTAATGGCCCTGCCATTTCGGCAAGAATTAAATTTTGAAAATTCAGCACATAAAGTGCTTTCTTCGGCATCATTTTAAAGTTACAAAGAATGAGAGAAACCTATTACATTAATCAGGTCGATCTCTCCTGCCCCGTTCCAAAAAGTCTTCTGTATTTTCAACAATAACTTTTGAAATTTAAGGCATTATCCACTAATAATTTTATCTTGCAATAAACCTATTAAGAACTAAGCAGTCAATTATGTGGCACATGATGCTCCAATGTGCTGTTGCATGGATTCTACCCACAATAACCGGCGGCGCAGTGGTTAGCACCGCAGCCTCACAGCTCCAGGGACCCGGGTTCAATTCTGGGTACTGCCTGTGCGGAGTTGGCAAGTTCTCCCTGTGACCGCATGGGCTTTCGCCGGGTGCTCCGGTTTCGTCCCACAGCCAAAGACTTGGAGGTGATAGGTAATTTGGCCATTGTAAATTGCCCCTAGTGTAGGTAGGTGGTGGGGAATATGGGATTACTGTAGGGTTAGAAGAATGGGTGGTTAATGGTCGGCCCAGACTCGGTGGGCCGAAGGGCCTGTTTCAGTGCTGTATCTCTAAATAAATAATAAATAAATAAATAACCCACATCACAGATGAGTTCACATCAAGTAGAGCCAAGAAAGGTTAAGGAAATACTCTATCGGAAGGGAGGGATATAATAGTTGAAACTGGAGCTACTGGTTGCAAAGTGATTTGGGAGAAGCTGGGAAACAGCCTGACCACCCACTCTTTCAGCCAAGGAATGGAGCATAGTACTGGGACAGGTAGGGTAAAGAGAAATGCAAAAGCATCAACAAAAATACTAAAAAGATTTGGAAAAAGGTTAAATAAAATTGCTTATTCTGACTAAATGCTTTATTTTTTGCAAAGAGATTGACTGTGAGATCCAGATAACTATCTTACAGAAATATTAAAAATGTCAATGAGAACCTGGGGAAATTATAGAATGAGAATTATAGATTTAGATCACATAGCCCTTTTCTCTACAATCTAAGCTACAGGTTGCATTTTGGAGAAAAGTCTGCCCTGTTCCATATCATTTCCCACCACTTCAATTCAAATAATCTTCAAAACAACTGTTAATTTGCATATCTGTGTGCAGAGTTTTTGCTCCAATGTCAGGTGTAATAAACATGGGCAACTCCCTTTTAAATAAATGTATTACTAATACACTAATCAAATTAAGTAGTGATTTATTCCAGAAGTTTGATGTCCCAAGAAAAAAATCAAAGTTTTCTTCCTGCTGTACGTTTTCTTCAAATTCTTGCTATCGTGCAGCAGAAAAATCCATTTAATCAGCTTCTCACACCAATTCGAATGCTCATATCATGTCTCTCTCCCAATCTACCCTGTTCTTCAAAGAATATATTTTCCCTTAATTTATCTTCATATGTAGTATTGGAGTCCAGAAATCATCTGTAGTTATTATTTGTTGCAGTCACTCTAGTTGGGGCTGCAGCTAGATGCAATTTCCCAAATGTACATTTCCAGGGCATTGCACCAATTCAGTAGTATTTTCAAAGTCTCCTTGAGACTATCCACTTTTGTAAGTGCTGAGATGGCTCAAGCTATCAGTTTATAATTCTCAAATCCTATTTACTTTGTATATTTTGAAAGGTACCACTCTCCATTACACACTTCTATCCAATATTGTCAGTTTCTTTATACCTCTCTAATGTAAAGCACATCAATACATTTAACCAAGGATAGCATCTTTCCAATCCCTTCCTTAGCAAATAACTTTTACACTGTTAATCTGCGTTTTAAAAATTTTAATAGTCATCCCCATATCCTGATCTAAAAGATTAGGAAGAACAGAGAATGCAGGTGATTGCTGAACAGCTCTACTATTTGCATTCTCAACATGATAATTTCCCTTTATATTATCACTGTTGTCTATATTCTCATTTACTTTCCTCTTTTAGCAAATGATTGCTGCACCTGTTTGTATGAAATTAAGGTGTCAGGCTTGGCTCACATCTGAGAAATTAAAGGTTCAAGCCCCACTTCAGAAACTTGAGCACATAATCTAGGCTGGAACTCCAGTTAAGTACTGAGTGAGTGATGCATTGTTGATGGTGCCAACTTTTGGGTGAAGACGTTAAACTGAGGATCTTCTCAGGTGGATATAAAAGATCTCATAGTACCATTTAAGTAGGGGAGTTTTCTGAATGTCCTGGCCAACATTTGTCCCTCTTTCAAAATCACTGAAACAGATTATCTGGTCATTTATCTCATTGCTGTTTGTGGGACCTTGTGTGCAAATTGTTTTCACAAGGAGTCTGCATAAAAAAGCAATGGTGCAATAAGGAGGTATAGAAAGAACTTTGTATCCTGTTGTAAATTGATCTCCAAAACAAAAATCAAAGAACAAACTTATTTCCAAATACTGGACTGCATATCACTGGGTGGTTCTACTGTGCACATACAGGTTTACAGCAAATGCTTCTTTTTACCACCCTGTCTACCGCTAGTGCCTGTCTGTGCCATTCTTAAACCCATCAATGCTGTACTGGTGATATCTGACAGCCAGGTCCTTAGGCTTGGGAGTGAGTGGCTGACTTCTGTGAAGTGCCTTGGGTGGTTTTATTGCATTAAAAGCATTATATAAATACAAGTTGTTGTTATTGTTGTGTTGTAGTTGTGGTAGTTGTTGTCCCTACTGTCAGATCCCAATTTCACCTCTGGAACCACAAGGGCAACAACTGCCACACATAAAGAGCAGGTAGCTTACCTTTGTGGTTTCCACACGGTGAAGGAATCCTAGCAATTAAGGATGTGACACTTAGGTTGAAGCCAGTTCCCCCACAAAGTGCATACCACACACTTGGTGGGTCTCCGGCCCTCTCCCCAAACAGCCAGTCTCTCCTGCACTGCTTCTCTATTAAGGGGAGATGCAGTTCAACTCCCTGCAGCTTGCTGCTTGTTTCTTCAATCTGGCCATTGCCTCTTTAAGCAGCAGTAGGTTTTATATTCTGTTGCTCCATCAGGTTTCTGCCTCCCTAACCAGTCACAAGTAACATCCTCTGTTCCTATGGTGCATTTTCCCTCCTCATCCTCTCTGTAGCCTTTGACACAGTCGCCTGTGCCATCCTCCTCAAAAGTATCCCCTCTGTTGGCCAGCTCAGTGGGAATGCCCTTACATGATTTGAATGTTATCTATACAACTGTAGTCACAATATCTCCAGACATGGCTTCTCTTCCCACCCCTCAACAGTTACTTGTGAAGCCCTCTAAAGATATATCCTTGGCCCCTTCATCATTTACATATTGCCTTTGGTGATATAAACCAGCTTTCACAAGTACACTGATGGCACCCAGCTCTACTTTTCCACCACCTCACATGATCCCTGCAGTGCCTCTGCTCATCAGATATCTGGTCTTGGGTGTACTGCATTTTCCTCCAATTAAACATTGGGAAAACCAAAGCCATCATCTTTGACCCTCATCACAGACTTCATACCCTTGCTATCGATGCCAACCACCTCCCTGGTCACTGTCTCAGGATGAACCAGACTATTTGTAACCTCAGCATCCAATGTGACCCTGAGCTGATTTTTCAGTCATGTGTCCTCTCCATCGCAAAGACTGCCTACTTCCACCCCCATAACATCACCTGCCTCTACCTCTGCCTTTACCACAGCTCATTTGTTGCTGAAACTTTTAGTTATTCCATTGTTAATTGCAGAGTCCTCTACTCTCCTGGCTAGCCTCCCATCTTTCATGCTTTGTAAATGTCAGCTCATTCAAAGCTCTGCTGCTCGTATCTTATGTTGCCTCAAGTCCTACTCACCCATAAGTCCTATCCTTGCTGATCTACAATGCCTCATGTTTAAATTCCTTCATGGCATTGTCCCTTCCTGTCTTTCTAAGTTCCTTCCGTGACAATACCAGTTACAGAGGATGTCATTTGTAACTCTATTCCCCTGACTGCGTCTCTTGAGGAATTTACCCACTATGCCCCACCACTGACATCCATGCCTTCAGCCATCTAGGTCGCACTATCTAGATTCACTGCCTAAACTCCTTCTTCTATAGCTCAGCATCGATTTTTGTCTGACCATGTCTCTGTGAAGAGCCTTGGGATGTTTTTCTATGCTAAAGGCACTATATAATTTCATAATGTTGTAGCATCTTTTCCAGGTATTTTCTAGCCACCACCCCCCGATCCTTCTCCCACCACTTCTGCTATCCCTCCCCTTCGCCCCACTAGCCCCATCCGTGAATTTACTGAGCCCTTTTCCTGGATCCATTTGTGGCTGTTTCAGGCCTAACCTCCACCCCTGCAGTATTTTTCAGTGCCTCTTTCCCCCCAACCACCCCCAAAATGCAGTTACACAGCCTGCACTATCCTGCCTGTTTAAATTATATGAGCCTGCAATTAAAGGCAGGGTCAGCACCACAACCTGAAAGTGGCCAAAGTCCCTGTTCCAATGATGCAACAGGAATTTCAAACCCACAATATGTAACACACTGATTGTTCTTAGCTTACCCATTTTTGAACGGTACTGATCAGAAAGTGAGAGGAAATACCTTGTTGATTCTGGTAGATAACTAAAGAATTAACTTTAAATTGGTAATGCAATGCACAGTTTCTTACAAGCATGCCAATGAAGTAGGTGGACATTGTTCTAAATTAACACCCAGTATGAGAGATGAATTATCACAAATATTTAATGATTTTCAGGTGCCTAATATATCAGTTATTTATATACATACAATTTCCTTTTGGAGAAGACCCACTTACAAGTTTAAGTTCCATAAGCTCCAATAGGCAAAGTTACGAATATGCACTCGATGTTCTCAGAATGTGTGTTCAGATAAAATGAAAGACAAATCTATTGATGTCACAAAAGCTAAAATAATGTTTTACTTGTCAGGAAAACAACAGCAGATGCAGTAAAATTCCATAGCCTCGGTAAAGAAAAATAGATTTGTCTGAGTCTCTCTGTACTTTGCAAGGAAAACAACCAAGTCAAATAGAATGATGATGAATTGCTTAAGAGAGAACAAAGAGGAAAAGGGAGAAAAAGAAAACTTACCAGAAAATGTTTCTGAGCTCCACAGTCTTTTTAATCATCTGAAACATAACACAGAAGACAATAAGACATTCATTTCACTCTTGCAGATAGAAAGCAGTTCCTATGACAGAATGATGGTTCACACATCACTAGGCAACGAAGCTCATCTGTAATACAAATTAGCTATCTCTGTTTTCTGGATTGGTACAAAATTAAGGATGCTCTTCAACCAGCAGCATAATTCTTTAATAATCTACAAAAAGTGCATTTTCCCCCCTCTGGCAGACTGCAGTAGATTTACATTGCTAATTTGATTCACTACTTAGCAGTGCTCGCTGAATGAAACTAATCTTAAATCTGTTAAGGGAAGGTTATCAGCATATTCCACTCTCTGCCACTTACATGACATGAATCCTATCAGTTTGCAGTCAAATTAAGGATGCTTGTTCTTGCCTAGTAGCTATCTTTTCCTTCTCCAACAAATCACACAAAGACTTCTTTCAGCCTTGTGTCAAACAGTTCCCAATGTATTCCTACATTTACGATTAGCACACTTGTTAAAGACATATCAGATGTCCTCACACAGGCTTAGTTTCAGCTAGTAGTGGGCAATTTGTAACAATATCAAAGCATCAGAGCAGCACACCACAAATAAAGAAAAAAATCCTCTTCTCTAAATTTTCTAAAGAGAAATGTACTAGAGTACACATAAGGTCAGTTATCAAATATGGATCTTCTTGCTTTACAAGATACAAAACAAATGTCTTCCCTTTATTCACCTCGTGAAGGCATTAGCTCATGCTGAGGTACATTTATACAGGCATCAGTCACCTTCTGGTACCTTTCCCAAATGATATTTTTTCACGTGATTTTGGAAAAGTGAGTATCGGCAGACTATCAACCTTGGGAAAATTGTATCCAAGCCCCATCCTATCATATCAACAGATACAGACTTTTCAGCAGAAAGCAAAACTAAGCTCAATTACCTCAACACAGACCTGAATCAAAAGCAAAATTCTACAGTTGCTGGAAATCGGAAATAAAAACAAAAAATGCTGGAAATACTCAGCAGGTCAGGCAGCATCTGTGAAGATAGAAACAGAGTTAATGTTTCAGATCAATTACCTTCTGTCAGAACTCTTCGATTCAGATTAAACCTGAAATTTTCTTATCTGTACTACTTAGCTATATATTGTTTTTACATAAGGAGGGCTGTTTTACAATGACATCTGGCTGATCTCCACTAGGTTCTGGGTTTTTCTGTTCTGCTGTGATGGGGTCTGAGACTGAGGTCTGCTGCCTCATTCACTCCTGGGCTTATCTCCATCATTCTGTTATTGTATTATTCCTCCCTGTTCTCCTCAATCTCGCTGTAGTGTTTGACATGGACCATATTATTCCTCCTCCATTGCTTCTCCTCCATTGTCTAGCTCCATGGGGTAGGCTTGTTTAATTCGACTCCTATCTATTTGATTGTAGCCAGCACAACAACAGTAATGGTGTGTCTTCCTACCCACACTGTCAGCTCCAGTGTTCTATCACTGCTTTCCTAGTCTACATGCCACCCTAGTAACATCATCCATATTTACACTCGTGACACCAAGCTCGACCTTTCCACCACCACATCTAAACTTTATGACTATAACCATGCTGCTATATTGTCTAAGTTGTAGATCATGCATGATTGACAACTTTCTCCAACTTAGCATTGTAAAGGCTATTGTTTTCACTCGTCGTGATTAACTTGGTTCCTTTGCCACTGATTTCCTCCCCCTCCCTGACCATTCACACAGACTAAACCAGGTCTTGTAAAATCTTGGCTTCCTGTTCCTCTCTCAGCTTTAAATCTCACACCCTTCCCAATATCAAGACTGCCTAATTTTGACATTGATGTCGCCCATCTCAGCCCCTACCCCAATGCCACTGTTGTTGAAATCTTATTATAGGTAGAATAAGGAATGAGGTTCTGCTGAGGGAGTTTGTGAAGTGAGGTTTCAGATTAATAAGCAGAACCTGAAAGGTAATCACTTCTGGATTACTACCTGAGCTATTTGCAAATTAGCTTGGGTCATGCAAATGAGAGAGTTGAATACATGGCTGAAAGAGTGGTGTGGGAGAAGTGGGTTTCGATTCATGGCACCAGTACTGGGGAAAGGGGGAGATGTTCCATTGGGACAGGCTCCATTTAAACTAGGTTAAGACCAGTGTCCTTGTGAATCAATAACAAGGGCTGTAGATAGGGCTTTAAACTAAAATGTATTTGGGGGTGGGGTGCGGGTGTGGGTGTGGGGGAAGAGAGGGTTCAGGTGAAGGGAAATTTATAAATCTGATTAGAAAAGTCAAGGCCATAGAGCAATGTAGTGATTTGGGTAAAGATAAGCAGAGTGTGACAGGAAGGGACAAAGTGTTTAACAGTAATAGTGCATCAGTGAATAAGGACAAATCGGGGGGAAAATGGTAAAAAGTTAAATTGAAGGCATTTTATCTGAATTTGTGTAGCACTCGTAACAAGGTACACAAATCAAGGGCACAAATAGAGATAAACAGTTTTGATCTAATAGTCGACATTGAGACGTGGTTGCATGGTGACCAAGGTTGGGCACTAAATATTCTAGGGATTTGATATTCTGAAAAGATAGAAAAAACAGTAATAAACAATGCCATCAGGACAGCAATGAGGAAGGATGGCCAAAAAATTGACAAAGGGGAATAGAATGAGAGTAAAGTGGCAAATAATATATAAACAGATTGTAAGAGTTTCTACAAGTATGTAAAAAGGAAGAGAGTAGAGAAAGTAAACGTGGATCCCTTAGATAGGAGAAATTGTAATGGAGAAAATGGAAATGGGAGAGACATTAAACACTTATCTTTCATAGTAGAAGACACAAGAAACATACCAGAAATAGTGGGGAACCAAGTGTCTAATGAGAGTGAGGAACCCAAGACTAATTAATATTAGTAAAGAAAAAGTATTGGAGCAATTAATTAGACGAAGCTGACAAATCCCCTGGAAGTGATGGCTTATATCATAGGGTTCTCAAAGAGGTGGTTGCAGAGATACTGGATGCACTGCTTGTGATCTTCCAAAATTACCTAGATTCTGGGATAGTCCCAGCAGATTGGAAGGCAGAAAATGTAACCCCACTATTCAAGAACGGAGGGAGAGGAAAAACAGGAAACTACAGGCCAGTTAGCCTGACATCAGTCAATGGGAAAATACTGCAATCCATTGTTATGTAAGTGGTAACAAACCACTTAGAAAATCATAATATTAGAAAGTGTAATCATGGTTTTACGAAAGGAAAGTCGTATTTGACACATCTATTAGTGTTTTTTGAGGATGTAACTAGCAGGGTAGATAAAGGGGAACAGTGGTTCTAGTATATTTGGATTTTTCAAATGGCATTCGATAAGGTGCCATACAAAAGGATAAGGGCTCATAGGGTTGGGGACAATTATATCATATTAAGGATAGAGATTGGTTAAAGGACAGAATATGGAGAGTGGGAATAAATAGTAGAGGCTGTTTCCCTTGGGGAAGTTCAGGAACTAGGGGGCATAGTCTCAGGATAAGGGGACGACCATTTAGGACTGAGATGAGGAGTAACTAATTCACTCAGAGGGTTGTGATTCTTTGGAACTGTCTAGCCCAGAGAGCTGTGGATGCTCAGTCATTGAGTATATTCAAGCCTGACATCGATAGATTTTTGGACACTAAGGGAATGAAGAGATATGGGGATTGGGTGGCAAAGTGGAACTGAGGTCGAGGATCAGCCATGATCCGGAACAGGCTGGAGGAGGCCATATAGACGTCCTACTATTTCTTCCATTCTTAACTCTAGACTCAACGGGCCCAATATTTCCAGGGAGTTGGGGAGAGTGCCAGGGGATCGGGGAGTGCCAGGGGATGGGGGAAGTGCAGTCCCTCCACTGCTTTAAGGAAGTCAGCTGAGGCTCAGTGTATAGCACTCTTGCCTTTGAATCAGAAGGTCATGTGTTCAAATCCCACCCTAGAGACTTGAATACATAAACTACTCTGACATTTCACTGAGGGAATGCCATGAGAAGTGGATGTAAAAGATCCCAAGGCACTATTTCAAAGAAGAGTAGGAAAATTCCTCTTGGTATCCTGGTCAATGTTTATAAATATTTCTTATCCGTCGTTAAGTATATTTAAGGCTGAGATTGATAGATTGATTTTTGATCTCTCAGGCAATCAAGGGATATGGGGAGAAGGCAGGAAAGTGGAGTTCAGGCAGAAGATCAGCCATGATTGTACTGAATGGTGGAGCAGGTTTGAGGGGCCGTATGGTCTCAGAGCAAACCAGACGCGGATGGAAGGACTGCATTATAATTTTTAATCTTACACCCCACCAGCCAGCCAAACTGATAAGCTGGCTAGATGCCAGTGGAAAAATCAATGGCAGGAGGCTGCAGCTGGGGACCCTTGGAGACAGTACCTGGCAATCAGGTTGGAGGGGTCTACCGAGAGTGACTTTGTGAGGGGGCAGGAAAAAGAGAATGGAAATCGAGAGGAAGGGAGCGATAGATTGAGCCTCGGTGTGGGGGAGGAAGAGAACGGCAATCAGAAGGGAGGGAGCTACAGATCAGGGCTTGGGAGTGAGGGGAGAGGTCACTGATCACTGCTTAGTGTTACGACCAGGTGAGAAAGGGGTCTAGGGGTTCCCTCTCAGCCTTTTCCTGGTTTGACCGTAACAGGGGTTTAATTTTTAAAACATCGTGCTTTTAGCTTCTCCTCAGTGAATCCTTGCTCACTGCTCTCCAATTGTAATGGCAAAGAAATCAACCAGACAGGTCTTCTTAGATTTAAACAAGAAAGGTGTAAGTTTATTAATCTTAAAACTCTAATTCGGTTAAAACTACTAAAAATATGTGACACGACCACGCTAGCATGCATACGCGATAAACACACACACAGATAGAGACAGAAAAGGAGAAAGAATCAAGGGGAAAGGTTTGACGCAATAGCGGGAGTTCGTTTACTGTCTTTTGAGTTTGATGTAACATCTTTAATTGCAGTTCGATCTTGCAGTCTCGTTGGGGCCCATACACACTTTCAAATGTGTTTCGATGGTTTTGTGTCTTCTTGAAATCCAGTTCCAGTCGCTTTTTTTCGTGATAGAGAGACACAGAGGGAGATGCTCCCTCTTCAAATTCAGGTGCAGTCTAACCTCAAACTGTTCTATGAACACAATTCAAACCAAACCTGAACCAGCAGGCCAGTCATGTGACTAGCTCTTTTTTTTTAAACAACCTAACCAGCGAGGCTTTGTGGATTCTTTCAAGCTTAGTAGACATCCTCAGTAGGGGGCTGGAACACTGGCTTTCACACAGTCAATGTCTTGTGATCAAAATCCATTTGGTTAAGTGAGTCAGGGAGCAGTTCCTTGGTCTTCTCCAGGCAACTGACTCTTAGAATGCAAATGTTTCCAGCCACTGTCCTTTTAGGATGCAGGTGCAGCCATGTTCTCAGTCCAATAAGAGTTTAAAATTAATGTTCCATAACACAATATTAATATGCCTCATCCTCCACAGGTGGTTTTCATCACAATAGCGATAGAGAGAAGCCATGATCGGGGCTGAGGGGTGGGGGAAGGGGTGAGACCAAAGGCTTCCTTGAGGGGTTGGGGCAGCAGACATGCTCCTTCTGGCCAACAGGGAGTGCTGTAAAAAGCATGGTAACTCTAGTCTTCATTTCACATTGGCTTACCCAAGCCCTGGGAAACACACCTGGCAACTGTTACATTTAAATCAGATTTCCAACTGCACAATGGGAGCCTGATTTAAATAGGTTTTCATAGAATGGTTACAGCACTGAAAGAGGCCATTAGGCCTGTCGTGTCCATGCCAGCTCTCCACAAGAGCAACTCACCTAGACCCACTCCCCTGCTTTTTCCCTGAAGCCCTGAAAATCTTTTCTCTTCAGATAATAATTCAATTCTCATTTGAAGGCCTTGATTGAATCTGCCTCCACCACACTCTCAGAAAGTGCATTCCAGATCCTAACCACTCCCTGCGTAAAAAAGTTTTTCCTCATGTCGCCATTGCTTCTTTTGCCACTTTAAATCGGTGTCCTCTGGTTCTCAACACTTCTGCCAATGGGAACAGTTTCTCCCTATCTACACTGTCCAGACCCCTCATGATTTTGAAAACCTCTATCAAATCTCCTCCTAATCTTCTCTTCTCCAAGGAGAACAGACCCAGCTTCTCCAACCAATCCACGTAACTGAAGTTCCCCATCCCTGGAACCATTCTCACGAATCTTTGCTACACCCTCTCGAATACCTTCACATCCTTCCTGAAGTGTGGTGCCCAGAATTGGACAGAATACTCCAGTTGAGGCCGAACTAGTGTGTTATGCAGGTTTATCATAACTTCCATGCTTTTGTACTATATGCTCCTATTTATAAAGCCCAGGATCCTGTATGCTTTATTAACTGCTTTCTCAACCTGCCCTGCAACCCTCAATGATTTGTGCATATATACCTCCAGGTGCCTCTGCTCCTGCACCCCCTTTAGAAATGTACCCACTATTTTATATTGCCTCTCCTTGCTCTTTCTACCAAAATAAATCACTTCACACTTTTCTGAATTAAATTTCATCTGTCACTTGTCCGTCCATTCCACCAGCCTATGTCCTCTTGAAGTTTACCACTATCCTCCTCACAATTCACAGTATTTCCATGTTTTGTGTCATCAGCAAATTCTGAAATTGTGCCCTGTACACCCAAGTCTAGGTCATAAATATAGATCAAGAAAAGCAGGTTAATGAAGTTAATGAGTCCCCTGCCTTTTCAGGATGGCCCACTGCATGGCATGCCGCCGTTAAAATGGCAAAGGGCACACCATTAGCAGATTGGGGATGTGTATACAACCGTTTGGGGAGGCACGTACAGAGCAGAATATGGGGCGTATATACAGCAGGATGTGGGATGTATACACAGTGGGTTAGAGGTCGTGTACATGGCAGGTTGGAGGGCATGTACACCGCGGGTTTGAAGGCATGTACACAGCTAGCTGGAGTACTGTTTGACCCATTGAGTACTTCCAGCATTTTCTGTTTTTGTTTCAGATTTCCAGCATCCACAGTATTTTGCCTTTGTATTATTGTATTAAATACAATCATGCTTGTCTGTAATTATGCCCACAGCAGCAGGCAAAGCATGTGCTGTATATTGATCTTTATCAATGAAGAACCCACAAATAATGTGTACTTTATCAAAGGCTGTGGTGTATATTTGAGAATGTTATTCTTTTCTTTCTTTCTTTTGGGCCTCCTTATCTCGAGAGACAATGGATACGCGCCTGGAGGTGGTTAGTGGTTTGTGAAGCAGCGCCTGGAGTGGCTATAAAGGCCAATTCTGGAGTGACAGGCTCTTCCACAGGTGCTGCAGAGAAATTTGTTTGTTGGGGCTGTTGCACAGTTGGCTCTCCCCTTGCGCCTCTGTCTTTTTTCCTGCCAACTACTAAGTCTCTTCGACTCGCCACAATTTAGCCCTGTCTTTATGGCTGCCCGCCAGCTCTGGCGAATGCTGGCAACTGACTCCCACGACTTGTGATCAATGTCACACGATTTCATGTCGCGTTTGCAGACGTCTTTATAACGGAGACATGGACGGCCGGTGGGTCTGATACCAGTGGCGAGCTCGCTGTACAATGTGTCTTTGGGGATCCTGCCATCTTCCATGCGGCTCACATGGCCAAGCCATCTCAAGCGCCGCTGACTCAGTAGTGTGTATAAGCTGGGGATGTTGGCCGCTTCAAGGACTTCTGTGTTGGAGATATAGTCCTGCCACCTGATGCCAAGTATTCTCCGAAGGCAGCGAAGATGGAATGAATTGAGACGTCGCTCTTGGCTGGCATACGTTGTCCAGGCCTCGCTGCCGTAGAGCAAGGTACTGAGGACACAGGCCTGATACACTCGGACTTTTGTGTTCCGTGTCAGTGCGCCATTTTCCCACACTCTCTTGGCCAGTCTGAACATAGCAGTGGAAGCCTTACCCATGCGCTTGTTGATTTCTGCATCTAGAGACAGGTTACTGGTGATAGTTGAGCCTAGGTAGGTGAACTCTTGAACCACTTCCAGAGCGTGGTCGCCAATATTGATGGATGGAGCATTTCTGACATCCTGCCCCATGATGTTCGTTTTCTTGAGGCTGATGGTTAGGCCAAATTCATTGCAGGCAGACGCAAACCTGTCGATGAGACTCTGCAGGCATTCTTCAGTGTGAGATGTTAAAGCAGCATCGTCAGCAAAGAGGAGTTCTCTGATGAGGACTTTCCGTACTTTGGACTTCGCTCTTAGACGGGCAAGGTTGAACAACCTGCCCCCTGATCTTGTGTGGAGGAAAATTCCTTCTTCAGAGGATTTGAACGCATGTGAAAGCAGCAGGGAGAAGAAAATCCCAAAAAGTGTGGGTGCGAGAACACAGCCCTGTTTCACACCACTCAGGATAGGAAAGGGCTCTGATGAGGAGCCACCATGTTGAATTGTGCCTTTCATATTGTCATGGAATGAGGTGATGATACTTAGTAGCTTTGGTGGACATCCGATCTTTTCTAGTAGTCTGAAGAGACCACGTCTGCTGACGAGGTCAAAGGCTTTGGTGAGATCAATGAAAGCAATGTAGAGGGGCATCTGTTGTTCACGGCATTTCTCCTGTATCTGACGAAGGGAGAACAGCATGTCAATAGTCGATCTCTCTGCATGAAAGCCACACTGTGCCTCAGGGTAGACGCGCTCGGCCAGCTTCTGGAGCCTGTTCAGAGCGACTCGAGCAAAGACTTTCCCCACTATGCTGAGCAGGGAGATTCCACGGTAGTTGTTGCAGTCACCGTGGTCACCTTTGTTTTTATAGAGGGTGATGATGTTGGCATCGCGCATGTCCTGGGGTACTGCTCCCTCGTCCCAGCACAGGCATAGCAGTTCATGTAGTGCTGAGAGTATAGCAGGCTTGGCACTCTTGATTATTTCAGGGGTAATGCTGTCCTTCCCAGGGGCTTTTCCGCTGGCTAGGGAATCAATGGCATCACTGAGTTCCGATTTGGTTGGCTGTATGTCCAGCTCATCCATGACTGGTAGAGGCTGGGCTGCATTGAGGGCAGTCTCAGTGACAGCATTCTCCCTGGAGTACAGTTCTAGGTAGTGCTCAACCCAGCGGTCCATCTGTTTGCGTTGGTCAGTGATTATGTCCCCCGATTTAGATTTGAGGGGGGTGATCTTCTTGATGGTTGGCCCAAGAGCTCTCTTCATGCCATCATACATTCCTCTGATGTTTCCGGTGTCTGAGGCCAGCTGAATATGGCTGCATAGGTGTTGCCAGTAGTCGTTTGCGCAACGCCTAGCTGTTCTTTGTGCAGTACTTCTGGCTGCTTTAAGTGCTGCGGATGTTAAATCGCTGGGGGCTTTCTTGTAGTTCAAAAGTGCAATGCGCTTAGCGGCTATGACAGGTTCCAGCTCTTCATTATGAGATTGAAACCAGTCTGCATTTCTCTTCGCACTTTTGCCGTAGGTGGTCAAAGCTGACTCATAGATGGCGTCTCTGATGTGGGCCCACTTGGTCTCAGCATGTTATAACTGGTGGCTAATCTACAAGATTATTTTATGAGGTGAACTGATACAAGTAAGACTAAAAAAAAGGACTGCAGCATGTTACAAACCAACTAGACTTCAAGGAGTTTAGACAAATTCAAAAATCAAGGGAAGAAACCTCAAATGTTTGATATATGAGGAGGTATTATCAGTAAGTTCGCAGACGACATGAAAATTGGTGGTGTCGTAAATAGTGAGTAGGAAAGCCTTAGATTACAAGATGATATAGATGGGCTGGCAAGATGGGCGGAGCAGTGGCAGATGGAATTTAATCCTGAGAAGTGTGAAGTGATGCACTTTGGGAGGACTAACAAGGCAAGGGAATATACAATGGATGGTAGGACCCTAGGGAGTACAGAGGGTCAGAGCGACCTTGGGGTGCTCGTCCTTAGATCACTGAATGCAGCAGCACAGGTAGATAAGGTGGTTAGGAAGGCATATGGGATACTTGCCTTTATTAGCCGAGGCACAGAATAACACAGCAGGGAGGTTATGTTAGAGCTGTATAAAATGCTAGTTAGGCCACAGCTGGAGTACTGTGTCCAGTTCTGGTCACCACACTTGAGGAAGGATGCGATTGCACTGGAGAGGGTGCAGAGCAGAGTCACCAGGATGTTGCCTGGGCTGGAGCATTTCAGCTATGAAGAGAGACTGGATAGGCTGGGGTTGTTTTCCTTGAGCGGAGAAGGCTGAGGGGGGGACCTGATTGAGGTATATAAAATTATGAGGGGCATTGATAGAATAGATTGGAAGAAACATTTTTCCTTAGTGGAGGGGTCAATAACTAGGGGGCATAGATTTAAGGTAAGGGGCAGGAGGTTTAGAGGGGAGTTGAAGAAAAATTTTTTCACCCAGTGGGTGGTTGAAATCTGGAACACACTGCCTGAAGGGGTGGTAGAGTCAGGAACCCTCACAACATTTAAGAAGTATTTAGATGAGCACTTGAAATGCCATAGCATACAAGGCTACGGGCCAAGTGTGGGAAAATGGAATTAGATTGGATGGGTGCTTGCTGGTCGGTACAGGCGCGTTGGACCAAGGGCCTATTTCTGTGCTGTAAAACTCTATGACTCTTTTGTTACCTTCAACTTATCCCCAAGATGTGTTGTTTCCTCCACACATACTCCAATCTTCTTCTTCTCTACAATATACACAGATGTAGATCATGAGGATCATTTCATTTAATTCTCAGTAAGAGATTAATTTTCTGCAAGGGCTTGTCATGGTAGACAGCAGCAGAAGGCAGAGTCATGTGGCATAAACTGAACTGCTAATACACCATGAGGTTAGAGCAGCAATGACAAAAGGTTTATAATACTGCATGTTGTAGGGAATGATATAGCTTGTAAAAAATTGACTGCATTTACATTTCAGTCACAAATCATCTTTTTGTCAGCCACCCATTGTGGCCATGGGGCAGAACTATATAATTCTGATCTGAATGTTCAGCATGTCTCCACAAAAACTGCAGACTTTGTTGAATTAGAGCGATTAACAGCATTGTAAATGAGATTAAGCATTGAATATCATCAGAACACCCTTTAAAATACACATTGAAACATAAACATAGAAAATAGGAGCAGCAGTAGGCCATTCGGCCCTTTGAGCCTGCTCCACCATTCATTATGATCATGGCTGATCATCCAACTCAGTAATCTGTTCCCGCTTTCCCCCCATATCCTTTGATCCCTTTTGCCCCAAGAGCTATATCTAACTCCTTCTTGAAAACATACAATGTTTTGGCCTCAACTGCGTTCTGCGGTAGCAAATTCCGCAGGCTTATCACTCTCTGAGTGAAGTAATTTCTCCTCATCTCAGTCCTGAAAGGTTTACCCCGTATCCTTAGACTATGACCCCTGGTTCTGGACTTCCCCATCATCGGGACATCCTTCCTTCATCTACCCTGTCAAGTCCTGTTAAAACTTTATGGGTTTCTATGAGATCCCCCTTGACTCTTCTGAACACCAGCGAATATAATCCTAACCAACTCGATCTCTCCTCATATGTCAGTCCTGCCATCCCAGGAATCAGTCCGGTAAACCTTCGCTGCACTCCCTCTATAGCAAGAACATCCTTCCTCAGATAAGGAGACCAAAACTGCACACAATATTCCAGGTGTGGCCTCACCAAGGCCCTGTATAATTGCAGCAAGACATCCCTGCTCCTGTACTCGAATCCTCTCGCTATGAAGGCCAACATACCATTTGCCTTTTTTACCACCTGTTGCAGCTGCATGCTTACCTTCAAAGGCTCAGTGAGTAAATGAGCTATGCAGATCAGGAAGCCGAAAGGTTTGATCCCTGGTCGGTGCCGAATTAGGTGACCTTAGCTAGGGACATCGTAAGTGGCTTCAGTTCAATGTCTCTTGATCACTACATCTGACCAAGAAGGACAAAAACACTGTTGCAGAACATCAAGGCAAGAAAATTAATATGTCACGAATGCAAGTTGTTGGCTGTTTCCAGAATATCCATCTGTTTGCACAATATACATTAAGTGTCAGCCTTAGCTTTGCACTCTTGCCTCTCAGTCAGAAGGTCATGGGGTTCAAGCCCCACTCCACATCTTAAACACATAATCTAGGATGACACGATAGTGCAGTACTGAGGGAGTGCTGTATTGTTGAAGGTACTGTCAGGTGAGAGACATTAAACTGAGAAGCTGACTGCACCCGAAGGTGGATGTAAAATATCCCATTGTACAGTTCTAAACTGAATAAGGAAGCTCCCAGTGTCCTGATCAATATTTATCCCTTAACCAACTTCACTTAAAACAGACTACATGATCTAATATCACATTTCTGTTTGTGGGACCTTGTAATGCACAAACTAGCTGCTGCAATTCTCACATTACAACAGTGACTACACTGCAAAAAGGTACTAATTCATCAATGAAGCATTTTGAGGCATCATTAAGTTGTAAAAGGCTCTAAATAATTGCAAGCTCTTTCTTCTTTTAAGACTAAATCATTGAGATGATTCTGTATCTATGAAAAAAATGAGAGAGAAGTGTTTATATCACATCATGCAACATATCTTCTAAATGAATGTTAAATTAATTACGCACCGATTCATGTTTTAATGGAGACAGCAGGTTCAAAGGGAACCCAGGTTGGAGAACTGGGGCTATAATTTTTTAGATCTATCTATGACCTGTGCTCCCCATGAACCTGACTACACTAATATGCTTTGTCTTACATCATACAAAGCAATTTTCAGGTTCAAGCATTCTTGAAAAACCTAAGTTAGCTAAATACACTGTCAAAGTGAAACCAACATTTAATTTTTAATAATAATCAGTAGTATGTATTTATGAAATAAAATACTAGGAATTTAAATTCTTATTTGAATAGAGAGGTTCAGGTTGACTAATATAAGTTCACTTTGCCAACATTATCAAACCAACCCCCGCCCACACCTCCTGCCCATCACCATCATCGCATCCCGTTTAAATTACTTTCCACTAATTCACTTACAGGTATCCTGTTTTCTACTTGTATTACTGTCGGCAAACACTATCATTTGATTGGGCACAGTCAATGCTGAGAAAGCCCTGGTAACATACAAGCGCAGCAATTGCACAAATAGGTCTCAATTAAACTGTGTGTTACGTCGAAGCAATTTCTTACAATACTGAAACTATAAAGACCGGGTCTTGTTTCACTTTGCCTACATGCTGCTGTGGATTCTGGAAGGTGCTCAGTGTAGAATGCCCAACAATCAAAGCAGTTTCTTCTCATTTTGGTTTGACAGCCATTAATTACACACCAAATAACATTTAAAAGTTGTTTTTTCCAGGTGTACTAAGTTGTAAAGAAACAGTAGGAAATGAATGTCCAAGTAAATTCTCATCTGCCTCACCATCCCTACCTGCCTTAGTTATGGTTCATTTAGCATACACCTAGACTGGACACCAGTTTTCAGAGCAAATAGAATATATTACTGATGAGAAGATACAATCTAGAAGCTCTTTGAATTCTTCAATAGGAATGAAGATACAGAAGCCAAAGCCTACATGCCAGAAATCAGCATTTCATGTCAATCAGTGTTTGGGGGCATGGTAAGTGAATCAACGTTTGATGACACATCAATGAATCTGGGCCACCTGCTACACACTCATCCCAATACCCTAATGCACTCCATTCCATCTCTTCATGCTTTTTCAACTCTACTAGCCCTGTTTTCCAGTTATGTATACTGGAGGTAAAATGGGTATTCCAGTCTAGAGTATACAGGGGCAGCAGTTGGGACCAGTATTGCTGGAAGCACCTTATGAAGAGGAGCGGGCTGGTTTACTACCTTAGCCAAAAGACTTGATAGAGTAGGGAAGGGAGAAAACGTAAAGGAAGGGTGAAGGGGGCGGTGTGTGTGGAGAGAATGCAAAGTCATGCAGGGAGAATGCAAAGTAAAGTAAAAGGGAAAGAGAATACTAGGGGAGGTTTAGGGCAGAAAATACACTGCAAGCGGAGCATAAGAATCAAGAATGTTACTTGTTGGATGTACAGTTGTATCATTGTTTGGATTGTAGTCAGGATCATTGGAGTGCACTACTGGGATCATTCCTTAGATAGGAACATAGGAGCAGCAGTAGGGCATTTGGCCCTTTGAGCCTGGTCCATCATTCGATAAGATCATGGCTGATCTGGCTGTGGTCTCAACTCCACTTTCGTGTCGCCGCCCCCACCCGATAACCCTTGACTCCCTTGTCTATCAAAAATCTCTCTAATTTGACCTTGAAAATTTCAATGACCCAGCCCCCACTGCTTTCTAGGAAAGAGAATTCCACAGACTAACGTATCTTAGAGAAAAAAAAATTTCCTCATCTCCGACTTAAAAGGGAGACTTCTTATTCTTAAACTGCGTTACCTAGAATTAGTCTCCCCTACAAGAGGAAATATCCTCCTGGTATCCACTTTATCAAGTCCTCTCAGGATCTTATATGTTTCAATAAGATCACCTCTCATTCTTCTAAACTCCAATGGGTATAGGCCCAACCTGTTCAACCTTTCTTCATAAGATCATAGAATCATAGCATCATAGAAAGTTTACGGCACAGAAAGAGGCCACTTGGCCCATTGTGTCTGCCGGCCAAAAAACAATCCACCCAATCTAATCCCACCTTCCAGCATTTGGTCCGTAGCCCTGCAGATTATAGCACTTGAGGTACATATCCAGACTCCTTTTGAATGAGTTGAGGGTTTCTGCCTCAACTACCCTTTCAGGCAGTGAGTTCTAGACCCCCACCACCCTTTGGGTGAAAACATTTTCCTCATCTCCCCTCGAATCTTTCCACTTTAAATCTATGCCCCCTAGACACTGACCTCTCTGCTTAGGTGATTAGACCCTTCACTATCCAGGCCACTCAAAATTTTGTACATTTCAATCAGATCTCCCCTCAGCCTTCTCTGTTCCAAGGAGAACAACCCCAGCCTATCCAATCTTTCCTCACAGCTGCATTTTTCCAGTCCCAGCAACATCCTCATAAATCTCCTCTGTACCCTCTCTTAGTGCAATTACATCCTTTCTGTAATGAGGTGACCAGAACTGCACACAGTACTCAAGCTGTGGCCTAACCAATGATTTATACAGTTCCAGCATAGCCTTCCTGCTCGTACATCATACTATTAGGATAATTGTTTGCTTTTCATGGTTAGGATCATTGGTTTGTACAATTGGGCTGATCAGATTACAAGGTTGAGACGATTCTTTGGATTGTACAGTTAGAATTATTGTTTGGATCACATGGTTAAGGTTCCTTTTCGGATGGTACTTTACAGATCATGGCTTCTATGCATTGCTGGGACTTTTTTTTTTATTCATTTGGGGAATGTGGGTGTCGCTGGCTAGGCCAGCATTTATTACCCATCCCTAATTCTCCTTGAGAAGCTGGTGGTGAGCTGCCTTCTTGAACCGATGCAATCCTTGGACTGTAGGTCCACCCACAGTGCTGTTAGGAAGAGAGTTCCAGGATTTTGATTCAGCGAGAGTGAAGGAACGGCGATATAGTTCCAAGTCAGGATGGTGTGTGGCTTGAAGGGGAACTTGTAGGCGGTGGGTGCATCTGCTGCCCTTGTCCTTCTAGCTGGTAGAGGTTGCGGGTTTGGAAGGTGCTGTCGAAGGAGCCTTGGTGAGTTGCTGCAGTGCATCGTGTGGATGGTACACACTGCTGCCACTGTGTGTCAATGGTGGAGGAAGCGAATATTTGAGGTGGTGGATGGGGCGACGATCAAGCTGGCTGCTTTGTCCTGGATGGTGTTGAGCTTCTTGAGTGTTGTTGGAGCTGCACCCATCCAGGCAAGAGAAGAGTATTCCATCACTCTCCTGTCTTGTGCCTTGTAGATAGTGGATAGGCATTGAGGAGACAGGAGGTGAGCTACTCACTGCAGAATTCCCAGCCTCTGTCCTGCGCTTGTAGCCACAGCATTTATGTGGCTGGTCCGATTCAATTTCTGGTCAATGCTGACCCCCAGGATGTTGATAGTGGGGAATTCAGTGACCATAATGTCATTGATGGTGAAGGGGAGATGGTAAAATTCTCTCTTGTTTGAGATGGTCATTGCCTGGCACAAATGTTACTTACCACTTATCAGCCCAAGCCTGGTTGTTGTCCAGGTCTTGCTGCATATGGACATGGGCTGCTTCAGTATCTGAGGAGTCGCGAATGGTGTTGAACATTGTGCAATCATCAGCAAACATACCCACTTCTGACCTTATGATTGAAGGAAGGTCATTGATGAAGCAGCTGAAGATGGTTAGGCCTAGTACACTACCCTGAGGAACTCTTGCAGTGATACCCTGAGACTGAGATGATTGACCTCCAACAACCACAGCCATCTTCCTTTGTGCAAGGTATGACTCCAACCAGCAGAGTTTCCCCCCAATTCCTATTGACTCTAGTTTTGCTAGCACTCCTTGATGCCATACACGGTCAAATGCTGCCTTGATGTCAAGGGCAGTCACTCTCACCTCATCTCTGGAGTTCAGCTCTTTTGTCCATGTTCCAACCATGGCTGTAATGAGGTCAGGAGCTGAATGGCCCTGGCAGAACCCAAACTGAGTGTCAGTGAGCAGGTTATTGCTGAGCAAGTGCCACTTGATAGCACTGTCGATGACCTCGTCCATCACTTTACTGATGATTGAGAGTAGACTGATAGGGCGGTAATTGGCCAGGTCAGATTTGACTTGCTTTGTGTGTACAGGACCTACTTGGAAAAATTTCCACATGACCAGGTAATGCCAGCGTTTTAGCTGTACTGGAATAGCTTGGCTAGGGGAGTAGCAAGTTCTGGAGTGCAAGTCTTCAGTACTATTGCTGGAATGTTGTCAGGGCCCATAGCCTTTGCAGTATTCAGTGCCTTCAGCTGTTTCTTGATATCACGTGGAATGAGTCGAATTGGCTGTGATGTTGGGAACCTCAGGAGGAGGCCGAGATGGATCATCCACTCGGCACTTCTGGCTGATGATTGATGCAAATGCTTCAGCCTTGTCCTATGCGCTCATGTTCTGGGCTCTCTCATTGTTAAGGATGGGGATATTTGTGGAGTCTCCTCCTCCTGTCAGTTGTTTAATTATTCAACACCATTCACAACTGATGTGGCAGGACTGCAGAGCTTAGATCTGATCCGTTGGTTGTAGGATCACTTAGCCCTGTCTATTGCATGCTGCTTCCACTGTTTGGCACGCAAGTAGTCCTGTGTTGTAGCTTCACCAGGCTGACACCTCATTTTTAGGTATGTCTGGTGCTGCTCCTAGCATGCCCTCCTTCATTCTTCATTGAACCAGGGTTTGTCCCCTGGCTTGACTGTAATGGTTGAGTGGGGGATATGACGGGCCATGAGGTTAAAGATTGTGGTTGAATATAATTCTGCTGCTGCTGATGGCCCAGAGTGCCACATGGATGCCCAGTTTTGAGTTGCTCGATCAGATTTTTGATTCCAGATTTTTATTCATTGAATTCAAATTCCCCCATCTGCCATGGTGGGATTCGGACCCATGTCCCCACAGCATTAGCCTGGGACTCTGGGTTACTAGTCTAGTTACATTACCACTACGCCACTGCCTCCCCAGTACAATACTCCTGGGAGAATCATTTTCTTTATACATTGGTAAGTTGTACAATTAGGAACATTTGGACTGGAATTTTACGTTGGGTGGGAGGCCCCGCCCACCAGCCAGAAGGTCAAGGGTGATTGGCCTTGGGCAGGAATTCTGCCTCTCTGAGTCAGGAAGTCCTGCCTTGAAGAGCTGCCGGCCAATCAGCAGGCCAGCAGCTCTCCGTCCCAGCAGCGCAACCGGGAGTGGTAGCCACTGCTGGGAATTCACCCAGCCAGAAGTGCAAGAGGGCTGCTGGCCCCGGAATGAAGGTAATTGTGTGGGGCCTCATCAGGGACAATCAGCTAGGCCCTGTCGAAGCTGGGGAGGGAATCGGTTGGGGGGTGTGAGTGGAGGGAATGTAGTGCAGTGAGGGTGGCTTGTGCCATGGGGGGGCCCTCCGTGGAGCACAGGGTGCCCGATCAGGAGGGCCCCCCCACCCCTAGCCCGCAAGCAGTCCGCCAGGTTTTACTGAATGACCTCCTGAGGTCTTGAGCTGCCCATCTGTCACTGGTAATATACCAGCAGCGGTGTGAGGAGGCCTTTAAGTGGAAGTTAATTGGTCACTTAAGGGCCTTAAATGGCCTGGGGTGGGCGGGCCACTTCTCGCCACCGCCGTCCCTCGTAAAATTTCAGTGTGGACGGGAAGGTGATGGGAATGGTATCCCCAGCCTCCCATTCAATTTTAAGCCCCCAACTCCAGGCCGCTCCTCCAGGAGGCATAAAAATTTGGCCTTGGTTTGCATGGTAGAGATGATTGTTTTAATTGTATTTTCAGGATTATTGTTTGTATGGTAGGGTTCATTGTTTGGATTGTATGATTGGAATGTTGTTTGGTTTATACATTTAGGATCATTGCTTGCCTCCAAGTGGCAAGTACCTGAATTTGGGTAAAAAGTATCCGCATAAGTATTTGCAAGGTCAACAGTAACTTTATTTTTCTTCCTGGAAATGTTTATACAGCCTGTCTTAGCAATTTTGACCATAGGGTTTTAAAATTTTTGTTATTAATGGCATTCTTTCTCATTCACTCAGTCTGCTGTTAGTTTAAACTTCAAATCAGACCAGCAATATTCTTGATGGACAATATATGCATTCAACAAATTTTGCAAAGAGAGAAAGAAAGAGAGAGAGAGAAAGAAAGGATTTCCAAGTATTTACTCAATGTTTTTGCCTGGAAGTAAAAACCCAAATTCCAATGAAACACTACTGTTTACTGGGATGAGAAATGGCACATGGATTACTCTTACACCCCAAGAATGTATCAGCCGATATAATTGCTATATTGAAACATGTTTTTCAAACAAAAGACAAAAACTTTTATTTAAAAGCTTTAAAGAAATATAACTAAGTTGCTGAGACCAGTCTCATGTGCATGGCCTTCTGAATTTTACAATTGCTGGATACAGCAACTTTGGAGAAATTATACTGGGTCACCAATAAAAACTTGCAGATCTTCCATTGCCTCGGCAGCATGTGACCTGGGAGATTTGAACTCCTGGGCCTCACTTGCATGCTCCTGATCAGTCGCCTGTCCAAAACCAGTGGCATGCAAGGTTAAAATAAAAAAAATCGCTCCTTAACTTACCTTTTCCCCTCACAGATAGGGACTGTTGTGCTGTGTATTTTCAGCACTTTCTATTTTTGTTTCAGATTTCTGGCATTGCAAGGTTTTCTTTCTTTTTTATTTGTACAATTTGATTTATTGCTATTTCTCTTCCAGGAATGAGGACTGGGGACGATTATAACCCTGCTCACCTGGATCATTTAAGAAACACGTAGATGCTAAAAAGAAAAACAATAGAGCTGGCATTCTGGAAAGGTGGACTAAAAAGCCAGTGGCAAAATTAAAGAATTTTGTCTATAATTTCAGAGTGAAAGTCATGTTAATTCACAGAAAATAGTTCAAATTGCACTGATGCAATAGCCTCAGAAAAGTGTCACTGACCAAAAAAAACTGAGCGGCGCATGTTCCGCCAGTTTACATTGAATTTGGGGAAGTTTTTCCCAGTGCGTGCTGCCGACAGAAAATCTTGTCTAGTACTGGTGTAAGGAAAGCATTTATCAGACTGACTTGAATCTGCTGATGTAATATTGCTATTGATTTATTGTAGTAATATTAGCTTTTAGCCTTTGTTAAGTAGTGAAGTATGATTCTTAAATTGTAATATTTTAAAATAGTTTCAAGTATACAGCTATTATAAAGCAGTAACAACCTTCTTAATGAGGACAGTTAATAGGAGATGAGAAAGCTCAATTTGTACCAAAGACAGAGAGAGAATTTCATTCATTCTTCCTGCCAAAATGGACAATTTCACATTTTCCCACATTATACTCCATTTGCCAGATCTTTGCCCACTCACTTAACCTATCTATATTCCTTTGTAGCCTCCTTATGTCCTCTTCACAACTTACTTTCCTACCTGTGTCTGCGTGGGTTTTCTCCAGGTGCTCCGGTTTCCTCCGACGAGCCAAAAGACTTGTAGGTTGATAGGTAAATTGGCCATTATAAATTGCCCCTAGTATAGGTAGGTGGTAGGGAAATATAGGGACAGGTGGGGATGTGGTAGGAATATGGGATTAGTGTAGGATTAGTATAAAATGGGTGGTTGACGGTCGGCACAGACTCGGTGGGCCGAAGGGCCTGTTTCAGTGCTGTATCTCTAAACTAAACTAAACTATCTTTGTGTCATCAGCAAATTTAGCAACCGTACCTTCGGTCCCTTCATCCAAGTCATTTATATAAATTGTAAAAAGTTGAGGTCCCAGCTGATCCCTGTGGCACACCATTCGTTACATCTTGCCAACTAGAAAATGACCCATTTACACCTACTGTTTCCTGTTAGCTAGCCAATCTTCTATCCATGCCAATATGTTACCCCCTATACAATGAGTTTTTATTTTCCGTAATAACTTTTGATGTGGCATCCTATCAAATGCCTTCTGGAAATCAAAGTACAGTACATCCACCAGTTCCCCTTTATCCACAGCACATGTTACTTCTTCAAAGAACGCCAATAAATTGGTTAAATGTGATTTCTCTTTCACAAAACCATGTTGACTCCACCTGATTAGCTTGAATTTTTCTAAGTACCCTGCTATAACGTCTTTAATAATAGCTTCTAACATTTTCATTGAGACAGATGTTAAGCTAACTGGCTTGTAGTTTCCTGCTTTCAGTCTCTTTTCCTTCTTGAATAAAGGAGCTACATTCGCTATTTTCCAGTCGAATGGAACCTTCCCTGAATCCAGGGAATTTGGAAAATTAAAACCAACGCATTGACTATCTCACTAGCCACTTCTTTTGGGACCCTAGGATGACATCCATTAGGACCCGGGGACTTGTCAGCCCGCAGCTCCAACAATTTGCTCAGTACCACTTCCCTAGTGATTGTAATTTTCTTGAGTTCCTCCCTCCCTCCCATTTCCTGATTTACAGCTATTTCTGGGATGTTACTTGTATCCTCTATAGTGAAGACCGATACAAAATACCTGTTCAATTCACCTGCCATCTCCTTATTTTCCATTATTAATTCCCCTGACTCACTTTCTATAGGTCCAACGCTCACTTTGTCAACTCTTTTCTTTTTAAAATATCTATCAAAACTCTTACTATCTGTTTTATATTTCTAGCTAACTTTCTCTGGTAATCTAATGTTTCCCTCCTCATCAATTTTTTGGTCATTCTTTGCTGTTTTTTATATTCTGACCAATCTTCTGACCTGCCACCCATCTTTGCGCAATTATATGCTTTTTCTTTCAGTTTGATACTATCTTTAACTTTTTTAGTTAACCACGGATAGTGACTCCTCCTCTTGGAACTCTACTTTCTCATTGGAATGTATCTATTCTGTGTATTCTGAAAAATCCCCTTAAATATCTGCCACTGCATCTCTATTGACTTATCCATTAACCTAATTTGCCAGTTCACTTTACTTAGCTCTGCTTTCATGCCCTCATAATTGCCATTATTTGTTTAAAATACTAGTCTTGGACCCATCCTTCTCTCCCTCAAACTGAATGTAAAATTCAATCGTATTATGATCGCAGCTACCTAGGGGCTCCTTCACTTCATCAATTAATCCTATCTTGTTACACAATACCAGATCCAGTGTAGCCTGCTTTCTGGTTGGTGCCAGAACGTGCTGTTTTAAAAAACTATCCCGAAAACATTCTATGATCGCATTTAGGCTACCTTTGTCTATCTGATTTTTCCAGTCTCTATGTAGATTAAAATCCCCCATGATTATCGCTGCATCTTTCTGACAAGCTTATTGCTTCCTTTATACTCTGTCCTACCGTGTGGTTACTGTTAGGGGGCCTATACACCGTTTCCACGAGTGACTTCTCGCCTTCATCATTTCTCATCTCTACTCAAACGGCTTCTACATCCTGGTTTCCTGAACTTAGGTCATTCCTCTCGAATGTGCTAATGCCATCATTAATTAAGACAGCCACCCCTCCACCTTTTCCTAGCTTCCTGTCCTTCCCAAATGTCATGCACTCTTCAATATTCAGGTGCTAATCTATGTCATCCTGCAGCCATGTCTCTGTAATGGCTATCAGATCGTATTTATTTATTTCTGTTTTGTTTCGAATGCTACACGCATTCAGATATAGAAGATTATACATGCAACATTCAGCGTGATTATTAGTAATGGGTAATTGAGATGAAAGGACTAGAGGAACGACTAGGATTTTCTAAATCTACAAATCTCAAAATGAGTAATAGATTTTTTTTTAAATTTGCTTCTTTTTTCATTACTTTATGATTCTAATATTTTAATTCAGCTTTCTAAACTGTAAAATAAATAGCGGCAGTACAGCTATTGCATTGCTATATTACTAGATTCAATTTCAAACTACAGTATTGATAATTACATTCAGTGTTTAATTTCTCCCAGAGTACATCATCTTGAGAGAATGAAAACCAGTTAGCTAGATTAGTACATTTTTGGTCCGATGACATTCATGGACATGTCCCCGGATTGAACCAGCTGGTGACTTTGTAACTATGCTAAGGCACTATGTAAGCACAAGTATTACTATGTTATTAAATAGTATACCCAGTCTGGTTTTCCGCTGCCGGCCAGTCCCCAGGCTCACCTCACCTCTGGAGTCTGCAGCGGCTGGCAAAGCTGCTGGAGAAAAACTGCCAGCTCCAGGCTCACCTGCTGGCACTGCGCCTCCCCAAGCCCAGGTCGCCGCTCAGGGACCCCGCCGACTCGCCCCCATGTCCGGCTGGCGGGGCTCCATACCCAGCTGGTGGGGCTCCATACCCAGGGGGTCAGCAGCTGGCGCCAAGGGGTGAGCGGGGCAGGGCGGGCTGTGTGCAGAGCAGCCCCAGCTCCGGACAAGGAAGCACCTTGGGCAGAGAACACAAACACAAACTCAACACACAAATTGCACACAAACAAGGACGCTGTACAGCAGACATCTCAAAGCCCTGGAGAGATATCGAGACACTGGTCATGGCTCGGCAGTTATGTTGGATGGGCCACATCGTCCACGTGCCTGACACAAGACTTCCAAAACAAGGTTTCTACTCTGAGCTCCGTCAAGGCAAGAGGTTACCAGGAGGGCAGAGGAAACGCAACAAGAATGTCCTTAAAGCTTCCCTGAAAAAATGTGGCATCTCCTCTGATTCATGGAATCTCTTGCCCAAGACTGCCCAAAATGGAGAAGAAGCATCCACGTAGATGCCAGCCAGTTCGAACAACATCGACATGCCCAGGCAGCGGCCAAGCGCAAACAGCGGAAGGAGCGTTCGGAAATTCGAGCATCCCATCCACATGCCCCACCTGTGGCAGAGTGTGCAGATCCAGAATTGGACTATTCAGTCACCCAAGGACCGACAACCTTGGAGTGGAAAAAAATCATCCGCATTTCCGAGGGACTGCCTAAGAAGAAGAAACAATGTCACCGATCCTCCAAGAACTCCTTCCAGAAGCTTCTGGCACGCTCTTTAACTTGGCAAGCCTTTTCATTGTAATCTAGAAAGCGATTAGATTATGAGTCTCAGCAAGGATACGGGATCTGAAACTAGATAAACAGTACCAAGTAAAATGAGAATGGCAGTGAGGTATTGAATCTTTCACTCAGTGCTTAAGCATCTCAAAGTTTTTTTTTTACTCAATGTTTTCACATTTACTCCTTT
Organism: Heterodontus francisci; assembly: GCF_036365525.1. Lineage (NCBI taxonomy): Eukaryota > Metazoa > Chordata > Chondrichthyes > Heterodontiformes > Heterodontidae > Heterodontus > Heterodontus francisci. Next base: position 78,473,393 of record NC_090374.1, on the reverse strand, counting down.
AGGTACTGACTGATGCTGGGGTCCAGTTCCATGAGTGTCAGCAGTCAGCAATCCTCATTCAAATTGCCATTTGTTGTGTTATGAACCTAGATGATGAATTCTCCTGAGAATTCACAGACATAAGACAGAGGAGAACAATGAAGAACAGGAACACTGGATGATTTCCTCCTATTTTGGCTCAGGTATGCTGAGGCCAATTTTAATGTCCCACAGATACCAATTCAACACAGCCTAATGATCAAACATGGGGCCTTCCTGCCTACGTGGTTGAGTAGCACAGTAGCCATTGTGCCTACCCACTGAGCCCGTGGGAGAGCTCTAAAAGAGTTTTAATCTTTATAGTAAAATGCCTTCGTTTCTCAGGTGCGTTGAGTTCATCATCTGCTGAATTCACTCTAGTTCCACCACCATAAGCCCCATTCTCCTTCCTAATATTTCAAGAATGAGAGAGTATTGCTACAAAGAAAGGCTCAAAAAATTAGGGCTTGTTCCACAGAGAACAGAGAAGGTTAGCAGGAAGTTAAAAGGTTTTTAAAATTATGAACGGCTTTGACAGGATATTGTTTCAACCGGCTGAAAAATCTGTAGCAGGAGCACAAACTGATGATTATCACTGACTAGAAGAGTGAAAGAGGCTATAGAAACTTTATCATAGAATCATAGAACATTATAGAACATTAGAGCGCAGTACAGGCCCTTCGGCCCTCGATGTTGCGCCGACCTGTGAAACCATCTGACCTACACTATTCCATTTTCATCCATATGTCTATCCAATGACCACTTAAATGCCCTTAAAGTTGGCGAGTCTACTACTGTTGCAGGCAGGGCGTTCCACGCCCCTACTACTCTCTGAGTAAAGAAACTACCTCTGACATCTGTCCTATATCTATCACCCCTCAACTTAAAGCTATGTCCCCTCGTGTTTGCCATCACCATCCGAGGAAAAAGACTCTCACTATCCACCCTATCTAACCCTCTGATTATCTTATATGTCTCTATTAAGTCACCTCTCCTCCTCCTTCTCTCTAACGAAAACAACCTCAAGTCCCTCAGCCTTTCCTCGTAAGACCTTCCCTCCATACCAGGCAACATCCTAGTAAATCTCCTCTGCACCCTTTCCAAAGCTTCCACATCATTCCTATAATGCGGTGACCAGAACTGCACGCAATACTCCAGGTGCGGCCGCACCAGAGTTTTGTACAGCTGCAGCATGACCTCGTGGCTCCGAAACTCGATCGCCCTACTAATAAAAGCTAACACACCATATGCCTTCTTAACAGCCCTATTAACCTGGGTGGCAACTTTCAGGGATTTATGTACCTGGACACCAAGATCTCTCTGCTCATCTACACTACCAAGAATCTTCCCATTAGTCCAGTGCTCTGCATTCCTGTTACTCCTTCCAAAGTGAATCACCTCACACTTCTCCGCATTAAACTCCATTTGCCATCTCTCAGCCCAGCTCTGCAGCCTATCTATGTCCCTCTGTAACCTACAACATCCTTCGGCACTATCCACAACTCCACCGACCTTAGTGTCATCCGCAAATTTACTAACCCACCCTTCTACACCCTCATCCAGGTCATTTATAAAAATGACAAACAGCAGTGGCCCCAAAACAGATCCTTGCGGTACACCACTAGTAACTAAACTCCAGGATGAACATTTGCCATCAACCACCACCCTCTGTCTTCTTTCAGCTAGACAATTTCTGATCCAAAGCACTAAATCACCTTCAATCCCATACTTCCATATTTTCTGCAATAGCCTACCGTGGGGAACCTTATCAAACGCCTTACTGAAATCCATATAGACCACATCCATGGCTTTACCCTCATCCACCTGTTTGGTCACCTTCTCAAAAAACTCAATAAGGTTTGTGAGGCACAACCTACCCTTCACAAAACCGTGCTGACTATCGCTAATGAACTTATTCTTTTCAAGATGATTATAAATCCTATCTCTTATAACCTTTTCCAACATTTTACCCACAACCGAAGTAAGGCTCACAGGTCTATAATTACCAGGGCTGTCTCTACTCCCCTTCTTGAACAAGGGGACAACATTTGCTATCCTCCAGTCTTCCGGCACTATTTCTGTCGACAATGACGACATAAAGATCAAGGACAAAGCCTCTGCAATCTCCTCCCTGGCTTCCCAGAGAATCCTAGGATAAATCCCATCTGGCCCAGGGGATTTATCTATTTTCACACTTTCCAAAATTGCTAACACCTCCTCCTTGTGAACCTCAATCCCATCTAGCCTAGTAGTCTGTATCTCAGTATTCTCCTCGACAACATTTTCTTTCTCTACTGTAAATACTGACCATTATCAGTGCTATTAAAATAGATAGCTTTTCCATGAGTGACCACTGAGGCAGACACTGAAGATCCTTTAAAAGGGAATTGGATAAGCATTTGTAAAGGAAGAATAGAAAAGCAATGGGGCAGAGCTAGGAATAGGTTTAGACAGTTCAAGTTCAAGAATTAGTACTGCCACAGATAAGTTCTTCCACTTGACCTCCTTCTGTGATATAATTTCCACATTTCCATATGTGCCAGCCCTTGGCCACCTCCTTCCCTCACCTCTGGGCCCATTCCAGTCTCAGGTCCTGGCTTAACCAGAAGCTTAACTAAATTGGTCCTTTCTCTCCCTCCTAGAGCTACACACTCTCTAACATTATGACTTGCTCCCTCCTCTTATTTAAAAGACCTGTTGATTTCTTTAATAAAAAAAATTACAATTTCTGATGAGGCATATAATTTGAAAGCACCCCAAAAACAATAGAAGGAATCACACTAGATAGTTATATGGAGTTCAAAAGTAAACTAGGGAATGCAAGCAAAATACTAGAAAAGAACAAATTAAAAATAAAATTGATGCAGAGCACACGAAATAGAAAAAAGGGGATAATGAGAGATGATTTATGCTATGTTTAATATTTTTGTTTGTAAGCAATGTCACAGATCATCAACTAGTATGGAAAATATTTTGTAAAACTAAGGTTAGCGTTCATGAATATTGTTCACACTATGGTAGCACTATTAATGCTGAGTAACAGCTGGTGGGAGTCAGTGTGTGGGCTTTAGAATCCATTTACAATATCAGCGAGTCAAAAGGCAGCAGAGGCTAATGTTGTTGACAGAAGGATTCAGTAAATGTTGGGTGATGGGTGCAGTTGTGAATGCAGAATCAAGTTTGCTACAAAAGAGACACCACCAAAAGATTAACAGTCAATTCTCGAGAGTTGTTGATAGTGTCCAAAATCTAGTCCACCCCTCAGTAAAATGTTTCAAAACATTTTATTTATCTTGAGTTGCATCTTTCTGTAGTATGATAAATGTGTAATAGAAAATATATTTTACTTTAAAATAAATTCTAACTAACTGCTGATATCACTACATTGTGCATAAAATATAAATCACACAAAAGAGGCTGTTTGAAGAACAACTGTAACTTCAATTACCAGACCTTACCAGGAGAGGGGAAAAGGAAGTCAAGCTTATTTATCTAAGGCTATTACCAGAAATAAAATTGACTAGGCATTCATATTAGTTTTTACAAATGATAAGGCTTTAACACAATATCGATATAGTCCAATGTTCTGCTATTTGGGGTGAATAAAAATAAAATGACTGAAATCCACAAATTATGAACTATCATGCAGTAAGATTTCTTTTTGCTTTATTATCAACAGACACATCTACAATACACCAGTAAATTCCAGCTTGTGGTTCTAATTATATTCATGGACCTCTTCAGCTTTGGACATCAACAGAAGCACAAATACATTTCTACTGCCAAGCTATTAATATTGGCGTACATAGTTACGAGTGCTTCCATTTTTCTGTTAAAATTGATGATCTGTGGTTTAAAACTGAAAAAGATTCCATAGATGCTAGAATTTTGTATGTATTTTTTTTTTTAAAAAGAGATCACCAGAAGGTATTTGGACTGAGCTTGAAAACAAACAATTACTTTGCTTCAAATTTCCACCCTTCTCTCACCTTTACATGATCCATCTCCGACATTTCCCTCCCCTTCCTCGACTTCTCTGTCTCCATCTCTGGGGACAGGCTGTCTACTAATATCCATTATAAGCCCACCGACTCCCAATGCTACCTCGACTACACTTCTTCACACCCTGCCTCCTATAAGGACTCCATTCCATTCTCCCAGTTTCTCTGTCTCCGACGCATCTGCTCTGATGATGCTACCTTCCATGACAGTACTTCTGATATGTCTTCCTTTTTCTTCAACTGAGGATTCCCCCCCAATGGTAGTTGACAGGGCCCTCAACCGTGTCCAGCCCATTTCCCGCACCTCTACCCTCACCCCTTTCCCTCCCTCCCAGAACCGCGACAGAGTTCCCCTTGTCCTCACTTTCCACCCCATCAGCCTCCATATCCAAAGGATCATCCTCTGCCACTTCTGCCACATCCAGCGTGATGCCACTACCAAAGGCATCTTCTCCTCCCCTCTCTTATCAGCATTCTGAAGGGATCGTTCCCTCCGCGACACCCTGGTTCGCTCCTCCATTACCCCCACCACCTCGTCCCCTTCCCACGGCACCTTCCCCTGCAATCGCAGGAAGTGTAATACCTGCCCATTTACCTCCTCTCTCCTCACTATTCAAGGCCCAAAACACTCCTTTCAGGTGAAGCAGCGATTTACTTGTACTTCTTTCAATGTAGTATACTGTATTCGCTGCTCACAATGTGGTCTCCTCTACATTGGAGAGACCAAACGCAGACTGGGTGACTGCTTTGCGGAACACCTCCACCCAGTCTGAAAGCATGACCCCAAGCTTCCGGTTGCTGGCCATTTCAACACTCCCCCCTGCTCTCATGCTCACATCTCTGTGCTGGGATTGCTGCAATGTTCCAGCATCTCATTTACCGATTAGGCACGCTCCAGCCTGCTGGACTGACCGTTGAGTTCAATAATTTCAGCGCATGACAGGCCACCCATTTTACCCCGCCTTGCTTGCTTAAAATCTTTTACATTTCTTATATTTGCCAGTTCTGAAGAAGGGTCACTGACCTGTAACATTAACTCTGCTTCTCTGTCCACAGATGCTGCCAGACCTGCTGGGTATTTCCAGCTTTTCTTGTGTTTTAATTACTGGAAGGCACCTGTCTGCAGATAATTACCCAGCAGGGGTTGTTTTTGACTTGGGGAAAGATGTAGCAGAGAAGTGACAGGTCAAGATTTATAGAGGTCAGGAGGCTTGTCTCTTGTGACATTGTTTATGGTTTCGCTGTGGACAGTGAGTTGGTATATGGAAAATGGTTTAAAACAATATAGTCTGTGTGAACTGCTTGGAAGACAGTTGGTTTTGCCTGCCAAGGAAACCCAGCTCATCTCTTTCCCTCCTTTTGAAAGAAACCCTGTGTGTCCAGTGTGTCAGTCTCCTCTTTCCTCCTGTATTTGAAGAAACCCTGCGTATCAAATGTGTGGGAACTGAAACCCTGTTGCCGCATTTCTGCTGTAAGGCCTGTCTGAAACCTCTGTTGCTGCATTTCTTGGAAAGCCGACCCAAACTGTTCTTCAACGTCACCTGAGAAGAACTATTCTAAGAAGATCCCAGTGACAGCCATCTATATGCATTTGGGACGCCATATCTAAACAAGATCTATATCTTCTCTTTCTTCTTCAAGAATTAGCAAGTATTTAACCAGTGTTTTTTTGTCATTTTTTTGTAATAAAGCTCTAAAACGCAATTTCCTTTATCTTTCTAGTGAACTGGTGTATGTGCGTGTGAGAGAGAGAGTGTGTGTGTGTGTGTGTGTGTGAGGGGCTAAGGTAAAAAGGGAATTTTAATATTTCAATCTGTGTGTTTATACTTTACTTCATTACTCATTAAGACTTGTTTTATAATAAACTGATAATTTTGTTGTTTATTAAAGAACCTGGTTGGTGTGTTTTATTCTGGGATGAAAATAAGAGTCTTTGATTGACTGTATCAATCAATGGGAAAAAATCTGAATATATGTTGTGGAGAAGTGGAACTGGAATAAACAGTGCACTCCTCCCATCTCAATCGCTACAATATATTGTGATGAAAACCCCACATGCCAAATGGAAATAATAATTTTATCATGTGGAACTTCGCCCGAGACTTTTACTGGAAACTGTTACAAATAACTTTTAAAACAGAACAGCTAGCAGCCAAGATGGTCACGCACAATTTGGATATGAAAAAACCAAAGGATTAGGCTGGAGACAGATGTGATTAATTCAGCCCAGCCAGAACAATTGGGTGCTCTCTGATTCACGTATCTGAGGTAGCTTTGCTAATGTTGGTCGTTAAAAGCCATCGACACCCATTGACTTTGAAAGAGCCAACCCTCTAACCAAGTATGTCTGGGGAGAGCCCTGAATTTCAGAGACCATTCCAGAAGATTCTGATTCAAAACACAAAGAGGTGGTCATGTCATGTGTAACTCTGGGAGATTGTGAATTGTGGTTCAGAAAGTAGACCATGACTGAGATCCAGCAAGGGAACATCTCTCTCCTCTCTCCCTATCTGTCTCCAGAAAAGACCCAGCGAAGCCTCGGCTATAACTCCTAAGCCTCAAAACTACAACTCAGCATAGCCAATGAGGAGATAAGGATAAAGCCCCACTTTTGCCTTCCGGAACCTGAGAAGAAAGCCCGAACTATGCACGTGGCCCAGCAAGGACTTCAGGACTACAATTTCAACTATGAACTCAGGGACTGAGATTCAGTATTTGAATTCCATTTATTACAGACTCTACCCCAACCTCCCAACTCGGTTTTTCCCTCTGTAATCTATTTGTGTGTGTGTGTGTGTGTGGCTCTTGTGTGAATGTGGGCATGGATGTGTAGCAAATTTTAGTAATTTTAACCGATTTAGAGTGATAAGGTAACAAACTTACAGCTTTCTTGTTTAAATTCAAGAAAACCTGTCTGATTGGTTCATTTGCAATTATATTAGAGGAACAGGAACAAGTGCTCACTGAGGTGGTAAGTTAAATCATTGTGTTTGAAAAAGATAAACCCTGTTGCGGTCAAACCAGAGAAGGGAGAAAGGGGAGTGTTATGACCAGGTCAGCATGTGCTGAAAGAGGTCTAGGGGTCCCTTTCAGCCTTCAGCTGGTCTTACTGTAATAGCGCTTAATTTTAAACACACCATGTTTTTAGCTTCCCCCTTGGTGAATCCTTGTTCGCTGGTTTCCAATTATAAGGCAAAGAAACCAGCACAATCAGGCTTTCTTAGGATTAAAGAAGAAAAGTTGAAATTTATTAAACTTAAACTCTAATTTGGTTACCAACTTCAGATGCACGCCGAGCCCCACGCTAGCATGCATACGCGATACACACATGCAAATAGAGACAGAAAAGAGAAGAAAAATAAAGTGGAACGGTTTGAGGCAATATCTGAAGAGTTGATGTTACGGTTCTTGGAGCTCACTGTAGAGGCCTTGATTGTAGGTCAATCTTGCTTAACATTGGGGCTCAGTATTCTTCTTAAACCTTGTTCGCTGTAGGAGACTTTTCTCTCTTGGGGTTCATGTGTCTTCAGTGGATTCATTGGCTTGTGAGAAAAAGATGGGAGCAGACAGGAGCGATCTTCTCAGTCCAGGAGCAAACTGTTTGTACAAATTCAAAAAACTCAAGTTGCCCAGCAGGTTAGTCATGTGACTAGCTGGTTTGACCATGTCTGTTTCTGTATTCGGCCATCTTAGCAGTCAACCTGGAATGCTAGCTCCCCCACCTTCAACGTCTGGTGATCAAAAGTCCATTGAGGGTTGAATGTCAGGGAATGTCTGCTTTGTCCTTCCAAACACTGTTAATATGTAAATGTCTTTTCCAGCCACGGCTGATCTGTTTAACAAGTCTTCTTCACTCCAGTAACAGTTTAAAATCAATCTTCATGATAAAATTAATGTGCCTCATTCTTGGCAGGTGGGGGCCTAGCATGACAGGAGCCTAAGACCCCTTCCTCACCTGGTCGTAACTATATATATATATGTGCAGCTATCCAGCCCCCACAGAGTTTGGTATAGCCCACTGTCATTTAAAAAACTTCATTTAACAATGTCACATATATTTCTGTGATTGTTAAAACCAAAGGAAAAGGGCACAAATTTATGATAATAAAAAAATTAAAAGGGAGGTTAGGATTCTTTTTCATATAGATGAGAGAATGTGAAACTCTGCCACAAAGCACTGTCAAGTGAATACATTCATTTAAAAAGGAATTAGGCAGCTGTTTGTAAAAGAGGAATATTAAAGTATATGGAGAGCGAGTAGGAGACTGAGATTAGACCATGTAGATTATGTGGAATAAAACAGATTTGGTAGGCCTATTTCTGTGATGTAGAATTCTATGATTCCAATTTCCATGAACTAAAACACAACCTAATTTGTAAGGCAGAATTTTCCCAGCCCCCGTGGAGGTGGTTTTGGAAGTGTACGAGCCAGGAAAATTGCACTAAAAAGTATCGGACCAGCTCCCCGATGTGCTCCCACCTCCTCGCGCTTCTCCTGGAGGTGGACACTCGGCAGTGATGGTAACCCACTGAGCAGCAGTGGTAATGCAATCAAGCTGATTAAGGAGCTACTTAACAGCAATAATTGCAGCAGTACAGGAACTTTGCTGCCGTTATGTGGACCCCCGATGTGTCTGCACTCCAGCAAGTGAGAGGAGGCAGCTGAACTGCGGGAGGTCAAGGCTGCGCTACAGCTGAAGGAGATCTAAATGTTTCAGGCAGAAAATGGCAAGGTTGCTGTCTTCCCTTGTCACAGCATTGCCACTGAGTATGGAATTTCTGGAGACAGATGTCTCTGATTGTCATGACCCTACTAAGGTCTCAGCTGCTCCCCTGATACTGATGGCAATTCCACTGCTTCCCTGCCACTTGGGCCTCAGCAACATTCTCACTGGTCACACAGTGAGGCCTGTTGGCCTCCCTTGCAGTGGGCCACACGGTCTGAAGCTCCCACCTCCGGAACCCACCTGCTTTTCCTAATTGGACGGTGAACACAGAGGCGATCTCTAAATTGACCACCTCCCATAAAATTCATCCAGAAGGCGTGCTGCTGCCTTGAGTGGGTTCACGACCCGGATATGACCCTGATGTTGGGTTCACGGCCCTCATGGCAAAATTCAGCCTATAGTATGAACATGTGCCTAACAGGTTATGGCTGCGAACAAACACACCGCTATCATTCTGTTAACAAATACAAAAATCAATTAATTTACTACACATAACACACATATTAACATACTGTACACGGACGACATTTGCTCAATTGATGTTCCTTGGAACTAATTACTTCCAATAATTCATCTTAAGCTGTTTCATTTTATTTAATTAGTTTAATATTAAGTCGAAGGGCTGATGCCTTCTCTCTTTTAACAAAATAATTAGACTGCCAGGGAGATGCAGACTGTATCTTCTTTGTGTGAAATCAATGAAATTCCCTGTGGGCAGGCATGTGCTACAGCATGAGACACAGCTACATAAAAGTTACATTGTATAAAATAATAATCAGGAGTTCAAAAACACTAGCAACAAGGAGATCTTCTATGAAGCTCTCACACGTGCACAAAGTCATCCTACCAATGGAATTACTGAATAAAATTACTGCTAAATATGAAAATATAGTGGAGAAAAAGGAATACCAAGTGCTAGCAAATCTATTTTTAAAATTTTCTGCTGTACATTGAGGCATGTAGTGTGAAATGTGCTTCTTCAATACTTGAAGGACAATGCAGACCTTTCGGAGATCACTCTGCATTGATTGGATCTGCATTGATAGCTACGGTGGAAATTCAGCTTCCAACTTTCATCCACTTGGGTGCTGTCTCCTGTCCTCAAAAGAAATCCATCTCCTATCACATTTTCAAACCTTCCATAACTTTCTAATGTTGTATATTAGCAAGTCAGAATTTAAGAAATGCATCAAACCATGGCTTAATCCTCATAATACTTCACAATATTTTCTAAACAAGCCAAAACAGTACAGCTACAGTGTGTTTGTCATTCAGATGTGGAGAAGAAAGGTTTAGATTGGGAGATCGGCCACTGGTTCACTACTCTGTCGGCTTATCCCAATACACAAAATGCAGTCACTTTCTCGATCAGAAAGTTTGGGTTTCTGTCTTTCCTTTACATAGACAAACAGAATTTTCTCTGGCTATCAGTTACAAAGAACTGAATTTGTACATACAATGGGTACCCATGGTGTCAGTGGGGGATCTGGCTGCGGGGCATTGCTGAGCTGACTGTGTGGAGGCTGAATCATCAGCAGTAGAAACAGTTGCTAGCCAGGTTGGATGTTTGAGCTTCAGCTATGCATGTTAACTAAGCTCTTTCACATTGCTGGTAATGATGCACAACTACCTCTAATAAATTCACTGCCTTATCTTCTTCACAGCAGCATACCTCATTTGGAACAAGCTTGGAAGCGCTTGCACTTGGACTTATTTCAGAAAAGTGACTATTCTTCATTTAAATTATTTTTCTTTTCCACAAGTACTTTATATTCGACAGACACCAAAACTATTACATTAGGATCACATATCCAAATCAGCCCTATATTGATATTTCCGTGAGGTATTATTCCCATGTACACTGAAGCTGCTTAAGTTTGAAATCCCTCTCAACACACCAGCTAATACTGGGACTGTTTCCTTGTTATAAACAGAAATTAGAAGCAATGCAACCCTGCCTATTTGAGTTTACAACTCAATTATTTACACTGAAATCGCTTCCAAATCTGTTATAAATGCTGAATTTCCGTGAGCTGATTGATATTTATTTTCCTCCTCCTCTCAGCAATAATGTGCGCATGAATATTGAACAGCAGCAAGTGCAAACCTGAAAAAAAAACAGTGGGTAAGCAAACTGAACAAACTAAGATGAAATGAAATAAATGCAAAAAAAAAATAGTAAAAAATGCAAAAAGGAAAAAAAGAAAAATTAACTAAAAATGAAAGTAAAATGGGGGACTGTCATGCTCTGAAATTATTGAACTCAATGTTCAGTCCGGCAGGCTGTAGTGTGCCTAATCGGTAGATGAGATGCTGTTCCTCGAGCTTGCGTTGATGTCCAATGGAACACTGCAGCAATCCCAGGACAGAGATGTGAGCATGAGAGCAGGGGGGAGTGTTGAAATGGCAAGCAACTGGAAGCTCAGGGTCCTGCTTGCGGACTGAGCGGAGATGTTCCGCAAAGCGGTCACCCAGTCTGCGCTTGGTCTCCCCAATGTAGAGGAGACCACATTGTGAGCAGCGAATACAGTATACCACATTGAAAGAAGTACAAGTAAATCGCTGCTTCACCTGAAAGGAGTGTTTGGGGCCTGGGATAGGGAGGGGAGAGGAGGTAAATGGGCAGGTATTACACCTCCTGCGATTGCAGGGGAAGGTGCCATGGGACGGGGACGAGGTGGTGGGGGTAATGGAGGAGTGGACCAGGGTGTAGCGGAGGGAACGATTCCTTCGGAATGCTGACGGGGAAGGGAGGGGAAGATGCATTTGGTAGTGGCATCACGCTGGAGGTGGCGGAAATGGTGGAGGATGATCCTTTGGATATGGAGGCTGATGGGGTGGAACATAGTTGATCATCAGCGTGGGTTAGGTTTCAGAAACAATAATCAGGGGGAAAAAAATCAACTCGAGAGGTTTGAGTTAATTAAGGAGACCCAGCACGAATTTGCAAAAGGAAGAATTTTTTGATGAAGTAACAGAGAAAGCTAATGAAGGAAATGCGGTAGATGTTATCTATTTGGATTTTAATAAAGCGTTTGATAATGTACCACATAAAAGGCTGGTTAACAAAATTGAGCTCATGGAATAGGAGGGTCTGTGTTCAATTGAATAAAAAAATTGGCTCAAGGGCAGAAAACAGCAAGTCGTGGTAAATGATTGTTTTTCAGACTGGAAGATGGTAGATAGTGGTGTTCCCCAAGGGTCAGTACTAGGACCATTGCTTTTTTTGCTGTATATAAATGACTTGGATCTTGGAATGCAGAGTAGAGTTTCAAAATTTGCCACGGCTACCAAACTTGGAGGGGTGGCAAACAGTCACGATGATACAAACCACCTGCAACAGGACATAGATAGGCTAGCGGAATGGGCAGACAAGTGGCAAATGGAGTTTAATACTGACAAGTGTGAGGTGATGCATTTTGGCAGAAGGGATAGGGTGAGGCAATATAGAATTAATTGCGCAGTTCTAAAGAGTGTGCAGGAATAGCCAGACCTGGGGGTTCAAGTGCATAGATCTTTGAAGGTAGCAGGACATATTGAGAGAGTGGTTAGCAGAGCATAAAGGATCTTGGGCTTCATAAATAGAGGCATTGAGTACAAATGCATTAAAGTTATTGTGAATCTTTGCAAAGTTCTGGTTAGGCCTCAACTAGAGTACTGAATCCAGTTCTGATCACCACACTTTAGGAAGGGTGTGAGGGTCCTTGAGAGGGTGTAGAGGGGATTTATCAGAATGGTTCCAGGAATGGGGGATTTTAGCTACAAGATTAGGCTGGAAAAGCTGGGGTTGTTCTCCCTAGAGCAGAGGAGATTGAGGGAGATTTGATAGAGGTGTACAGAATATGACAGGCTAAGATAAGTTAGCCAAGGTAAAACTGTTCCCATTAACTGATGGGACATGGACTAGGGGACACAGATTGAAGGTTTTGGGCAAGAGATGCAGGGGGAATGTGAGGAAGAACTTTTTTATGCAGCGAGTGGTAACGACCTGGAACTTGTTGCCCACGAAGGTGGTGGAGGCGCAGACAATCAATGATTTCAAAAAGAAATTGGATGGGCACTTGAAGGAAATAAACCTGCAGGGCTACAGGGATCAAACGGGGGCGTGGGACTGACTGGATTGCTCCACAAAGACCCGGCATGCACTCAATGGGCCAAATGGCCTCCTTCTATGCCATAAATGACTCTAAACCACCAAACTCTTTTATAATCATTGCAAGAGCCAGTAAAAATCAATCAGCAACTAACCTGTAAGTAGTTGATGATCGCTTTAAATAGCGCTTGTGGGGTGGGTATATTCTGCTGCTGACCGCCTGTTCAGCTATGCAAAGTTAAGAGAGGACATTAACTGGAGCACTGAGCTCCAAAATGGCAGCGCTGGCACCTAATCAGCATTTCATGCTGGTTGATGTTACAATCTGCCTGCTTTGCATACTTCCAGAGGACATTAGCTGCTAATGTGTGCTAATGCCCTTACCAATATGGCATCTGTCACAGCTAGCACCAGAAGTGTGTGCATGCAGTGTGGATGCACTCATAGCACTGAAAATCTAGCTGAATTTTGAAGCCATATTTTCTATAATAGGGACCAAGAAGCATTATTTCTTCCCATCTTCTCTGTAGCCCATGACATGGTCGAGCAAATCATCCAGCTCAAAAACCTCTGCTCTGCTGTCCAGCTCAATGGGACTGCCTTCACTTGGTCCAACTCTTACCTAGCGAATCATAGTCAGACCATCTTCAGCAATGGCTTCTTTTTCCACTTCTACACTATTACCTCCAGAGTCTCTCCTCTTCGTCATGGATCAGATGAAGATAAAGGGCAGTGGAATTAGTTCTGAATTGCTACAGCAAGAGATGGCACAGACTCGATGGGCCAAATGGCTTCTTTCTGTGCTATAAACATTCATGGTTCTATTCTGCCTGATTGTTGATACTGCACAAATTCTGCACCATTTACTCAGAATATAAATGATACCGGCAAAAAAATAGATAATGGGACTTCAACATGGTTTTTCTACCATTGATAGTGCTCTTAAAAATAAACAGACCTAACCTCCACAGGCCCAGGGTTTTGTGGATCTTGCAATCTTATGTCAGATTAGGCCCCTTGTGCATTGCCCAGTTAAGTGCACGGAACTAGTTCTATGCATCTGGGTTTCCATTAAGACACTGTTTCATGTCATGTCTTAAGCTTGCAGCCAACGTACAGTCTTGTTCATCCATCAGAATGATCCAGACACTAAATTCCTATTATGGTGCTGAAATCCAGGAGAGCTACTAAATTGGATTTGAAGAGAATGAGATATTAGCTGTTGTACAGAAAATGTTAAAACCTAGATTTGGCCTATTATAGTCAAGACTTTGAGTACAGTTGACATTGTTCAGCACCTCTGAGGTCATTTTTATCTAGAGAAGGCCATTTTGATTGATTGTGAAAGGGCAGAAAAATAGAATTGTGATGTCAGTATGCATAAGCATACATCGTGGAACAGATCTCCAACTTACAAATTTACTTCTAACAAACCTACAGGAAGATTGATAGAGAGTCACAATATCCAGAGTGAGACAGAGCATGGCCATTTCAGGCACTGCAGTTAGAACAACCTCTCTCCCTTTCCATGTGAAAAGGTGCTTCCTGATATCACATCTGAATGGTCAAGCTCTAACTTTAAGATTATGTCCTCATGTTCTAGATTCCCCCCACCTCCCCCCCTCAGAGGAAATAGTTTTCCTGTATCTACCCTACTGAATCCCTTAACCATTTTAAACACCTTATTTTTACCAGCCTTCTAAATTCAAGGGAATACAAGCCAAGTTTATGCAAACTGTTCTTATGATTTAACTCTTTAACCCCTGGTGTAACTTTGATGAATTTGTACTGTACCAATCCAAAATCAGTATATGCCTTTTCTGAGGTTTGGTGTTCAAAACTAAGGATTTTAGTAGATGACCTCACACTTCCCTATATTGAACTCCATTTGGCCATAGTTTTATCTAATCAATTTAGTCTGTCTAGATCCCTTTGTAACTTCCTGCTCCCACCCAAAAACTTGAATATACAACTCTCTATTCCACCATCCAAGCCACTGATATCTATGATGAATGCTGAGGCCCCAGCACAGATTCCTGGCAAATATCACTTGCCGCACACCACCAATCAGAGAACGAACCCTTTCATCTGACTTCCAACCCAGGCCGCCATCCCTACCCCACCTTAAAATCCCATTGGGCTTTAAAATATCAGGATCGAGCAACCCGACTTCAAGCTGCCACATTGCCGCGACGTAATATCTTTGAAGACAATTCAGGCCCTGGACTAAATCAAGTGGGGGCTACTTAAGATTTAGAAGTCATGGCTTGATGGTGTCTTTGGCATTGCAACCATTTTTTAATTTCACCAAGGGGGAAACCTGTGCTATCTGTTGGCTGGCATCAGCAACAGGGTGGGAGGAACCGGCTGTCCAAAAAGACCCTGGTAAGTTTTTAAGCTTCTTGTGGGTCAGAAGGAGCAGACCTGCTCCCCCAATGCCTCACACAGAAACCTTTGGCCTCCCCAACCCCGGTCTTCAGTCAATCATGTCTCCTACCTCGCAACCAATTACCAACCCATCTCACAAGGTTACCTCCAATTCCATGTACATTCATTTTTGCTAATAATACCTTGTGCAGAACCTTATCAAATACCTACTGGAGATCTATTTGGATAACATCCACAGACACTCCCCTACCCACTATGCTAGTGACCGCTCTAAAAAAGAATTAACCAGAATAGTCAGACATGACTTATTCTTCACAAATCTATGCTGACTCTCCGATCAATTGATAATCATCCGAGTGCTCATTCACTCTGTCTCTCATGATATATTCCAGTAACTTCCCCGCAGTTGATGTTAAACCGACAGCTCTATAGCTAGCTGATTTCTTTCTCCCTCCATTTTTAAATAATGGAATCCAAAGGCAGAACTCCTGAATCTTGTGAGCTTTGGAAAGTTATACAATTTCCTCACATATTTCTTTTAATATCCTGGGGTGGAAGCTATTAGGTCCTGGAGATTTGCCTATCTTAAATCTCATTCTTTTCTCCATCACCATTTATTTACCTATATTGAATCCACTAAGTTCCTCCCCATAACTTATTTTTAGATTCCCTGATATCACTGGTATTTTGCCCTGTTCCTCCACTATGAAAATGGATATAAATTACTCATTTAGCAAGCCTTCTATTTTCTTTTTATCCATTATAGTCTCACCTACATTGGGCTTTAATGGGCACACATTCCCCTTTATCAAACCTTTTCTCTTATATTGATACATTTAAATAGTTGTTTGGTAGTACAGAACTTGAGTATTGTTGAAAATAGAGACATATTGTCGAAGCTTTTCGGCTTGCACTCATCAGGACAATCTGAAAGGATTTCAATGCAAGGGAAAACGACGACATTATACTGTATGGGAAGAAAGTGCTGATTGGTTGGCAAATGAACTCTGATTGGTAGAGGCATTGCCATGGAGAATGCACCAGTTTACGGTGACTGACAGTTAACTGCCAAGCTTTGTTTGAAATTTAAACCAGGCGCCTGTTCCAGCTAAACAAAATAAGTGACAACCATTCACTGGTTCATTCCTCAGGGCAATGCCTTGACTAATCAGAGTCAAGCTGCCAGGTTTAAATTTTAAATTCATATACCACGTTACTCATTTGTGTGATCGGCAGGACATCTTTTTGACTTGATGACAGCATCCTGTTAGTGATGAACACCAAACATGTTGCTACTGCAGAGTAGCAGCATGAAACAGCTAGCTTTACCTGTTGCTCAAATTTTTGGGATACATTACCCTTCCAGGGTAATCTGAGGTAGACTGGGCACTTTTCAGGACCGAAAATGACTGCCTTAGGCCTTAATGTGATACATGAATTTCAATGCCAGTATAATGCTAGGTATATAGGCCGTAAGTCCCAAAGACTGGCAGATCGTATCAAAAATCATGTCCCTTTCGCTGTGCACAACAGGCAAGGTACAGGCCTTACCCAACCAGCCCGTGGTTGCAAAACTCAAAACACATTGTCCAACATTAGATGTGATTCCGCGATTGGACAACATTTGCTAAATAATCTGCAGTGTGCTAAGAATTACACTGACAATTAATTTAAGATTGTCAGTAGGACTCACAGGGTGGCACTTTTGCGCATACTGGAAGCTACATATATTAATACACGAGGCCCTGTTCTTTGCAGATAGAAAGAACATGTACACACATTGTGCCTGTTTCAACTGAACAAAATAAGTGACAGCCATTCACTGGTTCATTCCTCACGGCAATGCCCTGGCCAATCAGAGTCAAGCTGCTGGTTTAAATTTCAAACAAAGCTTGGCAGTTAATTGTCAGTCACCGTAAACTGGTGTATTCTCAATGGCAATGGCTCTACCCATTAGAGTTCACTTGCCAACCAATCAGCACTCTCTTCTCATGCTGTATAAATTGTTGTTTTCCCTTACATTGGTTATTCTTGCGTATTGTTCTGATGAGTGTAAGACAAAAAGCTTCGATAACATGTCTCTATTTTTAGCAATTCTTATGTTCTGTGCTACCAAACGACGATTTATATCTCAACCTTTTTCATCATGAATTAACAAGTATTTGACCAAAGTATTCCTTTTTGTCTTTATTTTTGTAAAAGACCTCTGCAGAGAGAGAATTTCTTAATTTTTTTCTTTAACCAGTGTGTGTGTTGGGTTTTTAAAAAGGGAACTTTCATATTTCAATCTGTGTGTTAGTGTTTTGCTTCTTTACTGGGTAAGTCTTGACTTATAATAAATTGATAATTTTATTGTTTATTAAAGAAACCTGGTTGGTGTATTTTATTCTGGGTTAACAAGTAGGGTCTATGATTTTTTGTATCGGTAACTGGAAAACATTTAAATATATGTTGTGACTTGTGGAGAAGTGGAACTAGAAAAGAGACAGCGCACTCCTCCCACCTCATTCGTAACACTTTGCTCACAACTCTGTTGTGCAGCACTGGATCAAATACCTTCTGGAAGTCCATGTACACCACATCAACAGCATTACACTCATCAACCCTCTCTGTTACCTCTTCAAAAACTGCAGCAAGTTAGTTAAACATGATTTTTCCTTGACAAATCAGTGCTGGCTTTCCTTAATCAAACCACATTGTCCATGTGCCTATTAATTTTGTCCCAAATTATTGTTTTTGGAAGTTTCCCCACCACTAAAGTTAAACTGACTGGCCTGTAGTTGCAGGGCTTATCTTTACACCCTTTTTTGAACAACATTTGCAATTCTCCAGTCCTCTAACACCACCCCTGAGTCTAAGGAAGACTGGAAAATTATGGCCAGTGCCTCTGCAATTTCCACTCTCACTTGCCTCAGTATCCTTTGATACATCTCATTCGGTCCTGGTGCTTTATCAACTTTAGGTATAGACAGCCTATTTAGTATCTCCTCCTTATCAATTTTAAATCTTTCTAGTGTATTAATTACCTCCTCTTTCACCGTGGCCTGGGTAGCATCTTCTTCCTTGGTAAAGACAGATGCAAAGCATTCAGTTAGCACCTCAGCTAATTCCCCTGCCTCCATGTGTAAATCCCCTTTTTGGTCCCTAATCGGCCCTACTCTTCCTTTTACCACCTTTCCACTATTTATATGCCTATGGAATACTTTGGGATTCCCTTTTATGTTAGCTGCCAGTCTCTTTTCATACTGCCTCTTTGCTTCTCTTATTTGCTTTTTCACTTCCCCTCTCAACCTATTCAGCCTGGTTCTCCATTGTATTATCCACCTGACATCTGTCAAAAGCAGACTTTTTCTTCTTCACTTTAACCTCTATCTCTTTTGTCATCCAGGGAGTTCTGGATTTGTTTGCCCTACCTGTACCCTTCGAGGGAATATTCCTTGACTGTACCGGAACTATCTCTTCTTTGAAGGTAGCCCATTGTTCAGCTACCATTTTTCCTGCCAACCTTTGATTCCAGTTTATTCAGCCCAGATCCATTCTTACCTCATTGAAATTGGCTTTCCCCCAGTTAATTATTCTTACTCTAGATTGTTCTTTGTCCTTTTCCACAGCCAACCTAAATCTTATGATACAATGATCACTGTCCCCTAAATATTCTCCTACTGATATTTGATCCAGTTTACTGGATTTCCACTTTTCCATCTATTTGTGTAAGCCTTTTCTTTTAGTCTGATACTGCATCTTATCTCATTTGTTGGCCGTGGTTGTATAACTACAAAGTTGAGCTGTTTTCTTTTAGGGGTATGCATTGGTTTTGTATTGCACCAAATATACTCTCTGAATACTTCCCACTGTTTATCTGTAGGTTTATCCATTAACTTACTATAGTCAACTTATTTCTCAGCCCTTCAAAATTTAGGTTACTTAAACTTAAAACTTTGGCTTCTGCCTCTCCCTCTCAAACCAACTGTCAAATTCCACATTTTTTTTGTTGCAACCGAGGCGGGAGGAGTGCACTGTCTTTTCTAATTCCACTTCTCCACAAGTCACAACACATGTTTAAATGTTTACCCAGTTACTAATGCGATCAATCATATACTCTACTTTTTATCCCAGCATAAAATACACTAACCAGGTTTCTTTAATAAATAACAAAATTACCAATTTATTATAAAACAAGACTTATCCAGTAATGAAGCAACCATTAACACACAGATTGAAATATGAAAGTTCCCTTTTTACCTTAGCCTCTCACACACACACACATACACAGGTTATCCAGAAAATAGAGATTTTCTCTGCAGAGGTCTTTCACAAACAAAAAAACAAAAAAAAAAGCATACTTTGGCCAAATACTGGATAATTCTTAAAGAAAATGAATGAGCTATGTTGTGTCCCAAAATGGTACACAGTCTGGCATGAGTACATGTAGACGGGTCACTGGGATCTTTTCTGGAGCAGTTCTTTTCAGGCGGCATGGCGAATTGGTCTGGCAAGCTTTCCAGGAGCTCCTCAGGTGAAATGCAACATTTCACAGAGACAAGAGGAAGGAGGCAAGCTGGGTGTTTCTCTCTTGGCAAGTTGATCTCCAACTGTCTTCAAACACAGTCCACACCCTAACTGAACCAAAAAAATATCTCAGAAGTGAAACCAAACAGCAGGACAGAACCTCCTGACCCTCATAAATCATGACATGCCATTTCTCTGTAAACATCTCCCCTAAGTCACCAAGGTTTCTGTTGTTTATTGAGTTTAAGGCATGTGACTTCCAGTAAAGGTTGTTTTCAAACAAGACCTCAAGTGTCCTTCCGGCAACCTCTTTTAAAAAATGAAGTCCAACATCTATGGAATTACTTCAGTTCTCCAATGAATCCATCTCCACAATTCTAACACACGAATCCTCAAAAAATAATTTTTTAAAAATAGAAGCACCTTCATAACATTTTCTAAATGCCCTGATCATCCTTTTTGGGATTATCTAGCGTTTGTGCCCTTTCACTGCCATTGTTGACCAGTGAAATCAATTTATTCCAAATTTACCTTATCATAATTCTTCACAACCGAACAATGTCTATTGGGTCACGTCTTCTCGTCAGTTCTGGTAAACTAAAAAATAACTTCACATGTCTCTTTTAGCCTCCTGCCTAATTTCGGTATTTTTTTAATCCTGCTTGGTGTTAACCTTCCTTCTGCCTCTACTGAGTTCCCAGATGCTTTTCTTTATGCAAAGAGTGTAAAAGAAATGCAGGCAGCTATTGGTACTGTCACTGGAATGAAGTTACCTGCAATCCACAGGTTATAACCTAAAACCTAGTTTCTCCCTCTGAGCACTCTATTTTATTGAAATAATATTTTATACTTCAGGTTTTAAAATTAGCAAAAAGTTTACTACCATCAATTGTTAAGACATTTTATGCCCCAAGAGGGAACGTCCAAGTCTCTGGGTGACTTGTTTGCCTAATTCCCCTCCTTTCTTTGTTTGAATTTTAGCAATTTCACACAAAGAAAAGTCTTTGTTCTCAGTTGCTTCCCCACCCTCTTCTGAAATCGGGATTGTGCAAGCACTTACAGCATCAATGCCTCATGCCGTCTCTTAAGTAAAAATAGTTTTATATTACTGGTAAAATGATAGTGCTGTGTAAATAAAGATTAAAAATTAAGTAATGCTCCAAATAATAATCAAATCTTCAACTACTGCCATCAATGCTGGAAGAAGAACAGGGCAATGGCCTTGTATTAAACACCGTCACTCAGTGGTGAAAGGAAGGCTAAATGAATACACTATTTTTATCTCACACCTATTTAACTGCCCAAAAACATGAACTACAAGATGTCAATTGGGGTCAATGTGCACATTGCTGTGTAATTGCTACTGTGTTGACTGATGGAGAGAAGGCTCCACAGAATGCATGAAAACACAAAGGAAATGTTATCCGTATGGATACTGATGCAGCACTGCTAGCAGGAGTCGTGTAGTATTGCACAGGGGGTGGGTAAGGTGCTAAGTACAATCTATTCAGCACGGTCAGTACCTCCTTCCCCATGGGAACCTACAAATCAGCAGAGTGTATTCACATAATTCTTATGGTCCTAATGAGTTCCTTCTCAGTGCAGCACTCAGGAAAACAAACATCTACACAGCAACAGACTTTGGCAGATAAAAGTCCAGTATCTTTACCATTTTGTCAGACTAAGGTTTCTTTTCATGCAATTGTTCTTCAGTTTGCAGTATATGTGCTTCACTGTGCAACAACATAGTGCAGAAACACAGAATGATAAGGTGTGAGCCTTAACTAATAATTTATGAACAATCTGGGGGTCTGTTTCTGGTGACTAGCACTAGTATTTAGCTAAGCATGTGGCTGCTTTCTGCAGCAGTGTCAGTTGAATTTTGCTGCTGTCACTATAAAAACAATAATTTGCACCAATATAGCTCCTTTAATGGAATTCAATGGCCTAAGATGCTTCACTGGAGTGTTAACAAACAAAATTTGATATAGTTTAGTGCATTAGTGGTTGCCCCGCTTCCTATATAAAGTCTTGTTAGTATACACGTCAGCCGTTGGCCACGAATGGAAAACAGATTTGAGAATTTCTCTCAGTTCGGTCTCAGTAAGCATATGGTATTTTTCAGATCCACTATCATATTTGCTTTTTTGAGGGTTCATCCCCCACTTTGTCTCCCAAAGTGTTTCCCTGCACCATCATTGGCTAAAAGACTAATGGTCATCCTTATACCAAAGAGAAAAGACGAGGAAAAGTTTGGCTTCATGCACCTCTGCCAGGCAGCATGTCTGAGACTAGCATCATTGAACTGAGAATCAGAGGTGCAAACTTGCACCCTACAATTCTGTGCCACAATGCGGTAGATTTTTCTGAGTGCTAGACATCAGGTCGGGCCCGGGGGTGTGTGGGGGTGAGCAGTGGGTGGGCAGGTGGTTGGTTTAAGTCTGCCTTGTATCATCAGCGAGAGACCCGAACCATTGACGTTGGATCTCATTTACATTTCACAGGCGCACAACCCATGTTGTGTGGCTGCTTGCTGCTTCAGAAAGCAGGATTTCAGGCAGGTACAACACTATTTAAAGCAAGCGAGGGATCCTACAACTTGGAATGAACTTTTGGCAGAATTTTTCAACTTTGTGTCGATGGTGTCTCCTGCAGATGGTCCTGGATTTAGCGCTGCAGTGATGGAGGTCCTGGTCAAGCAGGTGAAGACCTAATGACAGGTCTTCCCATCCTGCTGATATTTGATGAACAGATAGATGCTAAGGCAGGCCTGGAAGGAGGTAGCAGAAAATGTGAATGCTAGAAGCACATTACCCAGGACATGGATGAAGTGCAGGAAGATGTCAAATGACCCTACCCGGACATCAAAGGGGAGAAAATGTCTTGCTATTTTTTTCAGGATGTGACCTTTCCACAGGCCTCTCTCTCTCATGGCTTTGCCCCCACCCAACATACCAATCTCTTCACCCTCCCAATCTACATGCTTCTCCCCACTCCCGTTGGGACATTGCACCAACACCACTGCCTCCCCCCAAACCCTTGCTTGTTTCTCATTCTAATCACACCCAACTGTTGTTGCTGCCCTCAGAACAGGCACAAACCCCATTTTGCTTTTACTTGGCAACATGGAAAGCATTTCACTCCTCTGTTAACTGCTTTCATATTTCAGACGGGAGTAATTTTGCTGCACATTACCTCTCTATCTTGTTCGCAACTTGGTACTTCTCCCTCTCAGTATGCTACCATATGAAGCTGCCTCATAAATCTGCACAGCCCTTTACAACAACCACACAATAACTCACTCCCAGTCTTTTTTCATGACAAGTTGGCTCACAACACCAGAAGGAGAACCAAAATTGGAGGAGGACCACCCTCTGTACAAGCATCACCCAAATAGAGGACAGAACCTGAGAGATAATTGGGGCAGACAGCATGAGAAGCATCAGAGATGGCAAAGCTGGAGACCAAGTGCAACAGGTGTATGGCTATTTCACACAGTATTTACAGCACAGAAACAGGACATTTGGCCCAACAGGTCCATGCTGGTATGAACCTCCTCCCACCCTACTTTATCTAACTTCAGAGCAACACTGAGGGAGTTCTCAAACTGAAGCCTTTTTTGCCCTCTCAGGTGGGTGCAAATGATCCCACAGCACAGTTTGTAGAGCATCAAAGTTTCTCCAGCGTCCTGGCCAATACCTATCCCTCGACCAACCTCGCTAAAACAGATTATCTGATTATCACTGCAGATAGCAAACTGGCTACCATGTTTTCTACATTACAACAGTGACTACACTACAAAAGCACTTCACTAGCTGTAAAGCACTTTGGGACGATCTGAAGTCATGAAAGGTGCTACATTAATGCAAATCTTTCTTTTCTTTCAGTTTATTTAAAAAGGATAGAAAACATAACAATGAATAGTGATCAATTTTGAAAAAAGAACTGTGAAATTAGGAAATTTAAAATTTTACACTTCTTTTCCTCAAGCAAACAAAAATGCAGACAGCATGACAACCTGATACTTGTATTATACTGCCCATTATCTGCTACTGCGTCACCATCCCATTAATGGCCGACCCTTGTGTCTCTACCTTTTTTTTCAGGTGCATCCTATAACTCAGGTACTACCGCACAAGATGTGGAGGCAGACCACCTTCCCACAAATACACCGTCATTTGCTCCATTCTTCCCAAGTATCATCACAGAAACTGGCACCCTGGGTGGGATAGATAGTGAGTTAGAGGGGGTTGCACAGGGTCAATCATTCAGCACTAGTGAACAGGAGCTGGCAATAATGGAACTGAAGACTAGGAGATGGTTGGCTGGAGGGCAGACTTTAGTGGGCCAGTGTTCAACCAAAAGATCTTTCACGTGCAACAAGTGCGCCAGGCACTGGACAATATGTTAAGAGCTAGTATACCGTGTCTGAATGTGCAAGAGTTCACTTCTAGCTTTGTGATGTTCAGG
Organism: Heterodontus francisci; assembly: GCF_036365525.1. Lineage (NCBI taxonomy): Eukaryota > Metazoa > Chordata > Chondrichthyes > Heterodontiformes > Heterodontidae > Heterodontus > Heterodontus francisci. The sequence goes on along the minus strand of NC_090374.1, from coordinate 78,449,187 downwards.
TGCAAGGCATCAACACTCTGCAGTCTACCATGTGTTGTCACCATCATCTCCTCTGCCTTCGAAAAACTAAGGAATGCATTGATAAGGGCTTCGGTCAGATCTCCTACAGTCTGCTCACCCACAGATCAGTGTGAGCTTTTAAAAATTCATTCATGGGATGTGGGCGTCGCTGGCCAGGCCAGCATTTACTGCCCATCCCTAATTGCCCTTGAGAAGGTGGTGATGAGCTGCCTTCTTGAACCGCTGCAGTCCATGTGGGGTAGGTACATCCAGCGCTGTTAGGAAGGGAGTTCTAGGATTTTGACCCAGTGACAGTGAAGGAACGGCGATATAGTTCCAAGTCAGGATGGTGTATGACTTGGAAGGGAATGTGCAGATGGTGGTGTTCCCATGCATTTGCTGCCCTTGTCCTTCTAGCTGGTGGAGGTCGCGGGTTTGGAAGGTGCTGTCTAAGGAGCCTTGGTGCGTTGATGGGCCGCAGGCTTATGGTAGCAGCAGTGGAGCATATTGTTCTCTACCACAATCACACTACACCTGCTCTCCCACCATCCCCTGAAACAATGCTCACCATGGTGCCAGCAAGCCAGCTTGAGCAGACTTCCCTGGCAGAAGAGATGCTGCAGTCTGCTGCCACATTCTCTAATGTATCTGGAGGTCACTGACTATAAGCATCTCTCATCAGACCATCAGCAGCCTTGCACTACATGTGCTCAAGACATGGGGGAAGCATCTCAGAGTAAGAGATGTAAAAGTGGTACGATGGGCTAATACCTGGGTGATTATCTTAGTATTTATTAACACATTAAAGTGCAAGACCCCTTAATTTCATGATGTTGTCGGCAGAGTGTTTCTGTAATAGGTGTAGAACTTGCCAGGTAGCTGTATCTCTAAATCTAACCCCCGGACAGGTCTGGACAACAAAACCCTATGAAGTGCTCAATTTACTGTTTTGCTCGGACCATGACTGCTGTTGTATCTGGTCTCCACAGACATCCATGGGTTTTGTATAGGTCATCAACCAAAAAGCACAATTTCAGCCAGAAAAAAATTCTCATAAAAACCCTTTCAACTCTCCAGATAGATGCCAATGTCCTGACTACTTGCACGAGTGCCCCTTTAAATATCACTGGCAATGTCCCTTTCCAACCTGTATTATCCAGTGCTACTGAGCAGACCCACCACTGAGCATTTACCACACTGGCAGGAACAGGGATTGTAAGTTCTGAACTCCCATTTTTAATCGTGATAATGCACTGCTCCCACCTGAAAATGAGAATTAAATCTGCCCTGAAATTCTGGACCACCAACACACTCTTGCCACTTGCTGTTGCCAACCATCATTCCCCCTTCTCCAGAATTCATCTGGGTTAGAAGAGAAACTCATGAAGGGATGATTTTCTTTGCAGTTGGACCTAATAAAAATATCTATTTTAAATTACAGAGTGAGGTGGATTTATTTGGTTAGCCATCCAGTGACACTTGCACAATTGCCAATTTGTTAAAAGCAGGGTGCAAAACCACAGTGAGGCATAAACATCAAACTCTGTCTATTAATTACAAATTCATTAGACAACTACCACTGCGTAGGGTTTGGTCTCAGTAACTGCATAGCAATAATTCAGTGGAGCAAGCTCATCAGTTGTGTGGTTTATCTCAGTGCCACAAAGCCTGTCCTTTGTACATTGACTATTGATCTTCACAAAGCTATTTCTCCCTCAGTGAAAAAGTAAGCAACTCGAACAAAATGTGAGATTACTTACGTTTGGTATGAACTTCCTCATTCTTTGAAGGTAATTCAACTTCACAAGTAAATGAACAGGCCATCATCTAAATAGGGGAAAAAAACAATTGGCAGGTGATTGTAATTTTAAGAGTCTGGCCCACTCAAGCATTTAATCTTCCCCTAGCCCATCTGGTAATGCATTTAAGCAGCTCTGAGCGGGGGAAGGGTAAATTGAGAAATTGAGCTAATGCATTAAAGCCAGAAACACATGTAAAAATAGGCTGCTGCAAGTCAGAGAAGAAATCAGACATGGAGATTGAGCTCCATTCAAATAATGAAACCGACCATGGGTGGTGTAATGTCATTTCTCAGGGTCCACATACAAGTTCATTATATTAAATTAGAATGGAAAATGAAGATGAGGCTAGCCCTATAACTGAAACTGAAGTCAACTTGGAGCATTGAAGCCTTAACGAAATTGAAGCATTGAGCTGTCAGATCAGCAAAGCTTTTTTAAAGTGTCTACATTTTTCTGCACAACTGCCTTGCAAATAGAATCAAAAGAAACTTTTATATATTGACCTACAACAAAGCCCAAGGAGTAGAAATGGGCTTGCTGCAGTGGAATCAATTTCCTATCAGTTACCAAGCTCCCCTATGCTTCACAACACAATAAAGGAGAATAGCATGACACATTTTTATTTTATATCTTCTCATAAAGTTTCTTAAAATGTCCAATTAAGCTGTGTCATCAAATAAAATTAACAACTCTGTCAACTGAATATCTTTCCTCCTACAAAGAATACCAACGCTTTTTAAAAATATCAAAAAAGTAATACTTTTTAAAATCCAGATTGCAAGAAGAATGTCAACACTATGATTTAACTTTAGGTATAACTAACTGCATAGGATCTTAGAAATGTCATACCAGAATGTCAAACAACATATTATCACTAGGTTGTGAAGCTCAATGAGTAGAAATGAGAACAGCTTGACAGTCCTAAAGCAAGATGCTTCATATGGTAGAAAACCATGCGTTCAAAACCATGAGTTCAAATGGTTCACAAATTATACAGAGCAAGAGTTAACCCAGCTTGTCATATCATAGAGAAATCCAAGATACATTAACTTAAACAGACCTAACTAAAATTGAGAAAACCTCACCTATGTTCTCCCTAACAGCAACAGATGTGTGGATCATATGAGAGAACATAAAAAGCTTGTGGTTAACAACCAAAATGTTCAAGGTCAGAAATGAGCAACGTTGTGACTATACATGGCTTGCAGTTATCAAATAAATATAATTATAACTGAAGGGTATTACCATGTGTCCTTCCTCTATTTATTTTCTTCCTTCTGAAGCTGCTTGTCTGGGCTCAGTTTTCTAAATTTTTGCTGGGAATTTTTCACTCGACTGAGCTAACTCTGATCCATTCGTGTCCTGGATTCTGCTCCCTTGCTGCTGAATGACCTCTGCTTTGCTACTTTCCATTTGTGGCTGATGACTCCACTCATCTTTCAGAACTCCTCCGTCACTGTTCCTTTGACTGGCTTGGATCAACACTTCAAGCTCCTGAACTTGTCTGCTTCGCATCTCCCTACAGCTGTAACTCGGACCAGCTCCCTCACATGTGCTGATCCTGTGGTTTTACATTTCACCCACTTCTGGCTCCCTGGACATTAGTACTCTTAGTCCTTGGGTTTCAGTCCCCTGCTCCTTGCTCCTCTCCTGATAGACTGGATCTCCTGGTATACAATGCTAACATTGAGGGAACTAAGCACCTCCTCCGGACCCCTGCTGGCTCATGGTTGATTCATCATGCCTCATTGACCCTTGGTTTCCACTGGACAATCTCCAGGAGTGCAACCAAAGATACTTTGCTGAGAACAGCTCCTGGAATCCACTACATCTCCAAAACTGTGTTCAAGCCTGGTAACTGATTTGCCAATGGTTCACTCTGTCAACAGGCTAACTGTATCTTACCACAGGACCTTACACTTTAACACTGGATTATCTCAAATTGCCTCCTCCCTGTCCTCAGCTTAAGACTCAGGCATGTCTCTCCTAATCGTTTCCATACCTATAAACTTTAATTCCTTTTGTGTCTGTTCATGTGGACATTTTGGGTGTAATGACTTTTGTTTAACCATATCATCCTCTTCCAATGCCTCTCCACCATTGTTCAACTGAATGGGATTGCACGCGCCTGGTTCCATTCTTATTGATCTAACTATAGCCAAAGAATCAGTTGCAATGGCTTTTCTTTCCACTCCCGCACCTCTGGCGTCCCCCAAGGTTCTATCTTTGGCCCCCTCCTATTTCTCATCTACATGCTGCCCTTTGGTGACATCATACGAAAGCTGTCAGTTTTCACATGAACACTGACAACACCCAGCTCTACCTCAACACTACCTCTCTCGACTTTTCCACTGTCTCTAAATTGTCATGCAGCTTGTCCAACATCCCGTACCAGATCAGCAGAAATTTCTTCCAATTAAATATTGGGAAGACTGAAGCCATTGTCTTCAGTTTCCACTACAAACTCTGTTCTCTAACCACCAACTCTATCCTTCTCCCTGACAACTGTCTGAGATTAAACCAGACTGCTTGCAGTCTTGGTGTCCTATCTGAACCTGAGATGAGCTTCTGACCACATATCTGCGCTATCACAAAGACCGCCTGTTTCTATCTCCGCAACATCATCCGACTCTACCCGTCTCAGCTCATCTACTGCTGAAACCCTCATCCATGTTTTTGTTACCTCCAGACTTGACAATTCCAATGCACTCCCAGCCGGCCTCCTACGTTCCACTGTCCCTAAACTTGAGGTCATCTAAACTCTGCTGTCCGTATCCTTAACTGCATAAAATCACAGACCTCCACTAGCTTCTTGTCAAGCAATGCTGCGATTTTCAAATTCTTAACCTTGTTTTCAAATCCCTCCATGGCCTTGCCCCTCCCTATCTCTGATTTCCTCCAACCCCACAACCCTCCAAGACATCTGCGCTCCTCTAATTCTGGCCTCTTGAGTTTTCCAGATTTTAATTGCTCCACCGTTGATGGCCATGTCTTCAGCTGCCAAGGCCCTAGGCTCTGGAATTCCCTCCCTAAACCTCTTCACCTCTCTTTCATCCTTTAAGATGCTCCTTAAAACCTACCTCTCTGATCAAGCTTCTGGTCATCTGTCCTAATATCTCTTTATGTAGCTTGGTGTCAAATTTTGCTTTATAACACACCTGTGTGCGCCTTGGGACATTTTATTAGCTTAAAGGCATTATATAAATACAGATTGTTGCTATTGCTTCTCAAGGTTAAAACATCTCATCTTACCACAACTAACTTAATATAACGTGTTAACACACAAACTATTCAGTCTGATTGTTCCTGTTTCGTTAACGTCATGGCTTTGGAACAAATGCTGGCCGAGTGTTTCAACATGTCTGTATGACATTCTTCTGTTAGCAATTCTAATGCAGGACAAATTAAACAGTGCTGAAGAAACTTATGCAGATCTAGCAAGAAAAATCATTGTTGCTGATGAAAAAAAGAACTGAGGTGGGTTATTAGAACTCTGCCAATAAACAGCATGGGTGAGGGAAACACCACACACTTACATCCAGCCATTAAAATAACAGACAAAAGATGTCTTATGAACACATTAAATGCTCATCTACTAATATCCACAACTTGGCTCAAGTGAACAAGAATAACTGACTTTGTTAATGCCTTAAAACCTGCATTCCTGTAGTGGAACAATGCTTCCACTTTTCAATTGCACGTTCCTTCTAATGCAATGTTCTTCAAATTGGCCTAATTTAGTTTCATTTTACTCACCATTAATTTTTAGTTCTGATCCTCATCTTTTCTATTTGTTTTTAGATGCCCATGATAAATTTGGCAAGATAGTTAGAAGGTTGCACTGTACAGTCCTACCAGAAATTACAGCACTTCTTCTAAAGAAAACCTGCACGGACCTCTTGTTAAAATACTACTGTAGACCTCCCTGGAGGCTAGATGGCAATGCTCAAACTATTTTTATGATTGAAAATGAGGCAATTACATAGAAGTGAATAGGATTGGTATCATTGGTCTGCCGAAGGCAGGTATTGGCTCAATTCTCCCTTCAAACTACTCTGTCTTGTGCTTCTATCTTTAATTCTCCATACAATCTTCCTTCTTCAGGTGATTAGAAACATTCATCTTTTCTTCATTGTCTTTTTCCTTCCATCCTTCTTTCCTTCTGTCACCCCATCAACATCCCATTCCCTCTTAGCACACACCCAATCTAATTCATGTCATCAAACTATGTTCCTTACCTCATTTGCTTCTACACTGCCTGATTACTTTTCTAATCTATTTTACTTTCGCAATTTCCAAACCTACATCGTTAAACTCCCTTGAAGCCTGACAACTTCCTTCCTCAACATCATACGGCTTATCAAATTCTCAGCTAATTTTTTCTTCAGTTCCTATTCATAGTTCAGTTACTATCCTCGTCCTTCTATAAAATGCAACTTTTCTCATTGTATTCCTAGCTTTTACTTCCCTGGCACATCTACAATCTTCAGTCATTATACTTCCCAAATATTTAAATTGGCTCACCTCCATGCAACTGTTCCTAGTTTATTAAAATGCTCATTCTTTCGCCTGCTTTCCTAGAAGCCTCATTGCTTTGGTCTTACCCACATTGATCTTCATTCCATAATCCAAAACTGCAGCCTATCTACCAACCACTGTAGCCCATTCATGGTATTTGCTGCCAAAGCTTTATCATCAGCAAATCTGACAGCTTTCACTAGCTGACCTCCAATGTTCATGATTATATCATGAAACAAAACAGTATAATAATACAAATGGCTCTGTCTGTTACTACCTTGCAAGAAGCTGGAATATGACCATTTGAGCAGCACATCGGATACCTATTTCACACTAAAATTAATTTAAAGGTAAAACATTAACCATAAAAAATGGAAATTCTCTATTCCCATGCCTTCAAGTTCTGGAGGATGCAGTCTACAAATCAGTATGCCCTCAATGGCTGTTCATGGTCAATAATATTAATGATCTGACACTGCTACAAATAAACATATACAATATATATAGCTGAATAAAATCTTGATCCAATATTCTCATTCATTTGAAAATTTCATCAGTGAATTTTAAAAAAAAAAATGGTTGCCCATTACTAAGTGCCCTTGCGAAGGTGGTGGTCAGTCACCTTCTTGAACCATAGCAGTCCATCTGGGGTAGGTACGCCCACAGTGCTGTCAGGAAGGGAGTTCCAGGTTTTTGACCCAGCAACAGTGAAGGAACAGCAAAATAGATCTAAGTCAGGATGATGTGCGACTTGGAGGGGAATTTGCAGATGGTGGTGTGCTCATGCATCTGCTGCCCTTGTCTTTTTAGGTGGTAGAGGTCACGGGTTTGGAAGATGCTGTCAAAGGAGGTTTGGCGAGTTGCTGCAGTGGATCTTATACATGGCACACACTGCTGCTGCTGCTGTGTGCTGTGGTGCAGGGAGTGAATGTTTAAATGTCAATGCCTTTTTCAGGATACTAGACGTAGGGAAAATAACGAATCCAACAGACCAATGAAAAGGAGTTGAGTACATCACTTTTTCTACTCGATGCTATTTACTTTGTAATATTGACCTATGGTGCCTCCAGTGACATATTACAGCAGTCTCTTAATGAGTGATCCACAGGACAACACACTTAGAATTTGCGCGGGTGATTTTCCTGCTCGTCCATCATAACATGACTTCATATTATGGTGCTATTACAGTGGCAGCATAAATATCACAACTCAAACTGCGGTTCCGTCTTAAGTCCCTCCACAGTCCCTCCCCGCAACTAAACCCTAACCAAAATGTTCCAACCCAAAATGAAACAACTGATTCAAACATTGTAAAATCAGCACCACTTCTCCCTGACTGAAGGGGACGTATATCACAGCTACCATCTTCTGGTGAAACTTTAAACCGAGGTCCGTTCTGCCCCCTCAGGTGGACATAAAAGATCCCACCATGGTACTACTTGAAGAATGGCAGGGAAGTTTCCCCAATATCATAGCCGATATTTATCCCTCAAGCAACACTACTATAATGGGTTTGAATCATTTATCTCATTGCCGTTTGTGAGACTTTGCTATGCGCAAATTGGCTGCTATGTTACAACGGTGACTAGTATTTTATTAACTGTGATATGCTTTGGCACATCCTGAGGAAGTTCTCCTTGTTCCAATAATAATAGTTAGTGAATAAATTTACTGACTGTTGGGATATTGATCCATACAGGTCAGGAAAATCCCAGGTTTTAATCGCCAGTTTGTGCTTAGTTAATTGATCTCAAATGGAGGATTGGATGCGGCACCCGAGCCAGGGAAGGGAAAAAAAAAGAGAAAAGCCATCAGTCAGGATTTTCCCTCCTGATCACTTTCCAGTGACTCCTGCTGGAACCTGGACAGGATCTAGCTCGGTTGTTATTTTTCTTTTACGATACATTCTGAAGACATGAGCATCGGTGGCAAGGCCGGGATATATTGCCCATCCTTGGTTGCTCTTGAGAAGGTGTTGGTGGGTCTTTCTGAAATCGCTGTAGTGGTGAAGGCGTTCCTAAATGTTGTTAATGAGTTCCAAGTTTTTGACCTAGTGCACTCTATGTCCAAATCAGGATGGTATGTGACTTGGAAGGGAATTTAGAGGTAGAATCAAAGAATAGTTACAGCACAGAAGCAGGCCATTCAGCCCATCATGTCTACACCAGCTCTCTACAAGACCAGCTCGGCTAGTTCCATTCACCACAAACCACCACCCCCCCACCCTTTCCCCGTAGCCCTGCAATTTTCTCTCTTCAGGTGCTTATCGATTTGATGGTGTATATCACACACCTGCTGCCCTTATGCTTTTAGGTAGCGGAGGTCGTGGTTTGGGAGGTGCTGCTGAAGATGCCTCGATGACTTGCTGCAGTGCATTCTGTAGATAGCACACACTGTAGCCATGGTACACCAGTAGTGGATGAGGTGGGTGCCTAGGCTAATGAATGAGGTGCCAATCAAGTGGATGGGATGGTGTAAAGCTTCGAGTTTTGTTACAGCTCACCCAACCAGGAAGGTGGACAGTATTCTCACTTGTGCCTTTCAGGTAGGGGAGAGTAGAGGTATGCTAAGGAAACCTGACGCAAGCCCGAATTCCGGACCCGGAAGTCCGACCCGACCTGAACCCGACACATGTCGTCGGGACCCGTCGGGATCGGGTCGGGTGGCAGGCCTTTACATCAGTACATGGGTAAAGGCCTGCTACCCGACCTGACCCCGACGGGATCCGACAGCAGGTGTCGGGTTCGGGTCAGGTCGAACTTCCAGATCCAGCATTCAGACTTGGGTCGGGTTTCCTTTGCACACCTCTAGTGGAGAGGCTTTGGGGAGTCAGCAGATGATCCACTCACCACAAAATACCTGGCCTCTGACCTGCTCTAATAGCCATGGCATTTATATGGCCTGTCCAGTTGAGTTTCTGGTCAATCGTGACTCTCAGGAAATTGATGGTGGGAGTCTCAGCAATGGTAATGCTATTGAATGTCAAGGGAGGTGGTGAGACTCTCTTTTGTTGAAGATTGTCATTACGTATCACCTGTGAGCCACGAATATTACTGCCCCTTATCAACCCAAGCTTGGATGTTGTCCAGATCTTGCTCCTTACAGCTACAACTCTTCCTTTGTGCCAGGTAGGACTCCAGCCATTTGTGTCTAATTAGCCTGCTTACACACTCTGTCGAGGCTCACCCATGGCCATTTGGATGAGGTGCCAGAGAGTCTCCTGTGGAACTACGTCAGCAAGAGTCAGTATCTTTAAGAGGATAACAAAAAACCTTTTAAAAAATAAGAATGAAAGCTGTTTCTTCTTAGTATAAGTAACCAGCAATTAACCAGATGCTATAATATTCGCCAATACTCTTGAGGCCACTTCAGGTACTGTATTGTGTTAAAAAAACAAATTTACCAACAGCAGTAAAAAAAATCCAGCAATAAACAGGCAGCGTTTTAATGAACTATAAAAATTCTGATTCAGTGCATTTTCCATTCTGCTTGGCTCACTTTGCTCCCTTTAAGAACCAGTAAATCTGAAGTAAGATTTCTATTATGTTTTGCATCAAATTGGAGAATGTGCTCAAGCTCAGCTTCTCTACTTTATTTCCTTAGCTAAAGTCAGCAAGCCTACATCATATCTCAATTACTGGTATCACCAGATATTATGACTTTATGCAAGAATATCCTTGAAGCTTTCAAGGATGCTTGCAAGCGTGACATGAAGGCCCTATCGCACCTGGGAGTCACCAGCTGGTGAAAGAGGGAAATGGTGACACATCTTGTGGACTGGCATGTACTGCCATGATGACCAGTTGCTATTGTAGCTTGGCAACAGGCGCCAACGCCCAAAACAACTCTCAGCGTCATGTAGCAGCTTCACATGCGGCACTTGTGGCAAAAGCTGCCTCTCAAGGATTGGCCTTCACAGCCATCAGCAAAGGTGCACCAAGAGAAGATACCCCATCTAAATGGATTATTTGCTGCGTGTCCATCATCTTTCGTAGATGGAAGGATGTCAACCAATGTAAGAATACTTAGCGAGTTAAACACTCACTTTTTGGATCGTCTGTGACCCAACTGGAAAAAAATAAACTGAAGAGTCTTAGCAGTCTGTCCATCTGTGCTATCAATAAGTGTTTGAGTCTTTGAATGAATTATGTAGATTTTTTTTTAGAAAAAGGACAGAATATTCATTGGCCAAATATCAACTTCAGAGAGGCAAAACAATCAAACAAATGCAAAGTTCAGATTTAGTCTGAATTTCACCTGAGGCTAAATTTCAAAGATTAAAATAGCCTTCCCAGACAATGTCTCCAATGTCTCCAGCACAGATATCCAAGCCAGAAGTCTTTGTACTTATAGCCATGTGTTCCATACAGTGTATAGACTTGGGTGAATACTATGATGCAGAGCCATAATTCATGCAGTGCCCAAGTACAGTCCTACAATAGACAAGGAAGTAGCCACGCTGAAAACTGCAGTACTATAAACACTGTACAATGTAATGACTGAATTGAGCAGTGTGAAAATGACATTGCAACTCACTTTCACTTTTACAGGATTTTGTTTTAAAATCACCTTAACCCTTCTCAAAACAAGGAAAAGCTAGGGGTCTCAACAAGGATTTTATACATCCTGGAGGCTTTAAATGAATTCAGACTGTTCCTAAAATGAAATCCTTATTTATGAAATCCAGGCATGATCCCAAAATGACTTACAAGTTTCCATGTTACTAGTACACACAAGGCAAGGTGGAAACTGAGCAGAAATGCTTGTGTGAATTGAGCCCCATAACTGTTGTTGTCACTCACATAACACATCATGTTTATGTCAGGTTTTTTCAAGTAAGGGTTGACTTTACCTGTCAGTGGTTCAGATAGCTGCCAATTAATCTTCAGGAAAGCTTGATCAGGTTGAATTTCAGCAATAGCTAAGTACAGCCTTCACTGCTACCATGTCAATTGCCATTAGAGTGATTATGTAGAATATAAATACGATGCAGGCTTTTAGGTTTTTCTGATATGACCTAATATATGAACTGCATAACAGCAGTCTATGAAACAATAGAGTACAATAAAATAAATACAATTAAAACATTACAAGTATTTAATGAACACCTATAACTTTTGTATTCCGAATGTTGAAAGCTGGTGCAAATGCTAACACTTTTATAAATATTTTTGTCAAATTAGTCAAAGTTTATATGCCTACTTGAGTCAAGGTACATTTTGGGGTTGGTACTTCCAGAATACATACACTGTGGATCCTTATAGCCTCCTGGAGATTTGGTTAATACTCATTTAGCATTGGCAAGGCACAATTCATTACTTTACAATGTGTTTATGTCCAGCAGTGAGGGTGCAAAACAGCTAGTGGAACACTTCTTGAGGTTTGGAAAACACGTAGTCCCTGGGGGTGTTTAAGTGAGCGGTGGGGTGCTGAAACCTACTTGAGTGATGGTGCTGAAACTTCCTTGAGTGATGGTTGATCAAAAATTCTTTTCAGCTATGATGGAGAGGTCTGCCAAAAGGATCTCCACTCTTCCTGATAATGCCCAACTCTACATGAAGTGTGGGTGCTACTCAGACAGTTGGATCCTGATTCACATCAAGCCCTGTTCATCCATCACCCCTGTGCTCATTGACCTATATTGGCTCTGGGTCCAGCAAGGCCTCAAATTTAAAATTTTCATGCTTGTGTTCAAATCCCTCCATGGCCTTGCCCCTTCTTATCTCTGCGATCTCCTCCAGCCCTACAACCCTCCAAGAATTCTGCACTCCTCCAATTCTGGCCTCTAGTGCATCTCCAATTTCCTTCACTCCTCTACTGGTGGCTGTGCCTTCAGCTGTCTAAGCCCTAAGCTCTGGAATTCAGTTCCGAAACCTCTCTGCCTGTCAACCTCTTTAAGACTCTTTGACCAAGCTTTTGGTCACCTGTTCTAATATCCCCTTATGTGGCTTGGGGTCAAATTTTGTCTGATAATGCTCCTATACAGTTCTTTGGGACGTGTTATCATGTTAAAGGCACTATATAAATGCAAGTTTTTGTTGTTGGATGACTCACAGGTGTTTGATTTCTGATTTTTAGGGATGAATTCTTGTCCCACCACACCTTGGGTCAATTGACAGCACATTTGCTTCTGAGGTGGAGGGTTTTGAATTCAAATACAATTTCAGGGACTGAGTATATAAGTGAGATGGCACTTCAGTACTGTGTGAGGAAACTGTTGCATTGTTAGGTTCTGTCTTGGATGAAACGTTAAATTGATATGCATTCTGCCTATTCAGGAGGCCATTAAAGATCTCATGGCATTATTTGAAGAGGGGGTATAGTTCTCTTGCTGACTTGGCCAATATTTATTACTCAACCAGCACTACCAAAAGGATTATCCTGTCATTCATGCCATTTCTTTTTGTGGCAATTTGATGTGTACAAATTGGCTGTCCCATTTGTCTACATAACAACTGAACTTTAAAGTTAATTTATGTGCAGCACCTTGAAAAGTATCTCAAAGATGTGATAAGAGTCTAGGTCTTTCTTTCGTTTATTCTATCTTGCGGCTAGAGTAAATGAAAAAGCTTGCATTTATAAAACATTTAGAAGTATATGCTGATGGGGTTAAATGAAGTAGGATGGGAGGGGTCAGATACAGCATAAACACTAGCATAGACCAATTGAGAGGAATGGCTTGTTTCTGTGCTGTATGTGACACCTCATCATGTCTGAAATTTACAAGTAAAACAACTGAAAAAAAATAAAGCTGGCAGGCACACTGGCACAGATTGATCAGAAAATTCCTCCACAGTCAAGTGATTGTACAAAAACTGTGACAATTTACACAGACAAGAAAGAAAAGTCACAGTCAAAGGTGTGATGTAATCCAACTTCTGAGGTGAACAGAAACCATGATGACATAGTCAGTAGGGATAGTCAGGTTAGCTCTATAGCTGCCTATAACAAAATTAACAGTCACTTGGACAAATGTGGATTAATTAAGGAAAGCTAACATGAATTTGTTAAGGGCAAATCTTGTTTAACTAACTTGCTTGAGTTTTGCGATGAGGTAACAGTGAGGGTGCATGAGGATAATGCAGTTGATATGATATACATGGACTTCCAAAAGGCATTTGATAAAGTGCCACACAACAGACTTGTGAGCAAAGTCAGAGCACATGGAATAAAAGGGACAGTAGCAGCATGGATTCAAATTTGGCTGAGTGACAGGGAACAGGGTAGTGGTGAACACTTGTTTTTTGGACTGGAGTAAGGTATATAGTGGGGTTCCCCAAGAGTCAGTGTTAGGACCACTGCTTTTCTTGATATACATTATGACCTAAACTTGGGTGAACAGGGCACAATTTCAAAATTTGCAGATGACACAAAACTTGGAAGTATTATGAATTGTGAGGAGGATAGAGACAAACTTCAAGAGGGCATAGTCCGGCCAGTGGAATGGCCAGACACATGACAGATGAATGTAGAGAAGTGTGAAGTGATTCATTTTGGTAGGAAGAACGAGCAAAGATAACATAAAATAAAGGGTGCAATTCTAATGGGGGTGCAAGAGCAGAGGGACCTGGGGGCATATGAGCATAAATCATTGAAAGTGGCAGGGCAGGTTGAGAAAGCGGCTAATAAAGCATACAGGATCCTGGGCTTTATAAATAGGGTATAAAGCACAAAAGCAAGGAAGTTATGATAAACTCTTTTAAAACACAGGTTTTGGCCTCAACTGGAGTATTGTGTCCAGTTCTGGGCACCACACTTTAGGAAGGATGTGAAGGCATTAGAGAGGATGCGGAAAAGATTCATGAGAATGGTTCCAGGGATGAGGAACTTCAGTTATGTGGATTGATCGGACTAGCTCGGTCTGTTCTCCTTGGAGAAGATTAAGAAGACATTTGACAGAGGTGTTCAAAATCATGAGGGAACTGGACAGAGTAGATAGAGAGAAACTGTTCCATTGGCAGAAGGATTGAGAACCAGAAAGCATCGAATTAAGGTGATGGGCAAAAGAAGCAATGGTAATATGAGGAAAAACTTTTTTATGCAACAAGTGGTTAGGATCAGGAATGCACTACCCGAGAGTAGTGGAGGCAGATTCAATAGAGGTCTTGAAAAGAGAATTGGACAATTATCTCAAGAGAAAAAATTTGCAGGGCTACGGGGAAAAGGCAGGGGAGTGGGACCAGCTGAGTTACTCTTGCAGAAAGCCAGCACAGACACGACAGGCCAAGTGGCCTCTTTCTGCACTGTAACCATTCTCTGATTCTATGAACACATCCCTTCATTATATTGCAAGGAACAAAAACAATGAAGTCATTTAATAAACTGGTTAAACTCATGACCAACTGTGAAGATGATGCCAGTACTCAACATCACAATGCATACAATTTATAAAATATTTGACACAGCACTGAAACTGCCGAATATCATACGAAAAGCTCCATAAAGATACAATACTTGATGCTGTTAATTTTAGTATTGTAACATGTGTTGCCATGTATCAGGGAGGCAGTAATTTTGAGACTCATTCGAACATACAAATTAGGAGCTGGAGTAGGCTACTCAGCCCCTCGAGCCTGCTCCGATAAGTTCATGGCTGAACTGATTACTCCACTTTGCCACCTACCCCTGATAACCTTTCACCCCCTTGCTCATCAAGAATCTATCTACCTGTGCCTTAAAAATATTCAAAGACTCTGCTTCCCTGCCTTTTGAGGGAGAGAATTCCAAAGATTCACAACCCTCAGAGAAAAAATTTCTCCTCATCTCGGTCTTAAATGGGTGACCCCTTATTTTTAAAGTGACCTCTAGTTCTAGATTCTCCCACAAGGGGAAACATCCTTTCCACATCCACCCTGTAAAGACCCCTCAGGATCTTACTCCTCAAAATTCCAGCAGATACAAGGATAGCCTGTCCAACCTTTCCTCTTAAGACAGCCCGCCCATTCCAGGTATTAGTCTGGTAAACCTTCTCTGTACTGCCTCCAACGCATTTACATCTTTCCTTAAATAAGGAGACCAATACTGTACACAGTACTCCAGATGTGGTCTCACCAATGCCCTGTATAACTGAAGCATAACCTCACAACTTTTGTATTCAATTCCCCTCGTAATGAACAATAACATTCTATTAGCTTTCCTAATTACGTGCTATACTAACCTTTTGCGATTCATGCACTAGGACCCCCAGATTCCTCTGCATCTCAGAGCTCTGCAAACTCTCACCATTTAGATAATTTGCTTCTTTTTTATTCTTCCTGCCAAAGTGGACAATTTCACATTTTCCCACATTGCACTCCATTTGCCAGGTCTTTTCCCACTCACTTAACTTATCCCTTTGTAGCCCCCTTATGTCCTCTTCACAACTTACTTTCCTACCTATCTTTCTGTCATCAGCAAATTTAGCAACCATACCTTCGGTCCCTTCATCTAAGTCATTTATATAAATTGTAAAAGGTTGAGGCCCCAGCACAGATCCCTGTTACCACTTGTTACATCTTGCCAACCAGAAAATGACCCATTTATGCCTACTCTCTGTTTCCTGTTAGCTAGCCAATCTTCTATCCATGTCAATATATTACCCCCTACACCATGAGCTTTTATTTTCTGCAATAACCTTTGATGTGGCACCTTATCAAATGCCTTCTGGAAATCTAAGTACAATACATCCACCAGTTCCCCTTTAGCCACAGCACATGTAACTCCCTCAAAGAACTCCAATAAAATGGGTCATTTTCTGGTTGGCAAGATGTAACAAGTGGTAACAGGGATCTGTGCTGGGGCCTCAACCTTTTACAATTTATATAAATGACTTAGATGAAGGGACCGAAGGTATGGTTGCTAAATTTGCTGATGACAGAAAGATAGGTAGGAAAGTAAGTTGTGAAGAGGACATAAGGGGACTACAAAGGGATAAGTTAAGTGAGTGGGAAAAGACCTGGCAAATGGAGTGTAATGTGGGAAAATGTGAAATAAATTGGAGTTTCCCTTTCACAAAGCCATGCTGACTCTGCCTGATTCCCTTGAATGTTTTCCAAATGCCCTGCTGTAACTTTTCTAAAAGTAGCTTCTAACATTTTCCCTAAGACAGATGTTGAGCTAACTGTAGTTTCCTGCTTTCTGTCTCCCTCCCTTTTTGAATAAAGGAGTTGCATTCGCTATTTTCCAATCGAAAGGAACTTTCCCCAAATCTAGGGAACTTTGGAAAATTAAACTAACGCATCAACTATCTCACTAGCCACTTCTTTTAACACCCTAGGATGAAGTCCATCAGGACCTGCCAGCCCGCAGCTCCAACAATTTGTTCAGTACCACTTCCCTGGTGATTGTAATTTTCTTGAGTTCCTCTGCCCCTTCCATTTCCTGACTTACAGCTAACACTGGGATATTACTTGTATCCTCAACTCAATTCTGTGTTTCTGACATCACTGTAGGGCTTTTTCAAGCTTATTTGTTTAGTTTATGTTTATTTTAGTTTCTCAGTAGCTGATACACTTACAGTAATGCCAGAACCACAAACATGGGTACTACTTCAGAGAGTCTGCACTTGGCTAGCATTTCCTGGAGTTGACTGAAGAGCAGTCATGGAGCCACATCATAATGTGAACCTTATATGAATAAGTTTTGTTTTCTCATGAGCCACAGCACACATTAATACATGGCTTTATATGAATTAAGCCAAAATGGACCAAAAGTTTCAGTTTAGTTCACTACTTCTCCCAATATTGTATCCTTAAGAAGTAAAAGCATTCAGTTTGGTGTTTAAACTGGGAATTGAAAAACATGTCAGCTTATCATTTCCACTAACTAGTCCCCAAGGACAGTTTGATGGTGGCCATCAACAGGTGGAAGGGCTAAGGATGCCGCTTCTGTTGACTTCTAATCAAAAGCTGCAAGAGGAAGTTTTCTGGAAAGAAGTTGCTGCAAGTCATTGATATAATTAAACAGAAGATTACAAGTGATGAAACACGTAAAACTCCTGTCCGTTTGATGTTACTTCAAACGCCCATTTTATGAAGCTGTTATAATTAACCAAAGGACATCATGAAATTTAAATTGCAGCATTATTAAACTGTACACAAGAAATCTTTGACAATGTATATTTGCATCAGCAACGCAAGAAGGATCAATATTAATGTAAAGTAAATAACGTGCTCGCATTGATGTGGGGTAAAAGACTATTAATTTATACATATATATCCAAATATGGAAATTACCTTAAAATAACAACCTTGTACCAGTATTTCTTTCACTATTAAAATAATAAACTGATGAATTTGATGCAGAGCTACTAATTCTTCATCTTATGATTGATGTATTGTTTTAAGGACAATTGTAATATTCGTACTGGAAAGGGTGTTGGTTACTTTGAACTCATGGGATGAGATGATTGGTTTACAATTAACATGCTCTTGGTGTTACCCTCATTGCACACATTGTCGGAACGCGGGTTTGATGTAACAGAAGCTAGTTGTTGCCTGCGATAGGTTAAATTTAAGTGGTCATTGGTGTTGATGCTGAACATTTGTACATCAGTGTTTGATCATGTTCTGCAGGACTGAATCACAAATAAAGCACTAAATCCTTGATGCAGCAGAGCTGCAATAGCGTGGCTTCTTAGGAGCAGTCTAGGATTAGTATGGTTGTATTACTCCAGGGAAAATGTTGTCACTGAGACCGCCCTCAATGCAGCCCAGTCTCTGCCAGTCATGGATGAGCTGGACGAACAGCCAACAAAATCGGAACTCAGTGATGCCACTGATTCTCTAGCCAGTGGAAAACCCCTGGGAAGGACAGCATTACCCCTGACATAATTAGAGTGCCAAGCCTGCTATACTCTCAGCACTCCATGAACTGCTTTGCCTGTGCTGGGATGAGGGTGCGGTACCACAGGACATGCACGATGCCAATATCATCACCCTCTATAAGAACAAGGGTGACCGTGGTGACTGCAACAACTACCGTGGAATCTCCCTGCTCAGCATAGTGGGGAAAGTCTTCGCCGGAGTCATTTTAAACAGGCTCCAAAAGCTGGCTGAGTGTGTCTACCCTGAGGCACAGTGTGGCTTTCGAGCAGAGAGATCCACCATGGACATGCTGTTCTCCCTTCGCCAGCTACAGGAGAAATGCCGCAAACAACAGATGCCCCTCGACGGTGCTTTCATAGATCTCACCAAAGCCTTTGATCTCGTCAGCAGACGTGGTCTCTTCAGACTACTAGCAAAGATCGGATGTCCACCAAAGCTACTAAGTATCATCACCTCATTCCATGACAGGGTAGGCGGTGGCATAGTGGTATTATCACTGGACTAGTAACCCAGAGACCCAGGGTATTCCTCTGGGGACATGGGTTCGAATCCCACCACAACAGAAGGTGGAATTTGAATTTAATTAATAAATCTGGAATTTTTAAAAAAAAGCTAGTCTAATGATGGCCATGAAACCATTGTCGATTGTTGTAAAAACCCATCTGGTTCACTAATGTTCTTTAGGAAAGGAAATCTGCTGTCCTTACCTGGTCTGGCCTACATGTAACTCCAGACCCACAGCAATGTGGTTAACTCTTACATGTCCTCTGAAATTGCCGAGCAAGCCACTCAGTTGTACCTAACTGCGACAAAGTCAATAAAAAGGAATGAAACCGGACGCACCACCCGGCATCAACCGAGGCATCGGAAACGACAACGCCAAACCCAGCCCTTTCGACCCTGCAAAGTCCTCCTTACTAACATCTAGGGGCTTGTCCCAAAGTTGGGAGAGCTGTCCCACAGACTAGTCAAGCAACAGCCTGACATTGTCATACTCACGGAATCATACCTTTCAGACAATGTCCCAGACACTGCCATCACCATCCCCGGGTATGTCCTGTCCCACCGGCAGGACAGACCCAGCAGAGGTGGTGGCACAGTGGTATACAGTAGGGAGGGAGTTGCCCTGGGAGTACTCAACATCGACTCCGGACCCCATGAAGTCTCATGGCACCAGGTCAAACATGGGCAAGGTAACCTCCTACTGATTACCACCTACCGCCCTCCCTCAGCTGATGACTCAGTACTCCTCCATGTTGAAAACCATTTGGAGGAAGCACTGAGGGTGGCAAGGGCACAAAATGCACTCTGGGTGGGGCACTTCAATGTCCATCACCAAGAGTGGCTCGGTAGCACCACTACTGACCGAGCTGGCCGAGTCCTAAAGGACATAGCTGCTAGACTGGGTCTGCGGCAGGTGGTGGGGAACCAACACGAGGAAAAAACATACTTGACCTCGTCCTCACCAATCTGCCTGCTGCAGATGTTTCTGTCCATGACAGTATTGGTAGGAGTGACCCCCGCACTGTCCTTGTGGAGTCGAAGTCCCGCCTTCACATTGAGGATACAGTCCATCGTGTTGTGTGGCACTATCACCGTGCTAAATGGGATAGATTTCGAACAAATCTCGCAATGCAAAACTGGGCATCCATGAGGCGCTGTGGGCCATCAGCAGCAGAATTGCACTCAACCACAATCTGTAACCTCATGGCCCGGCATATCCCCCACTCTACCATTACCATCAAGCCAGGAGACCAACCCTGGTTCAATGAAGAGTGCAGGAGAGCATGCTAGGAACAGCACCAGGCATACCTCAAAATGAAGTGTCAACCTGGTGAAGCTACAACACAGGACTACTTGCATGCCAAACTGCGTAAGCAGCATGCGATAGACAGAGCTAAGTGACCCTCTTACCAACGGATCAGATCTCAGCTCTGCAGTCCTGCCACAGCCAGCCGTGAATGGTGGTGGACAATTAAACAACTAACTGGAGGAGGTGGCTCCACAAATATCCCCATCCTCAATGATGGGGGAGCCCAGCACATCAGTGCGAAAAATAAGGCTGAAGCATTTGCAACAATCTTCAGCCAGAAGTGCCGTGTTAATGATCCATCGAGGCCTCCTCCTGAAGTCCCCAGCATCACAGATACTAGACTTCAGCCAATTCGATTCACTCCGCGTGATATCAAGAAACGACTGAAGGCACTGGATACTGCAAAAGCTATAGGCCCTGACAATATTCTGGCAATAGTACTAAAGACCTGTGCTCCAGAACTTGCCGCGCCCCTAGCCAAGCTGTTCCAGTACAGCTACAACACTGGCATCGACCCTGCAATGTGGAAAATTGCCCAGGTACGTCCTGTACACAAAAAGCAGGACAAGTCCAAACCAGCCAATTACCGCCCCATCAGTCTACTCTCAATCATCAGTAAAGTGATGGAAGGTGTCATCAACAGTGCCATCAAGCGGCACTTGCTTAGCAATAACCTGCTCAGTGACGCTCAGTTTGGGTTCTGCCAGGGCCACTCAGCTCCTGGCCTCATTACAGCCTTGGTTCAAACATGGACAAAAGAGCTTAACTCAAGAGGTGAGGTGAGAGTGACTGCCCTTGACATCAAGGCAGTTTTTGACCGAGTATGGCATCAAGGAGCCCTGGCAAAACTGAGGTCAATGGGAATCAGGGGGAAAACCCTCCGCTGGCTGGAGTCATACCTAGCACAAAGGAAGATGGTTGTGGTTGTTGAAGGTCAATGATCTGAGCTCCAGGACATCACTGCAGGAGTTCCTCAAGGTAGCGTCCTAGGCCCAACCATCTTCAGCTGCTTCATCAATGACCTTTCTTCAATCATAAGGTCAGAAGTAGGGATTTTCGCTGATGATTGCACAATGTTCAGCACCATTCGTGACTCCTCAGATACTGAAGCAGTCCGTGTAGAAATGCAGCAAGACCTGGACAATATCCAGCCTTGGGCTGATAAGTGGCAAGTAACATTCACGCCACACAAGTGCCAGGCAATGACCATCTCCAACAAGAGAGAATCTAACCATCTCCCCTTGACATTCACCGGCATTACCATCACTGAATCCCACACTATCAACATCCTCGGGGCTACCATTGACCAGAAACTGAACTGGAGTAGCTATATAAATACCGTGGCTACAAGAGCAGGTCAGAGGCTAGGAATCCTGCGGTGAGTAACTTACCTCCTGACTCCCCAAAGCCTGTCCACCATCTACAAGGCACAAGTCAGGAGTGTGATGGAATACTCTCCACTTGCCTGGATGGGTGCAGCTCCAACAACACTCAAGAAGCTCGACACCATCCAGGACAAAGCAGCCCGCTTGATTGGCACCCCATCTACAAACATTCACTCCCTCCACCACCGACGCACAGTGGCAGCAGTGTGTACCATCTGCAAGATGCACTGCAGCAATGCACCAAGGCTCCTTAGACAGCACCTTCCAAACCCGTGACCTCTACCAACTAGAAGGACAAGGGCAGCAAATACATGGGAACAACACCACCTGCAAGTTCACCTCCAAGTCACACACCATCCTGACTTGGAACTATATCGCCGTTCCTTCATTGTCACTGGGTCAAAATCCTGGAACTCCCTTCCTAACAGCACTGTGGGTGTACCTACCCCAAATGGACTGCAGCGGTTCAAGAAGGCAGCTCACCATCACCTCCTCAAGGGCAATTAGGGATGGGCAATAAATGCGGGCCTGGCCAGCAGCGCCCACATCCCATGAATGAACAAACAAAAAAAAAGGCACAATTCAGCATAGCAGTGCCTCATCAGACCCCTTTCCTATCGTGAGTGGCGTGAAACAGGGCTGTGTTCTCGCACCTACACTGTTTAGGATCTTCTTCTCCCTGTTGCTCTCACATGCGTTCAAGTCTTCAGAGGAAGGAATTTTCCTCCACACAAGATCAGATGGCAGGTTGTTCAACCTTGCCTGTCTTATAGTGAAGACCAAAGTATGGAAGGTCCTCATCAGGGAACTCCTCTTTGCTGACGATGCTGCATTAACATCTCACACTGAAGAGTGTCTGCAGAGACTCATCAACAGGATTGCGGCTGCCTGCAACGAATTTGGCCTAACCATCAGCCTCAAGAAAACAAACATCATGGGACAGGACGTCAGAAATGCTCCATCCATCAATATCGGTGAGCACGCTCTGGAAGTGGTTCAGGAGTTCACCTACCTAGGCTCAACTATCACCAGTAACCTGTCTCTCAATGCAGAAATCAACAAGCGCATGGGAAAGACGTCCACTGCTCTGTCCAGACTGGCCAAGATAGTGTGGGAAAATGGCGCACTGACACGGAACACAAAAGTCCGAGTGTCTCAAGCGTGTGTCCTCAGTACCTTGCTCTACAGCAGTGAGGTCTGGACAATGTATGTCATCCAAGAGCAACACTCAATTCATTCCATCTTCGCTGCCTCCAGAGAATCCTTGGCATCAGGTGGCAGGACTGTATCTCCAACGCAGAAGTCCTCGAGGCGGCCAACATGCCCAGCATTTCCATCCTACTGAGCCACCGGTGCTTGAGATGGCTTGGCCATGTGACCCTCATGGAAGATGGCAGGATCCCAAGGACACATTGTATAGCGAGCTCGTCACTGGTATCAGACCCACCGGCTGTCCATGTCTCCACTTTAAAGACGTCTGCAAACGCGACATGAAGTCCTGTGACATTGACCACAAGTCGTGGGAGTCAGTTGCCAGTGATCGCCAGAGCTGGCGGACAGTCATAAAGGCGGGGCTAAAGAGCGACGAGTCAAAGAGATTTCGCTGTTGGCAGGAAAAAAGACAGAAGCGCAACAGCCAATTTTATCTGCAGCGCCTGTGGAAGAGTCTGTCACTCTAGAATTGGCTTTTATAGCCACTGCAGGTGCTGCTTCACAAACCACTGACCACCTCCAGGCGCTTACCCATTGTCTCTCGAGACAAGGAGGCCAAAGAAGAAAAATTACTCAACCTTCAACACACACACACTCCCAGTGATTGCACACAATATGAATGCAAATAAGAAGAACTTGCATTTATACAGCACTTTTCATGACTCCAGGGCACCCCAAAGCATTTTGGACAATTAAGTACTTTTGAAGTGTAGTAACCATAATAATTTAAGAAACATGGCTGCCAATTTGCGCACAGCAAGGTCCCACAAATAGCAATGTGATAATGGCCAGATAACCTGGTGTTATTTGCAACAACAAATAATATACTTTGGTGAAATTAAGCATTGCACATAACCGAAATCAGGTCGAAGACGCTAAGTCAAGTTAGAGCATTCTGCATTCTCCTGTGGTTTGAATCTTCTGCATTATTAACACCCATTGTGATTTTATTGACCCTATTGTTTTCCATCACTGTAACATTCCAAATGTTGCCACACCATAAATGTAATCTACCCTCAATTTAAAAAAAATACAAACACACTGTAAAACCAATAACCAGAAAATGTTGTCTCCTTTGTGTTTATCAGGAACAGCACATTAATAAACATCATATCTAGCAACACCCACCATACATCCATTCTCAGCCTCTTAATAACAAGTACAAAAATGACCACTTTCAGTATTAAAGTGGACTGCGAAGTTTAGTGAGTAATGAATGCACATCAGCTTTAGTTTTGTTTACAATAGGTGGCTGGGAGTAAATCTGAGCTGCCTCATTTTTATGTCTTTTAGACTCTATTTTAACTGAATAAATTGTTACCGTCATTGATTAATAAGTTAAAGACAAACTGAAATTACAGATAAAGTAGTTCTCGAGAAAAAAGTCTTGCATTGTTGTCCAAATATTGCATGTGGGTCACCGAAGAATGTTTGAGTGTCTGATATGGTAATTACAGTGTCGTAACCCTGCTGACTGATCAATATTGCTTCGTAACAACAACTACTGAGAGATAGTAGAAATCTTTCTTATTGGAATTGTAAGTAAATAAGTCCAAAAATTAGATTGAATAAAAGATGTAAACTTTTTTTGATTCCCCCATGTAAAGTGAAGCAAAGTAAGCAATTGTCACTCTGGGTGATATGGTGGCGAAGTAAAGGATCTACAAGAAAGAAATTGTATTTGTATAGCACTTTTCACAACCTGAGGACATCCTAAACTGTTTCACAGTCAACATAAAAGACAGTTAGTCAACATTAAAGCTAATGGAATTAAAAGCAAATTATTGATCTGGTTAGGCGGTAGAAAACAGAGAGTAAGGCTCAAATTGGAAGGAAGTGACTCGTGGTGCCCAACAAGGACCGGTATTGGGGCCTCAATGATTCACTATATTTATTAATGACTTGTTTAGCACAATAGAGAGACATACATTTGAGTTTGTTGATGACATACAGATGTGTGTTATAGTAAGTAGTGTAGAAGGGAGCATAAAATTACAAAGGAACATCGACAGACTAAATTAGGGGGCAAAACTGACAGATGCATTTCAATGCAGGGAAATATGAGGTCATCCGTTATGGACCAAAAAAGGACAGATTCAACTATTATTTAAATGGTGAAAAGCTAGGAACAGAGGAGGTCCAAAAATATTTAAAGATCTAAATACACAGATCACTAAAATGTAGTAGCCAGGCCAAAAAAGAAACAAAATGGCTGATTGAATGCTCACTTTTATAACTCGAGGGCGAGAATATAAAGCAGAGTTTTGCCACAGGTATACAAAGTCCTGGTTATATTACATCTGGAGTACTGTGTACAGTTCTAGGCACTGCACTTTAAAAAGGATATATTGGCCTTGGAAGGAGTATAGCTCAGATTCAACAACAACAACTTATATTTATATGGAGCCTTTAATGCAATAAACCGTCCCAAGGCGCTTCACAGGAGTATAATACAACAAAGTATGGCACTGAACCACAAAAGAAGATATTAGGTCAGATGACCAAAAGCTTGGACAGAGAGGTAGGTTTTAAGGAGTCTCTTAAAGGGGGATAGCAAGGTAGAAAGGCAGAGAGGTGTAGGGAGGGTATTCCAGATGAGCTGAGACAGGGTTGAATTTGGGCGATGTTATGGAGGTGGAAATAGACAGTCTTAGTAATGGCACGAATAGGAAGTTGAAAGCTCATTTTGGGGTCAAATGTGACATCAGGGTTTTGAACAGATTCACCAGAATGTTACAGGGTTCCAAGGGTTAGATTATGATAAAAGATTACATAAACTAGCGCCATGCAGGTCCCCACCTGCCAAGAATGAGGCACATTAATTTTTCCACATGGACATTAAACTTTAAATTGTTGTTGGAAAGAAGAGAAGGCCTAATACAAGGAATTGCCAGGCCCTGGCCAGAAGGACATTTTTTGCATAGTAACAGACACTGCTTGGAACAAAGGACCAGTCCCTGCTCAAAATACACAGAACAGAAGTGGTCAGACCTGTTTAGCCACATGACTACCTGCTGTTGCAAAGTTTGAACTGAGACTTTTAAAATTGGAGAAACAGTGTTTGAAGACAGAAAGCTCTTGGCTCCTGGACTGAACTGAGGCAGACCTCCCCTCTCCTGTCTGCTCCCATCTCTTTCTCACAGAACTGAAACCCATTGAAGACACGTGAATCCCAAGAGAGAAAAGTCTCCGACAGTGAACAAGGTTTAAGAAGAATACTGGGCCCCAACGAGAAGCAAGATCCACTTCCAAACAAGGACTCTACAGTGAGCTTGAAGACCCGTAACAAAAAAAACTCTTCAGATATTGCCTCAAACCTTTCCACTTTATTTCTTCTGCTCTTTTCTGTCTCTATTTGCATGTCTGTATCGTGTATGCATGCTCGAGTGGGCACATCATGTATCCATAGGTGTCAACCGAATTAGAGTTTAAGTTTATGCTTTAATAAAATTTCACCTTTCTTCCTTAAACTTAAGAAAGCCTGTTTGTGCTTGTTTCTTTACCTTATAATTGGAAAGCGGTGAACAAGGGTTCATCAAGGGGGAGCTCAAAAACAATGTGTTTAAAAATAAAACCCTGTTACAGTAAGACCAGGTGAAGGCTGAAAGAGAACCCCTAGACCTCTTTCTCACCTCGTCGTAACACTAAGCTTGAATTCCCTGCAATATAGAAGCTTAATAGCTGAGATCAATGGACTGGTCAGGTGGGCAGAAAAGTGGCAAATGGAATTTAATCAGGAGAATGTGAAGTAATGTAATTGGGGAGGGCAAACAAGTCAAGGGAATACACAATAAATGGTAGGATACTAAGAAGTGTAGAGGTAGAACACAAGAACACAGGACAGAAGAAATAGGAGCAGTAGTAGATCATATGGCCCATCGAGCCTGCCCTGAGAATCGGTTAACAGACAGAAAGCAGACAGTAGGAATAAACGGGTTGTTCTCAGGTTGGCAGGCTGTTACTAGTGGTGTACTGCAAGGATCAGTGCTTGGGTCACAGCTGTTCACAATCTATATAAATGATTTGGATGTGGGGACCAAATGCAATATTTCAAAATTTGCTGATGACCCAAAACTTGGGGGGAATGTAAGTTGTATGGAGGATGCAAAGCGGCTTCAAGGGGATTTTGACAAGCTAAGTGAATGGGTAAGAACATGGCAGATGGAATATAATGTAAATAATGGTGAAGTGACCGACTTTGATAGAGAAAACAGACAGGCGGAGTATTTCTTAAATGGAGAGGGGTTGGGAAGTGTTGATGTCCAAAGGGACCTGGCTGTCCTTGTTCATGAGTCACTAAAAGCTAGTATACAGGTGCAGTAAGCAATTAGGAAGGCAAATGGTATGTTGACCTTCATTGCAAGGGGAACTGAGTACAGGAGTAAAGATGTCTTGCTGCAATTGTATAGAGCCTTGATGAGACCGCACCTGGGGTATTGTGTACAGTTTTGGTCTCCTCATCTAAGGAAGGATATACTTGCCACTGAGGGAGTGCTGCAAAGTTCACTAGACTAATCCTTGGGAGGATGGGATTGTCTTATGAGGAGAGATTGCAGAAACTGGGACTGTATTCTCTAGAGTTTCAAAGAATGAGAGGTGATCTCATTGAAACATACAAAATTCTTACAGGGCGTGACAGTAGATGTGGATAGGATGTTTCCTCTGGCTGGTGAGTGTAGAGCCAGGGGACAGTCTCAGAATAAGGGGCAGGCCATTTAAGACTTAAATGAGGAAGAATTTCTTGGCTCAGACGGTGGTGAATCTTTAGAATTCTCTACCCCAGAGGGCTGTGGAAGCTCAATCATTGAGCATGTTGAAGACAAATTGTTAGATTTCTGGCTAATAATGACATCAAGGGATATGGGGACAGTGGCGAAAAATGGCGCAGAAATAGTTGATCAGCCATGATCCATCTGAATGGCGGAACAGGCTCAGCGGGCCGAATGGCCTACTCCTGCTCCTGTGTTCCTATGTAATATGATCATAGTTGATCTTAGGCTTCAATTCCACTTTCCCGCCTGCTCGCCATATCCCTTGATTCCGAGAGATCAAAAATCTGTCTATCCCAGCCTTAAATGTATTCAACGATGGAGCATCCACAACCCTCTGGGGTAGAGAATTCCAAAGATTCACAACCCTTTGAGTGGAGTAATTTCTCCTCATCTCAGTCCTAAATGATTGGCCCCTTATCCTGAGAATGTGCCCCCGGGTTTTAGATTCCCCAACTAGCAGAAATAATCTCTCAGTGTCTACCCTATCCAGCCCCTTCAGAATCTTGTATGTTTCAATGAGATCACCTCTCATTCTTCTGAACTCCAGAGAATACAGACCCAATTCACTCAGCCTCTTATCATAGGAGAACCCCCTCATCCCAGCGACCAATTTAATGAACCTTCGCTGTACTCCTCCAATGCAAGCATATCCTTTCTTAAATGTGGAGACCAAAACTGCACACAGTACTCCAGATGTGATCTCACCTGATACCAGGGATGAAGGAGTTCAGTATTGTGAAGAAACTGGAGAAGCTGGGCTGCTCCCTTTAGAGCAGAAAATGTTAATGGGAGATTGAACAGAGCTGTTCAAAATTATGAGGGATTCTGATGGAGTAAATAAGGAGAAACTGTTTCCAATGACAGCAGGGTTGTTAGTCAGAGAGCGTAGATTTAAGGTAATTGGCAAAAGAACCAGAGGGTAGATGAGGAGAAATGCTTTCACATAGCAAGTTATTGTGATTTGGAATGTACTGCCCAAAGGATGGTGGAAGCAGGCTCAATACTAACTCTCAAAGGGATAAATACTTGAAGGGGAAAAAAATTACAGGGTTGTGGAGAAAGAACAGGGCCTTGTGATTAATTGGATAACTCTTTCAAAGAGCCATGATGGGCTGAATGGGCTTCTACTTTCTTGGATGATTCCAGTAGTTAGTAAATTTACCCACTGAGCCATCAGGAGAGCTTTTTAATATTCCTCCCACCAAAAACATATCATGAAAAGCAGAAAGACAACCAAGAGTGTGGTTGACAGGGCCCTCAACCATGTCCGACCCATTTCCCATACTTCTGTCCTCACCTGTTCCCCTCCCTCTCAGAAACACGACAGGATTCCCCTTGTCCTCACTTTCCACCCCACCAGCCTCCACATCCAAAGGATCATCCTCCGCCATTTCTGCCACCTCCAGCATGCCATCACAAAATGCATCTTCTCTTCCCCTCCCGTCAGCATTCCGAAGGAATCATTCCCTCTGCGATTCCCTGCTCCACTCCTCCATCACCCAGACACCTCGTCCCCTTCGCACGGCACCTTCCCAGGCAATCGCAGGAGGTGTAATACCTGCCTTTTTACCTCCTCTCTCCTCACCATCCAAGGCCCCAAACATTCCTTCCAGGTGAAGCAGCGATTTACTTGTACTTCCTTCAATTTAGCACACTGTATTCGCTGCTCACAATGTGGTCTCCTCTACACTGGGGAGACCAAATACAGATTGGGTGACCGCTTTGCAGAACACCTCCGCTCAGTCCGAAAGCATGACCCTGAGCTTCCGGTGTCTTGCCATTTCAATGCCCCCCCTGCCCTGCTCTCATGCCAACATTTCTGTCTTTGGCCTGTTCCATTGTTCCAGTGAACATCAACGCAAGCTTGAGGAGCAGCACCTGATCTTTCGATTAGGCACTCTACAGCCTTGCGGACTGAACGTTGAGTTCAATAACTTCAGAGCATGACTGGCCTTTTTTAGATTTTATTTTATTTTTTAACTATGTGCCTGTTTTTCATGTAGTCAGAACTGCTCATTATTCTGCTATTAACACTCTCACTGGACTAGTGCTTTGACTTTCACCACAAGCATTAACACACTCTTTGCCTTTGTCTTAGGACACAGCTTTGTTATTTAATCTCTCCTGCCCTCTGCCCTATCAAACACCTTTCCCTTTGTTCTCTTCCCCATGCCTCCCCTCCCCCCTTCACTTGCTTAAAACCTAATTCTTTTCTAACCTTTGCCAGTTCTGATGAAAGGTCACAGACCTGAAACGTTAACTCTGCTTCTATCTCCACAGATGCTGCCTGACCTGCTGAGTAATTCCAGCACTTTCTGTTTTTATTTAAGAGTGAAGAGTTATAGTTGCTATACTTTTTCATTATTGATCATCTATGTTGTCACCGCTAACCATACAGCGATTTATAGATCTAAACTAAGCTTCAGTAAACTGTATGCTTTTGGCTGTTATCTCTCTCACCTGACCCAATTATTGACAGATCCATCTGTAACGACCATGAGTAATTGTTAAGTTTCTGCTGGTGATTTCAATTTCCAAATCATTAATTACAGGTTCAGTTAAAGGCCACTTGTGTAGGGAAAACAGTGACTAACAGTCAGGCAGATTATGTAACGACAATGAAAGGGATAGAACATTACGACCAGAGAGCTGTAATAACAAGCATGATTCTCACTTGTGAAGAATGTGCAGTTGATTGAATTACGAGGCTCTGTTGAATCCTGCAGTACCATCGATCACATGCCTACCATACTTCTTACACACAGGCTGGTCATTACTGCTACCCAATCATAAGATATGCAATTCTTTCCACATTTTTCACAGACGTTGTCCTCATCTGATA
Organism: Heterodontus francisci; assembly: GCF_036365525.1. Classification (NCBI taxonomy): domain Eukaryota; kingdom Metazoa; phylum Chordata; class Chondrichthyes; order Heterodontiformes; family Heterodontidae; genus Heterodontus; species Heterodontus francisci. The sequence goes on along the minus strand of NC_090374.1, from coordinate 78,419,039 downwards.
CAGATTAAAAAGGCTGGTGGATAAATAAGCCAAACATAGAAAGGAAATAAGACGATCAAATAAAACTCTGCTGGGTTATTAAAGAGGCATTATCCTTGTTCTCAGCAGGGCAAAAGGGCCAACAAGCAGATGGATGCATGTTATTAGCAATTCAATGACATCATGAAGAAGCATCATGATCATTTTGCAATGCAGTTCAAGGTGAACTGTATCGTCCTCTCAATCACTTTTCTTAATTTTCTACTGGTTGCCTTCCAATCACACCAAAGTGGCCAGGATTCATATCAGTTTGTGCATGAGAGAGAGAGAGATGGAGAGAGGGGGGGAGAAACAAACTTGAATTTACAGAACATTATCATGTCTCACAGAATTCTCTCAAAATGATTTATAAAATAATTTCCTTTGGAGTGAAGTAATTGTTATGTGGTAGCCATTTTACATACACCAATGGGATCATTCCCATGAACAGCAATGAAGTGAATTAATGGTTGACCAGTTTGTGGTGGACCGTTTGGAATGTACAGAAATGTATTTCAATATACTACCATACCTCAAAATTCACACTGCATTTAAAAAAACACTTGAACCTGGTTAATAGCATCAGCTGAGCTTCTCCATTAATTTCTGTGTGTTGTGTGTTCCTAGACATTTGTGCTTTCTGAAAATGTATTGTTTAGATTGAACGCCGAGGCTCAATAGCAACAACTTGGAGCACAAACAGACTCACTAGCATAAACCAAATGAGTCAGCAAAGCTGTTATCTGAAAAGGGAGAAGGTGGTGGAATGCCATTAGGTGAATTGCTCATTCGGAGAGCTGGTGCAGACATGATGGGCCGAATGGCCTCTTTCTGCGCTGTAACAATTCTGTGAATTCTGCAATATTGAACTCCAGCGCACCAAAGTTTCTTTGTAACTTTCCAGATCTGCACATGCTACTACCTAAGGCCTGCAAAAACAATACTCTTAGGGCAGGATTTTGTGCAGCTATTTGAAGCGGGAATGGTGGCGTGGGAAGACAAAGAATCGCGCTGGAAGAGTCCGCCCAAAATCCAGTGTCATGACGTTGGTTCTGGATTTAGTAAGCGGCAGGAAAGCACCAAGGCAGAATCGATGCCCCAACGTGACGGGAATGTATTTTAAATTCTAGAACACTTGATTTCAATAGCTTAGCATCTCATTCATCACAATTTAAAGGGGGGCTTAGAATTAAGTGGGCCATGGGCAACATTCATGCGTCTTCAGGTTCATGATCATTGAAAGCTGGCGACACCGAGGCAAGGCTTCAGTGCCATGACGGGGAGGCAGCCATGACTAGCACTGCATAGGGGAGAGAGGGGGTGGGGAGGCCGTATTCGGATTGTGGTGCTGTGCGCTTTGAGGGGTGTGGGGGCGTGTGGGTTGGGGTCTTGGGGGGCTCTGCAAGATGGATTGGGGTTTCGGGTGCAATGTAAGGAGTCTTGGACGCTCTGCAAGATGGGGGGGCTTGGGTTTGGGTGGCTGTATCTGGTGAACAAACTGTTGGGTGAGATGTGTGTTTGCCAATACTGCTAGATGAGAGGGTTTGGCCATCACCAAGGGTGGGCACTGAGGATCATCAGGGAGTTTGCCGGCAGAAGTAGTAAAACCTCAGTTGCCAGGGCAGGGCCGACTCAGTATCAACTGTACTCTGTAGGCCCACTGGTCACCTAGCATGCGTCAAATACATCCTGTCTTTTTGGTGCAATGTGGCGCCTCTGACAGAGGGAGAGCCAAGAGACAGCTGCGCCTGCCCATGAAGCTCCTTGACGAGAGCAGCAGCAGCCAGCTATGCCAAGTAGGGCCTGCGTCAGAGTGTGTACTAGACTCAAATTAGCTACCTCCAAATGTCCTAGCGGCATTGTCAGTGAAGACTAAGCCTCTCCAGGGAGGCCGTCACTGACTTATGTGCCCTGCTGCAGGACAAGTTGCAACCTATGGGATTCGGGGGTCACCCTATACCAATGGCTCTGAAGATCACACTGGCACTAAACTTTTCCACGTTTGGATCATTCCAAGGATCCACTGGGGACATCTGTGGCATCTCGCAGGAAGTAGCCCACTGCTGCATCAAGGAGGTGACCAATACCCTGTTCAAGAGGACCGGCAACTATCTGCGCTACCAGACTGGCCCTGACAGTCAGGCTGAAAGGGCCATTGGATTCGGGGCCATCACTGGATTTCCCCAGGTGCGAGGTGTGATAGATTGCACAAATGTGGCTATCAAAGCTCCCAAGGACCAGCCAGCCACCTTCATCAACAGGAAGAGTTTCCATTCCATCAACGTTCAACTGGTCGGTGACCACCGAAAGCATTTCCTGCAGGTAGTGTGCCTGCTTCCTGGGAAGCTGCCTTGATGCCTACATACTTGGACAGTCCCAGGTGCCACAGCTTTTCAATCCCCCCACTCGCCTTCAGGGATGGATTCTCTAGGACAAGGGCTGCCCAATGAAGACATGGTTACTGACACCTGTGAGGAACCCTCGCACTGCAGCAGAGGAGAGGCCACGTCTCCACCCAAGCAGGCCATTGGGCTGCTGAAGATGAGATTCTGCTGCCTCAGTCAATCTGATGGAGCCTACAGTATGCCCCAGCGAGGGTCTGCTGTGCTCTGCACAATCTAACATTACAGAGTGGGGAGGCCTTGCATGCCGATAAGATACCTGAGCGATACTCCTGCACCAAGGACATGGAGGAGAGAGATGAAGCAAGCGGAACGGGAATTTGAAGCCCTTTCATCTGAGGCCAGGCAGATTGAGCGACATGCCAAAGAGGCAAGAGACACCCCTCAATCACCCGTTTCCAGCCACCCTGATGTCCACTCACAGAGAAACTAATAAAGACTCACCTCAATGCATCTAGTCTGTTGCCTCCTTTCTATTTGTGTTCTGTGCTTAGCTGAAACACATGCTAGTGCCCAAAGGAGATCATATTTAAATGAGGGCTGTGCTTACACTGGCGTTCAATAAGCAGGAAGTGTGAAGTCAGCAGCTCATTAATTAAGGCATGATAAGAATAATCAGTTTTACACAATGAATGTTCATGGCTTGAACAAAAGAATTTTATATGAAGCATCACATGTCAGATATCAAACACCCGTGAATCCCCATGTGTGTCTTGGCGCTTTTCTTCGTACATTTGCGAGTGCTTCTCTGAGCTGGGCTGGAGGCAGGCTGCTGATCAGGCTGCTCCATGGCCTGTGATGACTCAGCGGCCGTCCTCTGGGTGCCTGAGGCCTGGAGGTTTCCTGCACAGGTGCAGGACTCTCCTTAGGCATCGTGGCTACTGGGGCTGGGCTCACTGGCGGAGGGGCTGAGAAGCTGCTGTCCACACTCGGAGTGCCCTGAGGGGAGTCCCCAGCTGTGGAGGTCAGCTTCTCCTCCTCCCTTTCAAGGCTCAGTTGAACCTCCATGCTGACCAGAGAAGGACGAGGAGCTTGTCAAGGTGCCTGGATTGTTCCAGCTCCTTGTCCTTGTCTTGCCAATGCTACGTCGAGCTCATGGCCAAAGTGATGGTTTGCAGGTCTGCACGCATCTGTGTGATTTGGCTCTCCATGAGGGTCGCCAACCTCTCAATGGAGGAAGCCATGTGCTCACATGCCTGTGACATTGCAGCAGACATGGCATGGATGGACTCCTCCGTCATCTGCTCATGGCTGTGCATGGTCTCTGGCATCTCCATCAGATGTTGCCTAACATCTCTCTGCAGATCCAGCATGTCCTGTGCTTTCGACTCCAGAGGCTCTTCATCAGCCTGGGGCTCAGCATGAACCTGGCAACCCACAGTCCTCCGACTGTCAGTGGCCTCGGCTGTCTCAGCTTCAGCCAGCTGCTCGGGCATGCGTGTGGTGCTCTCACCAGCTTGTGACCCTGAATCTGCAGCTGAGCAGAAACCCAACAAGGTGAAAGTATCTGCGCTGGTGGAAGGTGCAGGAGAGTCATGGGGCGGTGCATCCTCGGACTGCTCCTCGTTCTCAGAGGTAGACAGCTGTCGCCCTTCTGCTGGAGTCTCCTGTGGACGTCGACCTGCATGAGAACAAAAACGTGTGGGTCAGGCTATGCAGATCTCAGCATGCCAACCGTGTGTGATTTGGGTCTCCAGAAGTGATCTGTTAGCTGATGGAATCCAATCCTCACTCTCTTACCCAGAGACTCCAGTCTCTCCATCTGCCACCCGCTCTCAGGGGAGTTAATGGGGGTGAGCTGTGAAAGGGGGTGAGCTGTGAAAGAAGGTGGCCTGTGGCCAAGCTGCAGCCTTGCATCCATCAGGGTGAGGTGATGCCTAACTCCCTCTGCTGTCACTGTGGTAATGCCACCCTTCCCATGACCCGCTTCCACCTGTGTGGCCACTTGCAATCACTAAAAGAGAGATGAGGAGCACTCACCTTGGCAGAACACAGGAGGGCATTGACCCTCTTGCGACACTGTACCCAGTTCCGGGGGTCGGTGACTCCACAGCTACTGACCTCTCAGCGATCTCCATCCTGGCTTGCTTGGTCAGGCGGGAGGACCTCTTCTTGCCATTGGCGGGGAAGAGAACCTCCCACCTTTACCTTGCAGCCTGGAGGAGAATCTGGAGCGAGGTATCAATAAACCGTGAGGCTACCCTGTGTCTTGATTCAGCCATCCTGCTGGATCTGCCTTGGGGAGGGGCGGGGGGGTTGAGGGGTCCAGAGCCAATGCAAAGTGGGTCACAGTTTTTAGCAGCTAGCAACAAGTGAATGCACGGAAGCAATGCAAGAAGGGTTGGCAGGAATTTAAATATGGGTGCCAGCACGTGCTCCGGAGTCATCTGGCGCCGTATTCGGCATCTCGCCTGCTACCCCCGCCACGTGATCGCGATGGGGTGGCCGCTCACAAGACAAATGGGAATGGAACCCATTTCTGGGTCCGCTGCTGGCACTAAATTCAGCCCTTAATGTGCAAAACTCAGTCATCAAATAGTGTTTGACGAGTCCATTAGAGTTTCAATAAATTAATTGAAGTGCTAAATATACTGAATGGCACCAAAGCTTAAATACAGTGATCTGAGCAAGTGAATATTTAGTGACATGAACAGTTTGATCATTCCATTGTGTCCATTCACTTTCAGTATTGTCAACACAGGCTCTACTTCCACCTTAGAAATAGGCCAGATCCTGACAAATATAACTGCATCCAAATACTCAAAAAGTGCTCTTCATGGTTAGATACTCAGGACAACATGCTCAGCAAGTTCATATCAAATTGCCACTCTGATACAGTTTAAATGGTTTATGCCAAATGGTTGCTTAGTATCTGCAGAATCAGAACATTTTTTAATTATATGGGCAGAGTGGAGCAGTGCACTGGAGCATCAATGTACTGATTATAATTTGTCCACTCCAGGGAATTTCCCATCTCAGATGCACTGGTGTGGGAAGGTGCAGGGTGAAGACTGGATGCTTCCCAAAGGGAGGAAAGGAACTATTACGTGATAAGACACAACTAGGCTGGTACTGTATACCCTGAAGCAGTCATTTCAAGAGTGATATACATAGTGGGCTTGGAGAAGTTTGCCTGCCTGACGTTACTGACAAAGGAAAGAATATGGATCAGACTGACCAAAGTGGAGGGGTGGGGGGGGGGGGGGGGAGGGTGCGGGGAAAGAGGGGTGGTGGAGAAAAGAAGATCATAACATACCTTGTGTGCAACATAAAAGGCTTGTGTGAAGCATAAACATCAACATAGACCAGTGGGCTAAACAGCCTGTTTCTGCACCACAAATTCTATGCAACACCCTAAAAATAAAAACTAATTAAAAACATAATTTTTCTTCATTTTTTCCCAATTGCAGCACAACAACAAACAATCATGTTTGATCAATGTAGACCTTCAGATCACAATCTGAATCACAATCACAATCACTGCTTTCAGCTGGAGTTAATAGAAACCATAAAGTTGCAGGTTCACTTCAGAGCAATACACATCAAGTTTCCTCAATTATGCCATCTTAATAACCAGGACTGTATATACTCCTGTATATTGTACCATGATAACCTGAAACATCTCAAAGCCAACAGAAACACCACATGATCCAACTTATCAAGAGATAAGCCAAGTTTCACATCATAAATACGTAATACATACACAAGAGATAGAAGGGCAACTGTTAAGGTGATAATAAATCTTTTGTATTCGAACAAGGATTGGATTTCATAATTACAAAAACAAATCAACACCTCCATCTTCTACCTGTCTCTGATGTTTTCCAAAATTGCTGAAATTGAATCTTTTAAAATTTATTTCCAAAGGCAGAAAAACATGATGAAAATATTAAAATCTCTACTGAACTCTGGCCTATATATTAATAAACACGTTCTAGTTTCATAAAGAGCGAACTGTTTCCATCAGATGACATTATTAACACTTCAGTAGTGTACTGTAAATCGCTGAACAGATTAAACATTGCAATCCACTTCTTAGAAGTTATTTCCACCCAGTTAAATTACTTCTTTTACCCTCAGCAAAATATACTGATTGGGAATTGGTAATGTTGCCATTAGGTATTCAAACAAGAATTATACTACCCAGAAATTTCACAAATGTTATTGCCCATAAAAGTAGCAAAAGCCACTCGCCATAAGCTCAGCTACTTTAGCCTTATTTACTTTGTGTTACAGATAATGCCTCCAGTGAAAGGAACACTGCAGATAAAATGGAAAACACTGTGTAAAGTACATATGGTGTAACATTCATTGAAATACAAATGGCTCTCTGAAGATAGATAACATTCATCCATATGTTGGTGCCCAGCCAACATACCAGAGCTTACGTCCGCAACAGTCCCAATTCCACTAATTAGATAAAAACAAAACTAACACCACAAATAATATTGCAGACTGCCTCTAACAATTTCTGGTGTACCCATAGGATCTCAAGCCCACTGAACAAAATTTAAACACAGCTTCTGTTAAAGGTATATTGGAACTAGCACCAAGGTAGTCAATTTTACTACTGAATCTATCCAGACTGGACTTGTACCAGCAAAACAAAGGGTAAACATACACGCCCACTTTTCAGCAATGCCGCTCCAGTTTAGGTTCCACTGCGGAGGACTCAGATGAGAACGTTGATGGGGCAGCCAATAGAAGGTGGCTGATGGGTATGCATGACGAAATGCTTGGTGCCTTGGGAAGGCTGCCAGAAAGTCTGCAGTCAATATCAAGAAGCATCATGGAGTTGGGCACTAGCTTGGCACAGGGCTTTGCACAAAGCTTGGGGTCCAACCTTTCCAGCATGGAAGTGGTGGCCAATTCCATTCACACTTGTGGATCCAATCATGTTGCAGTGTCCGATGGTCGATGTCGCAGCTTCCATTGCAGTATAAACAAAAGCTACCCAACATTTGAGTGCTACAGTGGAAGTTCAGACTGCTGTCATTATGGCTGTGGGGTACAGTGTACAAAGGGGCTTGCAGGGTGTCACAGCTGTCCAGCAATCAAATTAGTAAGATTGCTGAGGAACCATCCTGGAGGAGTGGCAGGGCACCCTGGAGCACAAAACTGCAGTCTTCTCTCAGGAAGACAGCATTCACCCTCCAACATCTGCCTCTCCACCAGTGCTCTTGCTGTTGCCTGCCAGACTGCTGTCGCCCATGCCGAGATGGTACAGTCCATGGGCAGGCTTCTAGGCCCAGAGCTGCTCGAGGTCATCTTGCAAGGCCATCTGCAGTCTCTTCCACTGAAAGTCAGCAGCTTTCCACCTGGCATGTTGCAGCCACTGGGGTAGCACTGCATAGGAGCACTAGACCAGGGAAGGGCAAACAGCAGACAGGCATCGTGAGATTGCACTAAGCTGATTATTGACTTTTGATTTCAATATGGAATGATTTGATTTTCAAATTTGGTTTGGCGCGCTTATTTTGTGATGGCTTTAATTTTTGCAATATGGCTAAGTGGATGCTGTGATGGTCAATGACAGAGAAAGGCAAGGTGTTGGACTGTTGGTAAATTGGGAATGAAAGTCGTAGTTACTGGTATCGCACTTGGTTGAGTGCTTCACCGTTAACCTGGACAGAAAGGGCCAGCCAAGGTTGCCTCCTCCTCACCTTGTAATTGGTGGCAAGGACTGTCCCCTCATGATGGTGAGGTTGTTTAGCATGCAGCAGACCAACAGAAATCTTGACACCTGCTCTGCTGAGACAACCACATTTCTGTAGGTCTGGAGTCACATGTAGGCCAGACCAGGTAAGTATGGCAGATTTCCTTTCCTAAAGGACATTAGTGAACCAGATGGATTTCTACAACAATCCGGAAGTTTCATGGTTACCATTACGAACACTAACAGTATTAGTAGGAGTGACCACTTCATAGTCCTTGTGGAGATGAAGTCCCGTCTTCACATGGAGGATACTGTCCATCATGTTGTGTAGCACTACCACTTTGCTAAATGGGATAGATGCAGAACAGATCTAGCAACTCAAAACTGGACATCCATGAGGTGCTGTGGACCATCAGCAGCAGCAGAATTGTATTCAAACATAATCTGTAACCTCATGGCCTGCCATACCCCACCATACCCCTCACTGTATCATTATCATTAAGCCAGGGGATCAGCCCTGGTTCACTGAGTAGTGCAGGACAGCATGCCAGGACTAGCACCAAGCATACCTAAAAATGAGGTTTCAACCTGGTGAAGCCACAACGCAACACTACATGCATGCTAAACAGCAGAAGTAGCATGCCATGGGCAGAGCTAAGCGATCCAACAATCAACGGATCAGATCAAAGCTCTGCAGTCCTGCCACATATAGTTGTGAATGGCGGTTGAAAATTAAACAAACCGGAGGAGGCGGCTCCACAAACATTCCCATCCTCAATGATGGCACAGCCCCGCACATTAGTGCAAAAGACTAGGCCGAAGCATATGCAACCAGCTTCAGCCCAAACTGTCAGATCCATCCTTCTGGTGAGGTCCCCAGCATCACAGATGCCAGCCTTCAGCCAATGTGATTCACTCCATGTGATATCAAGAAACGGCTGAAGGCATTGGGTACAGCAAAGGAAATGGGTCCTGACAACCTCCTACCAGTAGTACTGAGGACTTGTATTCCAGAACTAACCCTTGTAGCTGTACTGGAGCAGCTTGCAACACTGACAACTACTCAACAATGTGGAAAATTGCCCAGGTATGTCCGAGAACCATAGAAAAATTATGGCACAGAAGGAGGCCATTCAGCCAATTGTGTCTGCATGACTGAAAAAACTAACTGCCCAACCTAATCCCACCTTCCAGCGCCTGGTCCGTAGCATGACAGGTTACAGCACTTCAAGTGCATGTCCAGGTACCTTTTAAATGAGTTGAGGGTATCTGCCTCCACCACTGTTCCTGGCAGTGAATTCCAGACACCCACCACACTCTGGGTGAAAACATTTTTCCTCATGTCCCCTCTAATCCTTCTACCAATCACAATAAATCTGTGCCCCCTGGTAATTGACCTCGCCGCTAGGGGAAACAGGTCCTTCCTGTCTATTCTATGTACGTCCCTTATAATTTTGTACACCTCAATTAAGTCACTCCTCAGCCTCCTCTGTTCTAAGGAAAACAACCCGAGCCAATCCAATCTTTCCTCTTGGCTGCAACTTTCAAGCCCTGGCAACATTCTTGTAAATCTCCTCTGTACTCTCTCTAGAGCAATTATGTCCTTCCTGTAATGTGTGACCAGAACTGTCAGCAATACTCCAGCTGTGGCCTAACCAGCGTTTTATACAGTTCCAGCATCACATCCCTGCTTTTGTATTCTATACCTTGGCCAATAAAGGAAAGCATTCCATATGCCTTCTTCACCACTATCTACCTGTCCTGCCACCTTCAGGGAGCCATGGACATGCACTCCAAAGTCTCCCATTTCTTCTACCCCTCTCAATTCTTCTTCTTTGGCCTCCTTATCTCGAGAGACAATGGGTAAGCGCCTGGAGGTGGTCAGTGGTGTGTGGAGCAGCGCCTGGAGTGGCTATAAAGGCCAATTCTAGAGTGACAGCCTCTTCCACAGGTGCTGCAGAAAAATGTGATTGTTGGGGCTGTTACACAGTTGGCTCTTCCCTTGCGCCTCTGTCTTTTTTCCTGCCAACTGCTAAGTCTCTTCGACTCGCCACACTTTAGCCCCGCCTTTATGGCTGTCCGCCAGCTCTGGCGAACGCTGGCAACTGACTCCCACGACTTGTGATCAATGTCACAGGATTTCACGTCGCGTTGGCAGACGTCTTTAAAGCGGAGACATGGATGGCCGATGGGTCTGATACCAGTGGACCCCTCTCAATATCCTCCCGTTTATTGTGTATTCCCTCGCATTGCTTGCCCTCTCCAAATGCATTACCTCACACTTCTCTGGATTGAATTGAATTTGCCGCTTTTAGAGTCAGAGTCATAGAGAGATACAGCACCAAAACAGGCCCTTCGGCCCACCAAGTCCATGCCGACCATCACCACCCATTTACACTAATCCAATATTAATCCCATTTTTCCCTCTCACATCCCCACCTTCCCTTAATTCTCCTACCACCTACCTACACTAGGGGTAAATTTTTACAATGGCCAATTTACCTATCAACCCGCAAGTCTTTGGCATGTGGGAGGAAACCGGAGCACCCGGTGGAAACCCACGCTGTCACAGGGAGAACTTGCAAACTCCGCACAGGCAGTACCCAGAACCCGGGTTGCTGGAGCTGTGAGGCTGCGGTGCTAACCACTGCGCCACCCTATTGCGTCACTGTGTCGCCCACTCAACCAAACCAGATATCATTCTGAAGTCCACAGCTTTCCTCTTCACTATCAACTACATGAACAATTTTTGTGTCATCAGCAAATTTCCCAATTATGCCTCCCACATTTAAGTCCAAATCATTAATATATACCACAAACAGCAAGGAACCCAACACTGAGCCCTGTGGAATGCCACTGGAAACAGCTTTCCATTCACAAAAACATGTGTTGACTATTTCCCTTTGTATCCTGTCACTGAGCCAATTTTGGATCCACCTGCCACATTCCCCTGTATCCCATGGCCTTTCATTTTACTGACCAGTCTGCCATGCGGGTCCTTGTCAAATGCCTTACTAAAATCCATGTAGACCACATCTACTGCACTATCCTCATCAATCCTCCTTGTTACTGCCTCAAAAAACTCAATCAAGTTAGTAAATCATGACTTTCCCTTAACAAATCCATGCTGACTATCCTTGATTAATGCATGCCTGTCCAAGTGGCAGTTTATCCTGTCCCTCAGAATTGATTCTAATAATTTACCCACCACTGAGGTCAGACTGACCAGCCTATAATTATTTGGCCTATCCTTCGCACCCTTTCTAAACAATGGTACAATGTTCACAGACCTCGCCCGTATCCAGTGAAGATTTGAAGATGATCCTCAGCGCATCTGCTATTTCCTCCCTGGCTTCCTTTTACAACCTGGGATGCAACCCATCCAGCCCTGGCGATTTATCCACTTGCAGGGATGTCAGACCCTCTGGTACTTCCTCTCTCATTATGCTTATCGTATCTAATATTTCACACTCCTCTTTTTCTACAATGTCTGCATCATCATCCCTCTCCTTTGTGAAGACAGAGACTAAAATCTCATTAAGAACCCTGCCCACATCTTCTGCATCCATGCATAAGTTCTCTTGCACACCTCTGACAGGCCCTTCACTTTCTCCTTAGTTATCCTCTTACTCTTAATGCACTGATAAAACATCTTTCGGTTTTCCTTGATTTTGCCTGCCAATAATTTTTCATGTCCTCTCTTTGATTTTCTAATTTACTTTTTTACTTCACCCATGCACTTTCTATACTCCTCTAGGCTTTCTAAAGTATTAAGATTTTTGTGATTGTCATAAACTTTCTTTTTCTGCTTTAACTTACCCTGTAAGCTTCAAGATAACCAGGGGGCTCCAGATTTGGCCATACCACCTATATCTTTGTGGGGACATGCTTACACTGTGTCTGTAGAATCTCACTTTTGAATGCCTCCCACTGGTTTGCTACAGATTTTCCTAAAAGTAACTATATTCAGTCCACTTTTGCCAGATTACTTCCCAGTTTCGGAAAATTTGCCTTTCCCCAATTTAGAACCTAAACTCCTGTTTTATCTTTGTCCTTTTCCATGATTATGCTAAAACTAACTGTATTATGGTCACCATCTCCAAAACGGTCACCCACTGCTACTTCATCCACTTGCCCAGCTTCTTTACCGAAGACTAAATCTAGAATTGCGCCCCCTCTCGTTGGGCTTGTTATGTGCTGGCTAAAAAAGTACTCTTGAAGGCAGTTCAAGAATTTTGTGCCCTCTGTGCCCTTCACACTGTTTGTATCCCTGTTGATTTTAGGGTAATTGAAATCCCCAACTATTATTCCCCTATAGTTTTTGCACTCAGAAATTTGTCTACATATTTGTTCTTCTATCTCCCTCTCACTATTTGGGGGTCTATAGTACACTCCTAATAGTTTGGCTGCCAATTTTTTATTTCTGAGGTCCATCCATATGGCCTCATTTGATAATTCATTGAGCATATCATTCCTCCTCACAGCTGCTATTGATTCCTTAACCAATAATGCTAAACCCCCTCCTTTTTTATCCCCCTCTCTATCCTGCCTGAAAACTCTATCAAGGGATGTTGAGCTGCCATTCTTGTCCCTCTTTAAGCCAAGTTGCCGTTGTAGCAATGATATCGTATTGCCATGTGTCCTGTACACAAAAAGCAGGACAAATCCAATCCGGCCAATTACCACCCCATCAAGTCCAATCTCGATCATCAGCGAGTGATTGAAGGTGTCATCGACAGTGCTATCAAGTGGCACTTAACTCAGCAGTAACCTGCTCACCAGTGCTCAGTTTGGGTTCCACCAGGGGCACATGGCTCCAGACCTCATGAAAGCTTTGGTCCAAATGTGGCTGAAAGGTTATTGGGGGGAGGTGGGAATGTGGAGTTGAGGGTCACAATCAGATCAGCCATGATCTTATTGAATGATGGAGCAGGTTCGAGAAGCCAAGTGGCCAACTCCTGCACCTAATTCGTATGTTCGTATGTATGTTCGTAAGATATCCAGATAAGGACAATCATTTGACCCTTCTTAGCTCATATACTTAGAAAGACCCTTCAGTTCAATTACTTCAACATGGCATTCAACTTTTTCTGAAATAATTGCAGAGCTTTTGCCTCTAGTATTCTCCTCAGAGGTCCACTCATGTTGACCAGTCCTTGGGCAAATAACCTCCTGACATCAATCCAAATCTGCTTTTCACTAGTTTGAATCTAACTTCCATTGTCCTACTGACGCGGTTTAGTTTGAAGATGTACTAAAATATGCAAAGCATGTTTTAGGTTTAATCCTAATTTTTAAAAATCAGAAACCAGTTTGATTGTATGATTGAGTAACAAAACTTTCTATTTTGTTGCAGAAAACACACCTAGGTCTTTCACGCCTTAAAGCACGCCTTGAAATTACTGCTCAAAGTTAATGATTGTCTAAGGGCTGTGGTTAAACCAACACAAAAGGTGATTTGTACAATAGGGAAATGCCAACTTTCATTTGTAAGCAACTATACTCAGAAACAATGAATTCAACTTCCCTGTTTGAACTAGGTTTTAACCACACCTTACTTTTTAATAGTACAGCAGGATTTCAATAGTGAAATAAAACTCAGTGCGACTATTTATGAAAGGGGCTCAGTGTCTGAGACAAAAAAGGTATTGAATAAAAATCTGAGTAAAACTTGATACGACAATTTTAAGTTACAGAGGTGGTTTACTTTAAGTGTTTACAGGCATTTGTATAAACCCACAAATAGTTCCCAGCATACTCATCTGTGTCTGGTGAGTGGAAAGCACAAGATATATTTATATTTTAATATCTTATTAATATTTAGGAGTAATACAAAAATGGCTGAGTCATCCAACACTTTGCTCACACAATATTTTGCAGGGATATAAACTATACATTGAATTATTGAGAGCGTTGTGGAAAATGAAGGATATTGTACATTAGGAATACTTATCTATATGTTGGCAGGAAGCCAAAGCAGTAGCGGTAATGGAGGAGATGAAGCAGTGCAAGGAAGGCTGTTGGACCATTTTCTTGTTGGCATGAGTGGTGTGCGTTGTTCCTGTAGTAGATTTTGGGATTTTTTTTATTCGTTCATGGGATGTGGGTGTCGCTGGCTAGGCCAGTATTTATTGCCCATCCCTAATTGCCCTTGAGAAGGTAGTGGGGAGCTGCAGTCCATGTGAGGTAGGGACACCCACTGTGCTGTTAGGAAGGGGGTTCCAGGATTTTGACCCAGCAACAGTGAAGGAATGGCGATATAGTTCCAAGTTAGTATGGTGTGTGATTTGGAGGGGAACTTTCAGGTGGTGGTGCTCCCATGCATTTGCTGCCCTGGGCCTTCTAGTTGGTAGAGGTCGTGGGTTTGGAAGGTGCTGTCCAAGGAGCCTCGGTGCGTTGCTGCAGTGCATCTTGTAGATGGTACACACTGCTGCCAATGTGCGTCGGTGGCGGAGGGAGTGAATGTTTGTGAATGGGGTGCCAATCAAGTGGGCTGCTTTGTCCTGGATGGTATCGAGCTTCTTGAGTGTTGTTGGAGTTGCACCCATTCAGGCAAGTGGAGAGTATTCCATCACACTCCTGACTTGTGCCTTGTAGATGGAGGACAGGATTTGGGGGAGTCAGGAGGTGAGTAACTCGTCGCAGGATTCCTAGCCTCCGACCTGCTCTTGTAGCCACGGTATTTATGCGGCTACTCCAGTTCAGCTTCTGGTCAATGGTAGCCCCTAGGATATTGATAGTGGGGGATTCAGCTATCGTAATGCATTGAATGTCAAGGGGAGATGGTTAGATTCTCTCTTGTTGGAGATGGTTATTGCCTGGCACTTGTGTGGGGCAAATGTTACTTGCCACTTATCAGCCCAAGCCTGGATATTGTCCAGGTCTTGCTGCATTTCGACACAGACCGCTTCAGTATCTGAGGAGTCGCGAATGGTGCTGAACAAAGAACAAACAAAGAACAGTACAGCAAAGGAACAGGTCATTCGGCCCTCCAAGCCTGCGCCGATCTTGATGCCTGTCTAAACTAAAACCTTCTGTACTTCCGGGGACCGTATCCCTGTATTCCCATCCTATTCATGTATTTGTCAAGATGCCTCTTAAACGTCGCTATCGTACCTGCTTCCAACACCTCCCCCGGCAGCAAGTTCCAGGCATTCACCGCCCTCTGTGTAAAGAACTTGCCACGCACATCCCCTCTAAACTTTGACCCTCGCACCTTCAACCTATGTCCCCTCGTAACTGACTCTTCCACCCTGGGAAAAAGCTTCTGACTATCGACTCTGTTCATGCCACTCATAACTTTGTAAACTTCTATCATGTCGCCCCTCCACCTCCGTCGTTCCAGTGAAAACAATCCGAGTTTATCCAACCTCTCCTCATAGCTAATGTCCTCCAGACCAGGCAACATCCTGGTAAACCTCTTCTGTACCCTCTCCAAAACCTCCACATCCTTCTGGTAGTGTGGCGACCAGAATTGAATACAATATTCTAAGTGTGGCCTAACTAAAGTTCTGTACAGCTGCAGCATGACTTGCCAATTTTTATACACTATGCCCCGACCGATGAAGGCAAGCATGCCGTATGCCTTCTTGACTACCTTATCCACCTGCGTTGCCACTTTCAGTGACCTGTGGACCAGTACGCCCAGATCTCTCTGCCTGTCAATACTCCTAAGGGTTCTGCCATTTACTGTATACTTCCCACCTGTATTAGATCTTCCAAAATGCATTACCTCACATTTGTCCGGATTAAACTCCATCTGCCATTTCTCCTCCCAAGTCTCCAACCGATCTATATCCTGCTGTATCCTCATCACTATCTGCAACTCCCCAACCTTTGTGTCATCCGTAAACTTACTAATCAGACCAGCTATATTTTCCTCCAAATCATTTATGTATACTACAAACAGCAAAGGTCCCAGCACTGATCCCAGCGGAACACCACTAGTCACAGCCCTCCATTCAGAAAAGCACCCTTTCACTGCTACCCTCTGTCTTCGATGACCGAGCCAGTTCTGTATCCATCTTGCCAGCTCACCTCTGATCCCGTGTGACTTCACCTTTTGTACCAGTATGCCATGAGGGACCTTGTCAAAGGCTTTACTGAAGTCAATATAGACAACATCCACTGCCCTTCCTTCATCAATCATCTTCGTCACTTCCTCAAAAAACTCAAACAAGTTAGTGAGACACAACCTCCCCTTCCCAAAACCATGCTGCCTCTCGCTAATAAGTTCATTTGTTTCCAAATGGGAGTAAATCCTGTCCCGAAGAATCCTCTCTAATAATTTCCCTACCACTGACGTCAGGCTCACCGGCCTATAATTTCCTGGATTATCCTTGCTACCCTTCTTAAACAAAGGAACAACATTGGCTATTCTCCAGTCCTCTGGGACCTCACCTGTCGCCAATGAGGATACAAAGATTTCTGTCAAGGCCCCAGCAATTTCTTCCCTTGCCTCCCTCAGTATTCTGGGGTAGATCCCATCAGGCCCTGGGGACTTATCTACCTTAATGCTTTGCAAGACACCCAACACCTCCTCCTTTTTGATAACGACATGACCCAGACTATCTACACTCCCTTCCCTAGGCTCATCATCCACCAAGTCCTTCTCTTTGGTGAATACTGATGCAAAGTACTCATTTAGTACCTCGCCCATTTCCTCTGGCTCCACACATAGATTCCCTCCTGTCCTTGAGTGGACCAACCCTTTCCCTGGTTACCCTCTTGCTCTTTATATACGTATAAAAAGCCTTGGGATTCTCCTTAATCCTGTTTGCCAATGACTTTTCATGATCCCTTTTAGCCCTCCTGACTCCTTGCTTAAGTTCCTTCCTACTGTATTTATATTCCTCAAGGGCTTTGTCTATTCCCAGCCTTCTGGCCCTTACAAATGCTTCCTTTTTCTTTTTGACGAGGCTCACAATATCCCGCGTTATCCACGGTTCTGAAAATTGCCAAACTTATCCTTCTTCTTCACAGGAACATGCCGGTCCTGGATTCTAATAAACTGACGTTTGAAAAACTCCCACATGTCAGATGTTGATTTACCCTCAAACAGCCGCCCCCAATCTAAATTCTTCAGTTCCTGCCTAATATTGTTATAATTAGCCTTCCCCCAATTTAGCACCTTCACCCGAGGACTACTCTTATCCTTATCCACAAATACCTTAAAACTTATGGAATTATGGTCACTGTTCCCGAAATGCTCCCCTACTGAAACTTCGACCACCTGGTCGGGCTCATTCCCCAATACCAGGTCCAGTATGGCCCCATCCCTAGTTGGACTATCTACATATTGTGTCAAGAAGCCCTCCTGGATGCTCCTTACAAATTCTGTCCCATCCAAGCCCCTAGCACTAAGTGAGTCCCAGTCAATATAGCGGAAGTTAAAATCACCCACCACTACAACTCTGTTACCTTTACATCTTTCCAAAATCTGTCTACATACCTGCTCCTCTACCTCCCGCTGGCTGTTGGGAGGCCTGTAACATTATGCAATCATCAGCGAACACCCCTACTTCTGACCTTGTGATTGAAGGAAGGTCATTGATGAAGCAGCTGAAGATGGTTGGGCCTGGGACACTACCCTGAGGGAACTCCTGCAGTGATGTCCTGGAGATGAGATGACTGACCTCCAACAACCACAATCATCTTCCTTTGTGCTTGATAGCACTGTCGATGACACCTTCCATCACTTTATTGATGATCGAGAGTAGACTGATGGGGCGGTAATTGGCCAGGTTGGACTTGTCCTGCTTTTTGTGTACAGGACATATCTGGGCAATTTTCCACATTGCCGGGTAGATGCCAGTGTTGTAGCTGTACTGGAACAGCTTGGCTAGGGGCGCGGCAAGTTCTGGAGCACAGGTCTTCAGTACTATTGTCGGAATATTGTCAGGGCCAATAGCCTGATGTGGGGTACTATTAGCTTGCAAAGCCCTCACCATCCAAATCGCCTAATTTACTGTGATCGGGGAACGAGTCAATACAGTCTTCTGCTCATTTTGTTCCAGGTGAAAATCGAGCATTACTATGAATTTCACATGAAGTTAAACTAAGTGGTAGGGATCCAGGGTAGAATTTAGGAATCATATATGCCAATTGTCAATGCATGTCATTGATGGCTCGTGTTTGTGGACCCAGTCAACATTTTCTGGCAACTAGCACAGATCAAGCACCTCTTCCACTACTCAAACCTGCCTATTCCTCTCGCAGCTTCCACCCAAGGCCCCACTTCCCCAGACCCATCCAAGTCCAGCTGCTAACGGACTAGATTGTGACCCCTTCTACTCAATGCTTTCCTTCACATAATACATGGAATCGTTTTTCGATAAGGTAGCAAAAGCAAAACGTCTGAATTAATCAAGAGGGAGTCAGATGCTGTGATGGGGCATGATGATACAGAACATTGATCAGGAGGGATGTAAAGGCCTTCCTCACCTACACTCAACTTTATTATCTTTGTAATGATGCTCTTTGCCTTCCCCTCGTTCCACTATCACCTCCAAAGATAAGGTTTTACTTGAAGGAGTCTGCCAGTATAACCAGAAAAGATGACTTCCAGTTTTCAACTGTCACCGCTGATCAATCCGTCTGCTTCACATTCCCAACTGTAAGGTAGCCAAGCCTGCGTGAGATCTATCATCTCTACCAGCTTCGCAAGAATTACAGATCCAAGGTTCAGCCTTGGGAGGGTTTAGAGGTCAATTTTCTAATCCAATAGGATGTTACAATCTTACTGCTCCCTTTTATAACTCTGGATGCTAAATAAAACTGAGACTGCATTCGATAAAAGCACTCCATTGTAGCACTGGTTTTATTCATCTTCAGCTTAAATCTTCCTTCTGTACCATGCAACAAAATTATTTACAGTTTTAAGTATCTGGAGGAACAAAAAAGGACAATACTCATTTTTAACCAGAGTACAGATCGTCTTCTAACCCGGCTTCCTCATCAAGTCATTCCCCCTGATGAGCAGGCAAAATACAACATTTTATCTTAGGTGGATACTGGTTCGCATTCAGATATTTTGTTGCATCTCAAATTCCAGTAAGATTTCAAGAGTTATTTCTGTCCCATTACGTATACATTGGACGTTTAGGTGACATTCACACATGTATAATATAACTTTTATTTTCACTAGCGTGAAATATCATCTTCAGGGACTGTAAAAATACCAACTAGGCCCACTGAGTGATGGGAGGTTAGCTTTTTATGGCAGCACACTATTCAGTCTGCTTTCTACATGAGGAACATTTCAAATTTTTAGTGCACACTTTCACTGACACATTTGAGGTAACATTTGGAATAAATTATTCCCTTTCCTAGACTGTTACTGATCCCAGATTTCTACATTTGGTAAGCAGCAAAACTGGCAAAAAGCACTTCTCCTGAGCATATTGACTTTGCAAAGTGAAACTGATGCATGGACAGACCACATACTGATGCCAAATTAACCTTTGAGAATACAATGTAACTATAACATAACTAGTAGCAGCACAGTGTAACTTGATTTTGTAAAAATACATTCAAAGTTCCCATTTCCCTGTAATGCAAATTTTTAGCAGTCCACAAACTTTACTAATTAACAAAAGCCATTTGTAGTGAAAACTAGACAATTTCCATATAAAACTGTACAGAGCTATTGTTTTGCAAAGTCCTTTTCTGACATTCTTTAAATGAAAACACCAGTACTCAAGAACAAAGTATAAACTAAATGCACAACTCAGTGGGTCAGGAAAACAAAGAAAGATGGTTGCAGTTGTTGGAAGGCAATCATTTCAGCCCCAGGACATAACTGCAGGAGTTCCTTTGGGCAGTGTCTTAGTCCCAACCATCTTCAGCTGCTTCATCAATGATCTTCCCTCCATCATAAAGTGAGAAGTGGGCATGTTCTCCTCAGATACTGAAGCAACCACGTACTCATGCAGCAAGACCTGGACTACATTCAGGCTTGGGCTGATAAGTAGCAAGTAACATTTGTGCCACACAAGTGCCAGGCAATAACTATCTCCAACAAAAGAGAATCTAACCATCTCCACCTGACATTCAACGGCATCATGATTGCTGAATCTCCCACTATCAACATCCTGTGGTTACCATTGACTAGCCATATCAATACTGTGGCTACAACAGCAGGTCAGAGGCTGGAAATTCTGCAGCGAGTAACTCACCTCCTGACTCTCCAAAGCCTGTCCACCATCAACAAGGCACAAATCAGGATTGTGATGGAATACTCGCCACTGCCTGGATGGGTGCAGCTCCAACAACAGTCAAGAAGCTCAACACCATTCAGGTTAAAGCAGCCGCTTGATTGGAATCCCATCTACCACCTTAAACATTCACTCCCTCCACCACCGACGCAGTGGCACCAGTGTGTACCACCTACAAGATGCACTGCAGCAACTCACCAAGGCTCCTTTCAACAGCACATACCAAACGCGCAACCTCTACCAACTAGTAAAACAAGGGCAGCAGATGCATGGGAACACCAGCACCTGCAAGTTCTGCTCCAAGTCACACACCATCCTGACTTAGAACCATGTTTCCATTCCTTCACTGTTGCTGGGTCAAAATCCTGTAACACCCTTCCTAACAACACTGTGGGTGTCCCAAAATCACATGGATTGCAGTGGTTTAAGAAGATAGCTCATCACCACCTTTTCGAGGACAAATAGGATGGGCAATAAATGCTAGCCTTGCTACATGCCATGAAGGAATAATTAAAAGAAAATCTCCTTCTGTGATTATCCAAAATAATAGCCTACAATTCACTGCAGGTAATTGTAGATGTACTGCACTTACAGAGCAATGGTTATGGCCACAGCATTTTGTTATTTAAAGACAAATTTCATTTTAATAGATGAATTATGCATTAATTCACATATAATATAATTAGGCCTCTGTGTCTAGTGTTGCAAACCCTCTCCTCACGGCTCTTAACGAATGATGGGCCAAATGGCCTCCACTCTCCCCCACCACTCCAGCTAACAATGGGTGAATTACCTCCTTCTGTACCACAATCACTGGATGATTATGGACTGAATTTTTCCGCTTGCCTGGAAGTTCCGCCACCAGGATCGAAAGCAGGAGGCAACCCCACTTCGGCCAAATCATCAAGACCAATGCTACAAAGCCAGTGCTCCTGGCACTGTTGAAATCATCGAGGATGATGGTAAGTTGCTGCCTTTTGCACCTCATCCATTCATTCATTAACCTCCTCCTGAAAAGTGCCGTGAAATAGAAACTGCAGATGGTGGGATTGGGAACTCCTGCTTTCCTCCTTACAAGAACACAAAAATTAGGAGCAAGAGTAGGCCATTTGGCCCCTTGAGACTGCTCTGACATTCAATAAGATCATGGCTGATCTGAATGTGGCCTCAACTCCACTTTCCTTCCAGCCCCCCCATAACCCTGGACTCCCTTGTGGATCAAAGATCTGTTTAACTCAGCCTTGAATATATTCAATCACCCAGCCTCCAATGCACTCTGGGAAGAGAATTCCAAAGGTTAACGGCCCTCTCAGAGAAGAAATTCCTCCTTATCTCCATCTTAAATAGGAGAACCCTTATATTGAAACTGTGTGCCCAGTTCTAGATTTCCCCATGAGGGGAAACATCCTCTCAGCGTCTACCATATACAAGGGAACTTATGCATGGACGGAGAAGATGTGGGCAGGGTTCTAAATGAGTTTTTTGTCCCTGTCTTCACAAAGGAGAGGGTTGATGCAGACATTGTAGTTGAAGAGGAGGAGTGTGAAATATTAGATACGATAAGCATATTGAGAGATGAAGTACTGGAGGGTCTGTCATCCTTGAAAGTGGATAAATCGCCAGGGCCGGATGGACTGCATCCCAGATTGTAAAAGGAAGCTAGGGAGGAAATAGCAGATGTGCTGAGGGTCATCTTCAAAGCCTCACTAGATACAGGTGAGGTACCAGACAATTGGAGGTCTGTGAACATTGTACCATTGTTTAAAAAGGGTGCAAGGGATGGGCCGAATAATTATAGGCCGGTCAGTTGGACCTCGGTGGTGGGTAAATTGTTAAAATCAATTCTGAGGGACAGGATAAACTGCCACTTAGAAAGTCATGGATCAAGGATAGTCAACATGGATTTGTTAGGGGAAGGTCATGTCTTACTAACTTAATTGAGTTTTTTGAGGAAGTAACAAGGAGGATTAATGAGGGTAGTGCAGTGGATGTGGTTTACATGGATTTCAGTAAGGCATTTGAGAAGGTCCCACATGGCAGACTGGTCAGTAAAATGAAAGCCCATGGGATACAGGGGAATGTGGCAAGTTGGTTCCAAAATTGGCTGAAGGACAGGAAACAATGGGTAGTAGTCGACAGATGTTTTTGCAAATGGA
Organism: Heterodontus francisci; assembly: GCF_036365525.1. Lineage (NCBI taxonomy): Eukaryota > Metazoa > Chordata > Chondrichthyes > Heterodontiformes > Heterodontidae > Heterodontus > Heterodontus francisci. The sequence continues at coordinate 78,396,592 of NC_090374.1, read as the reverse complement.
AAGCGGTTTCCAGTGGTGTTCCACAGGGCTCAGTGTTGGGTCCCTTGCTGTTTGTGGTGTTTATTAATGATTTGGACCTAAATGTGGGAGGCATGATTGGGAAATTTGCTGATGACACAAAAGTTGGCCATGTAGTAGATAGTGAAGAGGATAGCTGTAGAGTCCAGAATGATATCAAAGGTTTGGTTGAGTGAGCGGGAGAGTGGCAGATGGAGTTCAATCCGGAGAAGTGTGAGGTAATGCATTTGGGGAGGGCAAATAAAGCAAGGGAATTCATAATAAATGGGAGGATATTGAGAGGAGTAGAAGTGCATGTCCACAGCTCCCTGAAGGTGGCAGGACAGGTGGAAAGAGTGAAGAAGGAATACAGAATGCTTTCCTTTATTGGCCGAGGTATAGAATACAAAAGCAGGGATGTAATGCTGGAATTGTATAAAATGCTGGTTAGGCCACAGCTGGAGTATTACATGCAGTTCTGGTCACCACAGTACAGGAAGGACATAATTGCTCTGGAGAGAGTACAAAGGAGATTTACAAGAATGTTGCCAGGGTTTGAAAGTTGCAGCTATGAGGAAAGATTGGATCAACTAGGGTTGTTTTCCTTGGAACAGAGGAGGCTAAAGGGTAACTTCATTGGGGTGTACAAAATTTTGAGGGTCCTAGATAGAGTAGACAGGAAGGACCTGTTTCCCCTAGTGGAGAGGTCCATTATCAGAGGGCACAGATTTATTGTGATTGGTAGAAGGATTAGAGGGGACATGAGGCAAAATGTTTTCACCCAGAGGGTGGTGGGTGTCTGGAATTCACTGCCAGGAATGTTGGTGGAGGCAGAAACCAACAATTCTTTTAAAAGGTACCTGGACATGCACCTGAAGTGCTGTAACCTGCAAGGCTATGGACCAGGTGCTGGAAGGTGGAATTAGATTGGGAAGCTAGTTTTTTCCCAAACCTGCACAGACACATGGGCTAAATGGACTCCTTCTGTGCACCAGTTTTTCTATGGTTCTATGATTCTACCCTGTCAAGCCCCCTCAGAATTTTACACATTTCAGTAAGATCACCTCTTATTCTTCTGTACTCCAATGAGTATTGGCTCAACCTTTCCGCATAAGACAATCCTATCATCCCAGGAATCAGCCTACTGAACCTTCTCTAAACTGCTTCCATTGCAAGTATATACCACCTTAAGTAAGGAGACCAAAACCGTGCAAGTACTCTAGATGCTGAATTTCTCAGAATCTTGGTGGCAGAGCTTCAAAGATGGCGGGGCGCATGAGCGGAATTTGCCCTCTGGAGCCGCCACGATATTTAGCACGACAACTCATTTATGTGGCCGGGGCAGACTGCCCCCACCCCCCACTGATGATGTGGAGGATGTGGGTGCTCCGTCCCTGGCAACTGTGTCCAGCACCACTGCGCAGGCGCCAGTTTTAAAGCGCTTAGAGCCCTTAATGACAGTTTCAGTTTTGAAAAAGACAGTGCATTTTGAACTAGTAAAAATAATTGCAGAAATCTTTCCAGCCCCTCTTCCACCACCCCGCCCCCCCCCAATAGCCTTACATATCATTTCTGCCCTCTCCCACCACCCCCCCCGCAAAGCCCAAAATTCTTACCTTGAGTATCTGACCTTTCCCTCACACAAGGTTCAGACACTTTTACCTTTACCCCTTCCCATCACCCCCTTGACCAGCTAAGTTTTTTCCCTCTCCCCCATTCCCACACTAAATTACTTACCTCCTCCCCCCACCCCACCCCACCAGTGTCCTGCATCAGATCTCCGGTCAGGGATCGGATGGAGCAGGAGTGCCATAATATGGGAGTTGGACGACTGGCATGACAAGCTAAGTAATTATTCCTTCTTTTCTTTCTTTCTTTTGGGCTTCCTTATCTCGAGAGACAATGGATACGCGCCTGGAGGTGGTCAGTGGTTTGTGAAGCAGCGCCTGGAGTGGCTATAAAGGCCAATTCTGGAGTGACAGGCTCTTCCACAGGTGCTGCAGAGAAATTTGTTTGTTGGGGCTGTTGCACAGTTGGCTCTCCCCTTGCGCCTCTGTCTTTTTTCCTGCCAACTACTAAGTCTCTTCGACTCGCCACAATTTAGCCCTGTCTTTATGGCTGCCCGCCAGCTCTGGCGAATGCTGGCAACTGACTCCCACGACTTGTGATCAATGTCACACGATTTCATGTCACGTTTGCAGACGTCTTTATAACGGAGACATGGACGGCCGGTGGGTCTGATACCAGTGGCGAGCTCGCTGTACAATGTGTCTTTGGGGATCCTGCCATCTTCCATGCGGCTCGCATGGCCAAGCCATCTCAAGCGCCGCTGACTCAGTAGTGTGTATAAGCTGGGGGTGTTGGCCGCTTCAAGGACTTCTGTGTTGGAGATATAGTCCTGCCACCTGATGCCAAGTATTCTCCGAAGGCAGCGAAGATGGAATGAATTGAGACGTCGCTCTTGGCTGGCATACGTTGTCCAGGCCTCGCTGCCGTAGAGCAAGGTACTGAGGACACAGGCCTGATACACTCGGACTTTTGTGTTCCGTGTCAGTGCGCCATTTTCCCACACTCTCTTGGCCAGTCTGGACATAGCAGTGGAAGCCTTACCCATGCGCTTGTTGATTTCTGCATCTAGAGACAGGTTACTGGTGATAGTTGAGCCTAGGTAGGTGAACTCTTGAACCACTTCCAGAGCGTGGTCGCCAATATTGATGGATGGAGCATTTCTGACATCCTGCCCCATGATGTTCGTTTTCTTGAGGCTGATGGTTAGGCCAAATTCATTGCAGGCAGACGCAAACCTGTCGATGAGACTCTGCAGGCATTCTTCAGTGTGAGATGTTAAAGCAGCATCGTCAGCAAAGAGGAGTTCTCTGATGAGGACTTTCCGTACTTTGGACTTCGCTCTTAGACGGGCAAGGTTGAACAACCTGCCCCCTGATCTTGTGTGGAGGAAAATTCCTTCTTCAGAGGATTTGAACGCATGTGAAAGCAGCAGGGAGAAGAAAATCCCAAAAAGTGTGGGTGCGAGAACACAGCCCTGTTTCACACCACTCAGGATAGGAAAGGGCTCTGATGAGGAGCCACCATGTTGAATTGTGCCTTTCATATTGTCATGGAATGAGGTGATGATACTTAGTAGCTTTGGTGGACATCCGATCTTTTCTAGTAGTCTGAAGAGACCACGTCTGCTGACGAGGTCAAAGGCTTTGGTGAGATCAATGAAAGCAATGTAGAGGGGCATCTGTTGTTCACGGCATTTCTCCTGTATCTGACGAAGGGAGAACAGCATGTCAATAGTCGATCTCTCTGCACGAAAGCCACACTGTGCCTCAGGGTAGACGCGCTCGGCCAGCTTCTGGAGCCTGTTCAGAGCGACTCGAGCAAAGACTTTCCCCACTATGCTGAGCAGGGAGATTCCACGGTAGTTGTTGCAGTCACCGCGGTCACCTTTGTTTTTATAGAGGGTGATGATGTTGGCATCGCGCATGTCCTGGGGTACTGCTCCCTCGTCCCAGCACAGGCATAGCAGTTCATGTAGTGCTGAGAGTATAGCAGGCTTGGCACTCTTGATTATTTCAGGGGTAATGCTGTCCTTCCCAGGGGCTTTTCCGCTGGCTAGAGAATCAATGGCATCACTGAGTTCCGATTTGGTTGGCTGTATGTCCAGCTCATCCATGACTGGTAGAGGCTGGGCTGCATTGAGGGCAGTCTCAGTGACAGCATTCTCCCTGGAGTACAGTTCTAGGTAGTGCTCAACCCAGCGGTCCATCTGTTTGCGTTGGTCAGTGATTATGTCCCCCGATTTAGATTTGAGGGGGGTGATCTTCTTGATAGTTGGCCCAAGAGCTCTCTTCATGCCATCATACATTCCTCTGATGTTTCCGGTGTCTGAGGCCAGCTGAATATGACTGCATAGGTGTTGCCAGTAGTCGTTTGCGCAACGCCTAGCTGTTCTTTGTGCAGTACTTCTGGCTGCTTTAAGTGCTGCGGATGTTAAATCGCTGGGGGCTTTCTTGTAGTTCAAAAGTGCAATGCGCTTAGCGGCTATGACAGGTTCCAGCTCTTCATTATGAGATTGAAACCAGTCTGCATTTCTCTTCGCACTTTTGCCGTAGGTGGTCAAAGCTGACTCATAGATGGCGTCTCTGATGTGGGCCCACTTGGTCTCAGCATCCCCTGTGGGAGTGTTTTGAAGGGCTGTTACAAGTGAATTTAGAAATTTTTGTAACAGCTGTGGGTGAGAAATTCTGCTCGTGTTGATGCGCGGGTGGCCCTTCTGCTTGGAATGATGCAACTTCTTTGGTCTGAGTCTAACCTTGCTGCACACCAGGGATTGGTCGGTGTCGCAGTCCGCACTGTGGAAGCTGCGTGTGATTTGAACACTGTTTAAGGCGGCTCGCCTTGTGACAATGAGGTCTAGCTGGTGCCAACGACGTGATCTTGGGTGCCTCCATGAAACCTGGTGACAGGGTTTAGTGTGAAAGAACGAGTTGGTGATGCAGAGGTTATGATAGGTACACAACTCAAGCAGTCTCTGCCCGTTCTCATTCATCCTTCCAACGCCATAGCGCCCAAGGCAGGAGGGCCATGAGTCATGGTCGGCCCCAACCCTGGCATTAAAGTCCCCCAGCAGGAATAGGTGTTCGGTGTTGGGGATGCTGCTAATGATGTTATGGAGTTGTTCATAGAACTGGTCTTTAGCTTCAGGTGCGGAGCAGAGTGTTGGAGCATAGATGCTGAGTAGGTGTACTGGACCAGAGGTGGTGAGCAGTCGGATGGACAGTATGCGTTCCGAGCCATTTGAGGGAGGCTCTATCATGCTGAGCAAGGAGTTTCTGATGGCGAAGCCCACTCCATGCTGTCTTGGTTCTTCAGGATCCCTGCCCTGCCAGAAGAAGGTGTAGTCTTGCTCTGCTAGAGAGCCACTCGCGGGGAGGCGAGTCTCCTGAAGTGCTGCAATGTCCACATTGAATCTACTGAGCTCGTTGTTAATGATGGCGGTCTTCCGAGAATCGTTGATTTGTGTAAGGTCTTCCGACAGGCCAGGACACATAGTTCTGACGTTCCAGCTTGCAAAGCGAAGGGCTGGTACCTTCTTTCCTTTTTTCATGTTGTTTGGTGCGGTGTATCAGTCCACCTTTCGGGCAATGACCCTGAGCTCCAAGCACCCATTGAAGCAGGCAGACTGTGGCGGGACAGAACCTTATTGACCGGGGGCTGCCCGGTTTGAGGCGGGCGGTAGCTGTCCAGTGAGGTGCAATGACCTCTCCCACCGACAAAGGCAACCCGTGGCGCCCAGTTTCTACGCCAATTTATCTGGACTTATAACCCGTAACTGCTGCCTTCCGTGTTGTTTTAGTCGCTGTGAGGCAACTATGGAGTGACCTCTCCATGGCGCATGCCTGGGCAAATTTATGGAGGTTGAGAGTTGCCCAGTCGTCAAAACCCCCCTCTCGGCCTTTCTGGTGGGGTCCAAAGGAGTGCAGGACACGACGTTTGGCACCAGTATGGCTGCAGGAACTGCCGGAAACATGCCAAAGGTGACACATGACCGCCTACGGGGTTCCGCTCCGGATTTTCTGTTAGGGTTTACTCCCTTCGCCTTGGTCTCTCCCGAGACGCCCACAAGGCAGTGGGGTTGTTGGGGCCCCTACACAGGTGTAGGATGGTGCCGGTGGGAGGAGGGGATGCAAGGGGGAGGGGTAGAGGGAGGGGGTGGGGGGGGGGTGCAGGGGAAGGGGGTGCGGGGTGAAGATGGTGCGAGGGGGGGCGGGCTGGGACGGGGTTGTGAGGGGGTGAGCTGAGAGGGTGGAGCAGGGAAGGGGACGGGGGTGGGGGGGGGTGGAAGGGGGGTAAAGGGGGGGAAGGGGGGGTGGAATCTGGTGCAGGTAATAAGCCATTTCCTCAGTGCCCACCATCGACGTCCGGAAAGCTCATCCACGTCCTTCGGGAGGTGAAGCATCATTTGGCAGACTTAGAGGTGATTACATTTGCTAAGGGTTTTTTTTTGCAGTGGTTTAAATAAAGGCATGCAGCATTGCCGACAGTGCGCTGCAGATGCTCTCCGAGCCATCTCCCGCGGGCGCTTTGAAGTTGCGGCCGGGGGGTGCCGTTCGTGGATGTTTTGGGTGTTCGGGGCACCTTTTCACAGGACTTCTCTCGGGTCCCGCAGCTCCTTCTTCACCTCAATGGACTTACCGCATGCCGTGGCTGCAGACACTCTGGACTGTGAAGACAGCAGGATCGGAGATTGAAGTATCGGCAGCTGTGCTCGTCAATTTCATCCGGATCAATTTCATTGAGAAAACAAAGAGCAGGTGTGGCTGGGGGAGGGCAGTGGGCCCAGGTAACATACACTAAACTAACTGTTAACTTTTAGATAGGGCTAAAATGAACTGATTTAAAGAGCCAGGGGAATTTAAACAGTTTAAGAGGGCAGATTGGGGGAGAAAACGTTAGGGATGGGAGCAGATGGCCATGGATATAGTCACAGTTCAAGATGGCTCCTGGGCTGGAAGCTCCCTAGGAAGCTCCCTTGCTGTTCAACTCTATCCAATTATTCCTTACTTTTAATAAATTAACGTATGGAAGTGATAGTGCCGTTGCTGAGCAGGAGTGCGGGGGGCACCACGAGGCCTCTCTGCAGGCGGTAATATGGGGTGGGGACATCCTGGTGTCGAGGCCCATGATCCGCCCCCAAAATACCCAGAGATATTTTCAGGCCCACCCCCACCCCCCACTCTGGTCACAATCCCCTACGTCGGGGGGCTGGTATAATCCAGCCCTAGGTGTGGTCCCACGAATGCCCTGTACAGGTGCAGCAAGAATTCCCTACTTTTGTACGCCATCCCCTTACAATAAATGCCAACATTCCATTTGCCTTCCTAATTATTTGCTGTACCTGCATGCTAACTTTTTGTGATTCATGTACAAGGACACCCAGATCCCCCTGTACCACAACATTCTGCAGTCTCCCTCCATGTTTTTCTGTTTTTCCCACCAAAGTGGACAACCTCACATTTTCCCACATTATACTCCATCTGCCAAGTTTTGCCCACTCACGTAACCTACCTATACCTCTTTGCAGACACTTTGGACTGAATTTTATAAGCGGCGGCGAGCTTGAAAGAAGGCGCGGTGCATGTGCAACTTGTTCGCCACTGAGCCTCCACGATATTTCACGCAGGGGATTCATTTAAAAGGAAAAGGCGGAACGGACGCCTCCGATGATGTAAAGGGGCGGCCACTCCGTCCCCAGCAATGGCGCCCGCGCCATCACGCAAGCACCATTTTTAAAGGGCTTTTAGCCCTTCACCAGCATTTGAATTTTTAAAGGGAACAAACATTTAAAATTAAAGTTACACATTAAATAACATCTTCACTCCCCTCACCCATACCAAGGAATAATCGATTCATTAATAGCCCATTATCCCCCACAAAAAAACTTTTATTCAGATCCTGACCTTTCCCCCCGACCTTTCATAACTTTAACCCTCAACCCCTCCCCACCATCCCCCCTATCAATTGAAAGAGTTTTCCCCGCTCCCCCCTGCCCTTAAGATTTCACTCCTCCCCCCTCCCCACCACAGTCACACCTCGGATCTCCAAATGGAGATCCGAGGGCGCGGGCATTCCAGCCAGCAACCAAAATATCAGCGCGGACAGCCATGGCAACAAGGTAAGTTTATTTGCATGCATTAACCTTTATTAACATATTGAAATAAAGGGTCTGCCGTCGAACGGCCGGAAGAAGTTTTCAGGCCCCCCCACCACGACCTCTGACGTCAGAGGACGAGTAAAATTCAGCCCTTTGTGTCCTCCTCACAACTTGATTTCCTATCTGTCTTTGTGTCGTCCACAAATTTGGCTACAATACATTCATCCAAGTCATTAATATAGATCGCAAATAGTTGAGGCCCCAGCACTGGTCTCTGTGGCACTCCAATAGTTGCTCCACTTATCCCGACTCTCTGTTTCCTTTGCGTTAGCCAATCCATGCCAATATATTACCCCCAACACAATGATCTGTTATCTTGTGTCGTAACCTTTTACGTGGCACCTTCTCGAATGCCTTTTGGAAATCCAAATGCACTACATCTACTGGTTGCCCTTTATCAACCCTGCTTGTTACATCCTCAAAGAACTCTAATAAATTTGTCAAACACGATTTCCTTTTCATAAAACCAGGTTACCTGACTGCATTACGATTTTCTAAATGCCATGCTACTACTTCCTTAAAAATAGATTCTAGCATTTTCCCAATGACAGATGTTAAGGTAACTGGCCTATAGTTTCCTGCTTTGTGTCTCCCTCCTTTCTTGAATAAAGGTATTAAATTTGTGGTTTTCCAACCCGCTGGGACCTTTTCCAAAACTAGAGAATTTTGGAAGATTACAACCAATGCATCCACTATCTCTGCAGCCACTTCTTTTAAGACCCTAGGATGCAGGCCATCATATCTAGGGGACTTGTCAGCCTTTAGTCCCATTAGTTTTCCTAGTACTTTTTCTATAGTGGTAGTGTTTGTTTCAAGTTCCTCCCATCCTTTTACTTCTTGATTTTCTGCCATTCTTGGGTTGCTTTTTGTGTCTTCTACAGTGAAGAGAGATACAAAATACTTGTTCAAAGCCACTGTAATTTCCTTGTTTCCCATTATTAATGCTCCTGTCTCATCCTCTAAGGGACCAACATTTACTTTAGCTACTTTCTTCCTTTTTATGTATTTGTAGAAGCTTTTACTGTCTGTTTTTAATATTTCTTGCTGGTTTACTCTCATACTCTAATTTCTCCCTCTTTTTTTAGTCATCCGCTGCCTGTTTCTAAAATTTTCCCAACCTTCTGGCCTAACACTAACCTTCACAGTATCAGGCAAACCCCCCACCTGCCAAGACTGAGGCACACATTATTTCGCCACATGAACATTAAAACTTAAAAATTGCAAGCCCCTGACTGGAAACACATTTACATAGTACCAGACAATGTGGAAACAAAGGGAACCAGTCCCTGCCCCCAATACACAGAAGAGACCTAGTCAAACCAGTTGGTCACCGGCTGGGGAGTTTTAAACTGGAAAAGCAGATTTTGAAATCAGAAAGCTCCTGACTCCTGATTTGATAAGACCTCGCTCCTGTCTGCCCTCATCTTGCACACACCAGCTTCGGAAACCATTGAAGACACGTAAGCTCAAAGAGAGAAAAATTCTCCTACGTGAACAATGTTTAAAGGGAACATTGAGCCCCAACAAAACGCAAGACCATATCTTCAATCAAGGACTACAGCAAGCTCGAAGCACAGTAACAAGATATTGCCTCAAACTGTTCTACTTATCTTTTCTTCTGCTCTTTTCTGTCCCTATTTGCATGTGTGTATCGCATGTGCATGCTCACGTGGGCTGTCGTATATCCGTATTAGAGATTAAGTTTAAGATTTAATACATTTCATCTTTCTTCTTTAAACCAAAGAAAACCTGTTCGTGCTCATTTCTTTGCTTTACAATTGGAAAGTTGTGACCAAGGATTCACAAAGGGAGAACTCCAAACACTGTGTTTAAAATTAAACCCTGTTACAATACGACCAGGTGAAGATAGTAGCCAACCCCTAAACACCTTTCTCACCTGGTCGTAACAGCAGCAATGTATGCCTTTCTTTCAATTTGATACCATCCTTAACTTCCTTAGCTAGCCGTGGAGGGTACATCCTTCTCATAGAGACTTTTTTTCTCAATGGAATATATCCTTGTTGAGAGTTATGAAATATTGCCTTAAATGTCGGCCATTGCTTCTCTTCTGTCTTACCATATAACTTATTTTCCTCATCCACTTTAGCCAACTCTGTCTTCATAAACTTAAATAAAGAAAATTACAAGGGTAAGACATGAGTTTCAGACTCAAACTTCTCACCCTCAAATTGAATGTGAAAGTCTATGATGTTATGATCACTCCTGCCTCGAGGATCGTTTACTTTGAAGTCATTAATGAACCCTGTCTCATTACACATTACCAGCTCTAAAACAGCTTGCCCCGGGTTGGTTTCAGAACGTATTATTCGAAGAAACTGTCCCTAATATACTCTATGAACTCATCACCCATGCTGATTAGTGCACTCTACATCAAGATTAAAATTGCCCACAATTATTGCAGTACCTTCCCTACAAGCCCCCATTATTTCTTAATTTATACTCTGTCCTTCAGTGTAGCTATTGTTAGGGGGCCTATAAACTACTCCCACCAGTGACTTCTTTCCTTTGTTATTTTTAACTCCACCCAACCTGATTCTACATCTTGATCTCCTGAGCCAAGATCATTTCTCACAACTGTAATGATCTCATTTTTTTAATATTGCTACCCCACCTCCTTTTCCTTTCTTCCTATCCTTCTGAAATGTCATATATCCTTGAATATTCATTTCTGAGCCTTGGTCACCTTGCAACCACATCTCAGTCATAACTATTCATATAATTTTCATTTACTTATATTTGTGCCATCAATTCACTCATCGTTACAAATGCTGCATGCATTCAGATGAACAGCCTTTAATTCTGTCTTTTTACCATTTTCCCTACTCTGACCTTATTTGGAAGTGAACTCTTATGGTTGTACGCTCTGTCCCTTTCTGTCATACTCTGGTTATCATGACCCGTAGCACTACCCTGCACTATTGCCTTGTCCTTTCCTATTAATTTTCTAAATTTTCCTTCACCTGAACCCTCCCCCCAACTACTAAGTTTAAAGCCCTCTCTACAACCCAAGTTATACGATTTGCCAGGATACTGGTCCCAGCGCAGTTCAGGTGAAGGCCATCCCAATGGTACAGTTCCCTCTTTCCCCAGTACTGGTGCCAGTACCCCATGAATTGAAACCCCTTTCTCCCACACCAACCTCCAAGCCATGCATTCAACTCTCTGATCTTATTTACTCTATGCCAACTTGCTCGTGGCTCAGGTAGTAATCCAGAGATTATTACCCTTGTGGTTGTGCTTTATACTTTGGCCCCTAGCTGCTCATACTCCCTCAGCAGAACCTCTTTCTTTCTCTTACCTAAGTCGGTACCTACGTGGACCATGACAACTGAATCCTTCTCCTCCCACTCCAAGTTCCTCTCCAGCCCTAAGGAAATGTCCTTAACCTTGACAGCCTTCAGGACTCATGCTATCAGCTGCTAAGAACAGTATCTATTCCCCCCTAACTAACTACTACTACATTCCTTTTTCTTCCACCACTAGAATGTCCCCTGTACCAATTAAAGATGGCAGCCTGCCCCCAAGAACTGCTGGCCCAATCAGGAGGCTGGCAGCTCGGCAGCCTCAGCAATATCCACCACTATCAGTAGCCAGTGCTGAGGATGCAGCTCCAGGGAGAGGGTACCTCAATGCCAGGGGACCCTCAAAGACAGGTGGGTTGGTTTGGGGGACACTGGGGCCATGCAGGCAGGCCCTGGCGATTCGGGGGTGGTGGGGGGTGCACTGGCAGCGCTGTTGCCATGACGACGGCCATTGCCACCAGGTGGCCCCTCCGTGGGCCATGGGGTGACCATAAAGGAGGGCCCCCTTCATCCCGCCAGAACCTGCTGGGGGGCCACCAGGGTTTTCCTGGCTCGCTCCCCAGACAGCAGTGGGCTCTCCCAATGTGGGCATAAAGCTTGCAGAGATAGGAAGTGGCCCTTAATTGGCCACTTAATTGGCCGCCAGGCGGGCTACCGCACCGTCATGTTTTCCACTGCTGGCAACACGCCATGGCAGCAGGAAGACGTCAAAATCATCTCCCAATGCCTTTCCCCACCATACTACCAGCCCTCCCACCTGCCATCCCACCTCCAATGGACCAGGAAAATTCAACCCTATGACTCGATAACCAACTAGCAAATTTGAAGAAACAGCTTGAATCGCAGTGGCAAAGTGGGTAAAAGGTGATAGATTATTGACACACAGCAGTTAGCAGCAGAAAAATGTTAGGAGTGCTAACTGGTTTAAGCATAAGGAGCTGTGTTAATTCTTAGGAGTGGCACCCATCATAATAGGCTTTGTTTAAATGAGGGACACTTGGCAGACAGCAGCAGGACACAAAAGTCATGGATAGTTAGTATATGTAAACAAATATGTAAACAGGAAGATAAACCTGTTGTCATGATCAAACTCTCTAATGTTTCAGAAACATCAAATGAGGTCCCAACTTCAACGCATAAAAGGAGTGGAAAGATTAAATAGGGTACTCATCCATTTCTTTTTATTTAAATTACAGTATCTTCTACTAGTTATAACATATGCTCATTTTAATTGTATAGTTTCAGTGGATATGTTCCAATTAGGCTGTCTGCTTCACTGCTGAACTATGCCAGTGAGACATATAGTGGCCAAACCATGGGACCTCTAGTGGGTCAGGAATCTGTTGGGATCTGCAACAGGCTTTGCCCTTGCTCTTTAACTGAGCTACGGTATTAGCATCCTGTTTCTGGATTTTCCAACCAGAGAGGTGAGCAGGATGTTGCGCCGAATCTGTCAAAGGGAGGATTTCTAATTAAAGGGATCCCGGTAGGCGTCTAAATGACTGAACTGGACATAAGGCTGCAGCAACCACAGAAATGGAGAGGAGACCTAGGAAGGCCACCCACATCCATCACCCAGGGTTGGGTCTCTCACTCTTACCTTAAAGTCCTGCTGCAGGATCTGAGGAATTTCAGTGAGGTGAGCTTTCCCAAGGCTGGGAGGACAGCCTCCCAAACCAAGCAGGCACAGATGGAAGATGCCGAGGAAATCAGCAGCAGGAGTGTGATCCCTCCAAACTGGAGACAGTGCACCAAGAGGATAAAGGACCTGAGGAGAGTGGGAAAGGTGCCAAGCCCCACACTCTCACTTTCCCAGCATTCTCCGGTACAGCACTCCACAGAACAACACACCTTGCAGCTCCACACATTACTCTCTCTGCAGGCACCTCCTCACATCCCCATCTGGACAGACCACACTCAACTCAACGCTCAAACCCATGCCTCAGAGTCAACCTCCACAAATGTCATTCTTCTCTCTTCTCCACACAAGCCATTGCTAACACTCATAACTCTCTGCTTTTTCTCCTTGCGGGAGAAGAAAACACACAACTTCTTGGAGAGGCAGAGACCAGCCTGTCTGTTTCACTGCAAAGAAGCAGTCCCCACAGTGCACTCAACCTGGTTGTCCTTGGCAAGTTGCAGACAGCCCAAGAAATAGGTGCATTGGCTGTTAAAGCCAGAATGGTTGGTTAAAGTAACTGTTAATGACCTATTTGAATATTCTAATTACTTACCCAATAGCTCCAAGGGGATTCCCCACTCTCTTTGCAAACCCACCTGGGGAAACCCAGAAGTTGGTGGGATGATGTTGGGACCCTGATCCGATGTCACTTTTAGGGGATTTAACTCCCTGCACACACCCAAACCCGCCAACCCTTGCCCATTAAAATTCCCTTCATTATCAGGCAGCTTGAATAGGCATCCCGCAGGGCCCCTTTGATATGTTCCTACTGAATCCAGTACAACCAAGCCCACTTTAAATGAATAAGTATTAAAGAATAAAATCGCAATGCACAAATTCCTTTTCTATCTTTGCCAAGGATAGTTAAATTAATTACTTAAATGAATAAAACATATAAATGAACTTAAATGAAAGTATGGATTTATTTATTTAGTCTTTGTACTGCTTCTCTGAAGCAGAAGCATTCCCCATTTTTTTTTGCCAATCAATGTGCTAAACTCTTTTACAAGCTTTTTTGTTTAGGTATGAAAACAAATGACCGAGTAACTAATTCAGTGATGTTTCCAAATTTTTTTAACCTCATCAGATGCTCGGGTTTAGCAGTTTTGGCAATCAATGTGACAAGTATTTTTGTTGAGGTGTGAAAAGCACCTCATCAAGTGATAATATTCAAACATGGTGATGCTTATAGCTTTACCCACGTTTTAGCAAACAAACAAACCCTCTGGTTGCAAGCTGTATTGATAGATTATGTCTAATTTGCTTTTAAAGTTCCTTTTACAAAAGAAAAGATTTTTAAGTCATTTTTTAAAAAAAAGACTCGTTATCTGTCCTGTAATATGTATATTGTTAAAAAGCAAATGGCTTAGATACAATCCAGTTATCCATAACAAGTGAGATTTTTGCAGTACTGTAACTGCAAACCAGTTTGCATTCCATTGTTAGCTTCTTGCCAAACTTGATACGCCATATAAAATTAATTAAAAAAAGAACAGTTAAGTAAATAAGATTACTGGCAAAATAATTAATCATTTAAACGTTTTGCACCGCATTTGATGATGGAATGATATTTAAAAAGTTTGATTGAAATCCAGTGAAGAAATAAATTGATAAAAATATTAACTTGCTCCCTTTCCTATTCTAAATATATTTTCTTCCCTCCTTCAACGTCTTCCTAAGCCTTTCTCTAGTAGGCAGCTAATATGTTCCCAAATCAGAGATACTTAAACCACTGAGGATGAGAGAGTGTGGCCTTAGGTGGCTTGCCTGCTTATTTTTCCCTAAGAGAAAGCACCTAACCTCAATTTAGTTTGTCCTTTTCCTCCCATTCCTCAAAAGCCAAGAAATGAAACCTATCAAAAGGGGAATCGAGGGCCTAATTCCAAATGTACTACATCAAAGCACAGCCGCAAAGCAAAAGGCAGAAAAAGTAGCAAAGGATTACAAATCAAGGGATAAACATCTGGCCAGCTGCTTTTCTTTTCAACTCACTGAATTTGGAAAGTAGCTCACCCTGACTGCCTAGTAAGTGAAATGCTCCCATCTTGATTCATCAAAAAAATGTGTATGTGCATGCCTGAGCGTGTGTGGAGACGGCATTTTTAAAACATTTCATGAACAAAAATTGAATAAGGCTACACAAGAAAAGGTATTCTCAGGGCCAAACTGACCATATAACAATTTGTTAACTTCCAATATTGGTTTTATTTGGTAAAAATATAGAATATGGATCATTCTTTTGAAGGATAAATGGATGAAAAGTAGCCTTTTCTTGCACTGGCAGTAATGGGTGATAATGTAAAATGGGGGATATTGAATCAGTCGCCTGTTATACACCTCTCTCGATTTTTGTTTCCATTGAAGTCAGTGGAAACACATATCAGAAATTGAAACTGCCCATCCTACACTATCACCAGAAGTCAAAATTAATCCGGTTATATTTAGTGAGGTGGCCAGTAACTCTGAATAGCTAATTTTTGAGAATTTTATAAGGAATGCTCGCAGTACAGAAGCTTAGTATTCTGAGGTAGATGGTCCTCAGAATTTGGCAAAATTGAAGTAGTTTTTATTTTTAAACACAAAGATTTTTGGCACAATGTGTCTGCTTTGAAAAGAATATACATTTTCTCAGGCCTTTCTACCATAGTCAAGCTTTGCTCTTAATGGTGCAGTTGGAAGGTCCTAGTTTTAATGCCAACACATGCAGTAGTATCTGCCCATTCCAAAACTAATGCTATGGACACTCATTATCCTCTTTTTTTAAGCTTTGAAGAAAACAGCCTCACTGAACTGAAATTTCAAGCAGTTTTCTAAGTAAAAGCAGAATGAACTTACATTTACCACTTTCCCCATTGGATTGTAAAATGTCTTTCAAAATGCATAGTCGAGGAACAAAATAAGGCTTCCGAGAAAGTTTTTGAATTCCCAATGACAGTTTGTTTAGGCAGCTGTCCAAGTAACTATGGAACACACTTTGTAAAGAGCTACTTCCAGCACAGGTAAGTTAATCCATGCCAAAAATTTCCTTGTATTCGACAGGAGAAAGGAAAAGTACAGAGCTAATAGAGCTCCTCTCAAATTGGCAACTATAAAACATATGCCAAGGTGAGTTACATAAAATTTACAGCATAAAACAGACCATTCCTCCCAGCATTTATGCTCCACACGAGCCTCCTCCCAACCCTCTTAGCATATCAGCTCATTTGTAGTTGGAACAGCATATTTTGCCCTCCTTGAAGGAAGTTTCTGGTTTAGTGCAAAGCAGGAATTGCAGTATAATTGCTACTAAAACATCAGTTCAGTATGTGACATCAAGGATGAGGTAGTCTCACACTATTTCAGCTTAACACCAGTAGAAGCATAATTGATGCCAAGACAACTGATTCACAATTAATGAAAAACACCCAGTTACTCCGTTGCTTCTCCTTTAAGTTGTAGTTTCTGGCCGATTTGCACATTAGTAACAAAAGCATGCATCACTCACGCGCTGTTATTTCTTCAGCGAAATCTGGACCACTGTGTAAATATAATTTTTTTTTGACCAGCAATTGGTTAGAGAAACTTAAATGTGGACTAATTTAAATGAGATGAGAATGGAACTGGCCTGGATAAATTGGAATCAAAGATTGGCAGGCAAAACTGTAATTGAACATTGGGATGCCTTTAAAGAGGAGATAGTTCAGGTACAGTCGAGGTACATTCCACAAGGGGAAACAAAGCCAGAGCTCCCTGGATGCCAAAGAGATAGAGAGTAAGATGAAGCAGAATAAGGACGGGTATCACAGACGTCAGGTTAGTAATACAAGTGAAAACCAGGCTTAATATAGAAAGTTCAGAGGGAAAATGAAAATAGAAATAAGAGCAAAGAGAGAGTATGAGAAGAGACTAACAGCCAAAATAAAAGGGAATCCAAAAGTCCTCTATAGGCAATAAATAGTAAAAGGGTTGTAAAGGGAGAATGAATACTTTGCATTTATCTTTACCAAAGAAGAAGATGCTACCAAAGTCATAGTGAGAGAGAAGGCAGTTGAGACACTGGATGGGCTAAAAATTAATAAAGAGGAGGTATTAGAAAGGCTGGCTGTACTTAAAGTTGATAAGTCACCAGGACCAGATCAGATGCGTCCGAGGATAACTGTGGGAAGGATGGAAACTGCGGAGGCACTGGCCATAATCTTCCAATCCTCCTTGGATACAGGGATGATGTCAGAGGACTGGGGAACTGCAAATGTTAAACCCTTGTTCAAAAAAGGGTGTTATGATAAGCCCAGCAATTACAGAGCAGTCTGTTTAACCTCGGTGGTGGGAAAGCTTTTACAAATGCGGATTAATTAAGGAAAGCCAACGTGGATTTGTTAAGGGCAATCTTGCTTAACTAATTTGATTGAGCTTTTTTGATGAGGTGACTGAAAGGGTTGAGGCGGTTGATGTGATGTATACGGACTTCCAAAAGGCGTTTGATAAAGTGTCACATAACAGGCTTGTCCGCAAAGTTGAAGCCCATGGAATAAAAGGGACAGTGGCAACATGGAAATGAAGTTGGCTGAGTGACAGGAAACAGAGTAGAGGTGAACAGCTGTTTTTCGGACTGAGAAAGGTATATAAAGGGGTTCCCCAGGGGTCAGTACTAGCACCACTGCTTTTATTGATCTAAATTAATGACCTGGTCTTGGTTGTGTAGGGCACAATTTCAAAATTTGCAGATTACACAAAATTTGGAGGTATTGTGAACTGTGAAGAGGGTAGTGATAGACTTCAGGAAGACACAGACTGATGGAATGGGCAGACATGGGCAGATGAAATTTAATGCAGAAAAGTGTGAAGTGATACATTTTGGTAGGAAGGATGAGCAAAGGCAATATTAAACAAAGGATACAGATCTAAAGGAGATGCAGGAGCAGAGGGACCTGGGGGTATATGTGCATAAATCGTTGAAAGTCTGGGCAGGTTGAGAAAGCAGTTAATAAGGCATGCGGGATCCTGGGCTTTATAAATATAGGCAGAGAGTACAAAAGCAAGGAAGTTATGGTGAACCTTTAGAAAACACTGGTTCAGCCTCAACTGGAGTATTGTGTCTAATTCTGGGCACTACACTTTGGAAAGATATGAAGGCATTAGAGAGGGTGCAGAAAAGATTTATGAGAATGGTGCTGGAGATGAGAGACTTACATGGATTGATTGGAGAAGCTGGGGATGTTCTCCTTAAAGAGAAGGTTGAGAGGAGATGTGATAGAAGTGTTCAAACTTTTCAGGGCTCTGGACAGAGTAGATAGGGAGAAACTGTTCCCATTGGCGGAAGGATCAAGAACCAGAGGACACTGATTTAAGGTGATTGGTAAAAGAATCAGAGGCAACATGAGGAAAATGTTTTTACTCAACGATTAGTTAGCATCTGGAATGCACTGCCTGAGAGTCTGGTAGAAGCAGATTCAATCATGGCTTTCAAAAGGTAATTGGATAATTACCTGAAGAGAAAAAATTTGCAGGGCTACAGGACAAAGGTGGGGGTGTGGGACTAGCTGAGTTGTTCTTTCAGAGAGCCGGCATGGACAAGACAGGCCAAATGGTCTCCTTCTGTGCTGTAACCATTCCATAATTCTATGTATCCAACTAGTCAAAGAAGAGAGCCCAAAGGAAATCTAGGAATGGTCAGCCCTCGAGTCAATCTGACATCCAATGCGTAGAAAAACATTTGTGCAGAAATTTGCCTTTTCAGTCATATAAAAACCCAGAAGCTGTATTAAATTAGTGATGAATTATAGGCTGTCATCCTCAACGATGGACAAGCCATCATCATTTAAACATAAACTCATCAGAATGAAAGGGAAAGTTTTATACACATCGAAGCTTATTTCACGTTGTGGTATGTTTTTTCTGGCATGTGACTGAGCATACAGCAATTCAAGTAGCCCAATTTGAGAGAGTCATTAGCAGCTGGGAATCAGTGCACAGGTAGAGAATCGAGTCAACCTCAGTCCTATATTCCAGAACCATATAAGAAGCAGCTGACTCCATTAAACCACCCAACTGTTAAAACAGGATACAGCCTGGTGCCCTTTTTTTTCTAAAATAAAGCATTTTTCATAAACCACTGCACCTGTGTTCCAAGAATCACATCACCAACAAGTAATCTTTGTTACATGACTGTTGGAAGTACTACTTCACTGAGATTTACTCTACTGAGTTTTAAACCAACATCTCCGTCCAAGAGGTTATTTGTGGTGATATATTGTCCATGAGCAAGGCTATACTGAGTAAAGATTCTTCTGTTATATGCAGGTAATACATTTTTCATTCATTCAGTCAACATAGGAAACAGAAATCCAACACATGTGAGCACTAATCCCATTAATCAGAGTGAAAATAGCTGTTGCCATCTATGCTGAAATGTGTTATGGAGCCCCATCCTGCAAATTGCCAGCAGATTAAATTCAGCCAGTCTGTTCAGTGTTCATTTATTTGATATGTGATTGTACTCTGGGAGGGGGTCTATGTTGTGTTCACGATCTATATACCTTTAATATACACACTAAACAATTTTTAAAATTGAGAATCAAGGTCACCAGGTACACAAATGAACATTATTCCAAGGCCACTGTTAAGGAGTTTCATTTGCACTTCATAATGCATTCTGTGGTCTGAACGAAAGGTCTTTCTAATACATCCTTAGAACTGTTCTTGTTGCAACCTGTTTACTCATTAGTTGATAAATTATCCATAACTATTTCAGATCATTTACTATGTGCTGGGTCAATGTTTTGCACCAGGTTTTGTTGTGTGACCAGGGAAAGATTCTTTTCTCAGGTGAATTACAAAATTACTTTTAACATTTTTCCCCTCCACTACCTAGGTTTGTTATTTTCTTTCTCCTTTCCAGTTTTGCCCATATCTTTCACTTTTTCTTGAGTAAAAAAGACTTGCATTCATACAGTTTACAGCCTCAGGATGTCCAAAAGCACTTTACAGCCAATGAAGTACTGTCTGAAATGTTGTCACTCTTGTAATGTAAGAAATACAGCAACCAATGCAGCAAGGTCCCACAAACAGCTGTGTGTTAATGACCAGATAATCAGTTTTAGGTGTTGGTTGAGTGATAAATATTGGCCAGGACACCAGGGAGAACTCCCCTGCTCTTCAAAATAGTGCCCTGAGAGGGCTCATCCTAAAGACCGTACCTCTGACGGTGCAGCACTCCCTCAGTACAGCAGTGAAGCATCAATTTAAATTCTGTGCTCAAGGCTGTAATGGGACCTGAATCCACAATCTCTTAGCTTCGAGGTGAGAGCGCCATCACTGAGCCCAGCTGATGGAAGGGAGGTCAGATGGCATGTTTGGAGGTCTCTTCCCAAAGGTCGGCCGAAATTGGGGAAAATGCATCCTAACGCTTCGTGATGCAGCATGCCCATGGGGAGTCACAAACACTGAGCAAATTATATTTTTTAAAATACACATAATTGTAGGTATAAGGTGAGAAATATGCAGGACTATCAAACTTACTCACTTTGAAATGCTTCCATTTGGAAAATAGCCAGGACCAAAAGAAATGAACACAGTGCACTCCAGTTATAGCTGATACAGTTTGTAAGGAGAATCAAATAATTAGACAAACTACCTCTGCTCAACCAGTTGTATTAATACGCATGTCATTGGTTTCTCTGGACCAGATTCCAGAATTAACAGAAGAATGGAACAAAAGAATAGTGTTCTATGGAAATTTCACATTCCATCTGTCAACAGCAGAGGGAAAATGGTGTTCCTAAAATAAATGTGAATATAGTTCAGTCTGAATGATATGGCAGGTTTCTAGTTATTAAAGCACTCACGTATCACCTCATGCTTTAACCTAGTGTCTGTCCCCTGGTCTTGCCTCAGGACCTGTTTTCATCATTCAATTATTCAGGACACAGAGTTAGTATGAATCAGTGAAAACAAACCCATAAAAGATTAGGTTTCAAGATGAATTTCTGAACCTTAGCTGCTTTGAAATGAGTAACAAAGAAAAACATCAATGTTTTACAAAAAGTCTTTTCAAAATATCCGATTGTTTTACCTAGATTCTAATTAGCAATTCTGACTATTAGGACATTAAGTACAGTAATAATAGCTTAAAAACATAATCCATTTTCTAAAATAGTGTAACAACTCATTTTAACTTTTTTTTTACTAAAAGCTACTGTACAGTCAGTAGCATTACTGTACGTTTTGGCAGCAGGAGTGCAGCTTATGTTTATATAAGAAATATCTACTAATAAAATAAATCATTTGAAAATTTACAAGCAACTCACAAATATGGATCTTGATTTGAGGGCAGAACTTAAGAATATGTTTTCTTTTTAAACTGTATCTTCTGGAAGGTTGTTTTCTATTTCACCACGAACCCTAGTTCTCAAGAGGCCTGGTGCAAAAGATTCCACTGGGCTTCCCCACCCCAAAGTTTCAATGCTCCATGACTTAAAGAGAGCAGCATTGATAGCATGGCAGAGGGTTCCTCCTAGGCCGGAAAAAGGATGGTTTGAATGGGAGTCTTATCATTAGCCAATTGGCACTTATCCATCTGAAAATCTGAACCGAGCCTTTGTGAAAGTTTTCATTTCTCTGCCTGCATCTTGTGGGAAACAGAAATAGATCAGGCTTAACACATTTGAGTTATCTTATTGGAATTGTGGTCAGCAATGTTTCAAATATAACAGGTGGAACTGGATGTTAAATGCAAATACGCTTGGCAATGGTAGAAATTCTGATGAAGGTTCCCAGCTGAATGTTAGCCCTTCTTCCTCTTTCAGACACTGACTAATCTGTTCCTCATTTGCAGTGTTTTATTTTTCAGAATAGAATAGAAGAACAAGAAACAAAAGCAAAATACTGTGAATGCTGGAAATCTGAAATAATAACAGAAAATGCTGGCAATACTCAGCAAGTCAGGCAATATCTGTGGAGAGAGAAAGAAAGTTAAAGTTTCAGGTCTGTGACCTTTATCAGAACTCTCAAGAACAAGAAAACTATTTCAAGAGCAAGAAAAAACCATGAGGTTGAACAAGCCCGATCCTTTTTCTCAGATCAAATTCACCAAGAATTATACCGTAGAGAAGAAAGCCATTCAGCCTCATCATGCCCGTGACAGATCTTTTAAACTGTTATTCAATTAGTCCCATTCCTCCACTCTTTCCCCATAGCTCTATAAATGTTTTCCTTTTCAAATCCATATTCAATCCTCTTTTGAAAATTACCATTGAATCTGCTTCCACCACCTCCAGGCAGTGCATTGTACCTCCCTTCTCACTCTGTCCCTCAATTCCTTCTCTCTTCACAACAATTTGCTTTTCTACAGCACTTTAAACATATTTGAATGCCCTAAGGCGCTTTGCAGAAGCTTAATTAGACAAAATTTGACAATGAGTCACATAGGGAAATAATGGGACAGGTGACCAAAAGTTTGGTCAAAGAGGTAGGTTTTAAGGAGTGTCTTACAGAAAGAGAGAGAGGTAGAGAGGTTTAGGGAGGGAATTCCAGAGCTCCAGAAACACAATCAATTGTATCGTGAATCTACATATAGTTTGCTTCAATGCCCTTTCTGGTAACGTATTCCAAAGCTATATTATCCTCTGCGAGAAAAATTTACATTCGATACCTCTTCTTACTTCCTAATTTTTAAACTTTATGCCTCTCAGTATTTGAATCATTTGCTGGGTGAACTTAGATTTCCAGCATTTTTATTTTTCCCGGTAATGCACAAATTTGTTCTGCTATCAGAACCATTCTAATGAATTTACGGTACTTGATTTGCTGTTTATGAGGCGGCTATGTGAATGACATTCGGAAAGGAGGACTAGTTAGCACACAGCATAGCCAACCAATCTGCATTTTGTTCAAACAGGAAATCAGTTCTGAAATGTTTCAAAAATCATTTTTCAAACAAATTCAGGAATAATTGTTCAATGCAGTTCATGGATTCAACTGAACAAGAATTTCAGTAAAGTGTGAATAAATATATTAATAGAGTAAAATTCAGAGGGGATCTGTGACTGGAGCTCCCTATGAAACAATTCAAGGATAAAATCCTGATTATTCCCATAGTTTCTGCACAAAGTTTTGGCTGTGGCACTGAAGTGAAAGGTTCTTTTCCCAACATGATGAATAAAGTTTTTCAAAAAAAAAACTTCTACAATGCAAGTCAATAAAGAAAGCAGCAAAAGTCCAAGGGAATTTCACCTGCTTGCCCTCTCAACCAAAAAATGGCGCATGGTGCAAGGAAGGGGTGGGGGGGATTTGGGAGAGAAAAATAAATAAATCAGAATGATTATTCAAACATCTGCAGTGCACACACACTTAAGTAAAACTGTATGATATTAGTCTCCTTGGCAGAACATTCTAGCAACATTCCATACTTTGGTTTTGCGCACTCTCTGGAACACTCACCAGGCTAGGTTATGTGTGCTTTTTATTAACCATTGCTTTTTCCATTGATACTGCTATGCTAACAGGATGGAGATTGACCCAAGATGTGGTTCATATTTACACTGTAATATATCCAAACTTTTTACTCAGTCCTTTCCTGATGTATAATCTGAAAATCACAAACCATTTGTTAATTCAACTTTACACTTACCTTCTTTATGCTAAATGCGAACAAAATTCAATTCAACAACAGGATCAGATAGAAAGTTCTGCTTGAACATGATTAAAGTTAATGAAAACTTGGACAAATTACTTGGATAAGGGTGATTAAGGAAAGCCGGCATGGATTTGTTAAGGGCAAATCACGTTTAACTAATCTGACTGAGTTTTTTGATGAGGTAAGAGACATGATGAGTGTAATGCAGTTGATGTGGTGTACATGGACTTTCAAAAGGCATTTGATAAAGTGCCACATAACAGGCTTGTTGGCAAAGTTGAAGCCGATGGTATAAAAGGGACAGTAGCAGCATGGATACAGTGTTGGCTTATTGACAGGAAACAGAGAGTAGCGGTGGACGGTTGTTTTTGGTCTGGATAAAGGTATACAGTGAGGTTCCCCAAGGGTCGGTATTAGGAGTACTGCTTTTATCTACATTAATGACCGAGACTTGGATGTGCAGGGCACAATTTCAAAATTTGTAGATGACACACATCTTGGAAGTATTGTGAACTGTGAGGAGGATAGTGATAGATTTCAAGAGGACATAGACTGGTGGAATGGACGGACATGGGGCTGATGAAATTTATTGCAGAAAAGTGTGAAGTGATACATTTTGGTAGGAAGAATGAGAAAAGGCAATATAAAATAAAGGGTGCAATTCTAAAGGGGGTGCAGGAGCAGATGGACCTGGGGGTAAATGTTCACAAATCGTTGAAGGTGGCAGAGCAGGTTGAGAAAGTGGTTAGTCAGGCAGACAGCATCCTGTACTTTATAGAGTACAAAAGCAAGGAAATTATGGTGAACCTTTATAAAACATTGGTTCCGTTTCAACTGCAGTATTGTGTCCAATTCTGGATACCACACTTCAGGAAGGATGTGAAGGCTTTAGAGAGGGTGCAGAAAAGATTTATGAGAATGATTCAAGGGATGAGGGACTTCAGTTACTTGGACATGGGGCAGGTGAAATTTAATGCAGAAAAATGTGAAGTGCCTCATGTAGATTGGAGAAGCCGGAGCTGCTCTCCTTAGAGAAGGTTGAGCGGAGACTTGATTGAGGTGTTCAAAATCATGAGGCTCTGGACAGAGTAGATAGGGAGAAACTGTTCCCATTGATGGAAGGATCGAGAACCAGAGGATACCAATTTAAGGTGAATGGCAAAAGAATCAAAGGCAACATGAGAAAAAACTTTTTTTTTATACAAGTGGTTAGGATCCAGAATGCACTGTCTGAGAGTGTGGTGGAGGCAGATTCAATCATGGCTTTGAAAGGAGAATTGGATAATTATCTGAAGAGAAAAACATTTGCAGGACTACGGGGCAAAGGCAGGGGAGTGGGACTAGCTGAGCTGCTCTTGCAGAGAGCTGGCACAGACACGGTGTGTGCTGCTTCTTGCTGTAAACATTCTATGATTCTATGAAAACAGATTAAAATAAAAAGGCAAAAACCTTTTTTTGTAATCAGTTTCTTATTTCCTTTCTTTTGGTTGAAAAGAAACAACCTCAACCTGGTACTCTGTATTATTCTCATTTTCAAAGGCTTTCCATTCTGTAAGGAATTCGACAGAAGCAGATGTCCAGGTTTTTTTTTATTTGTTCATGGGATGTGGGCATCATCATCATTGCCCACTGAAGGCATTTAAGAGTCAACCACATTGCTGTGGGTCTGGAGTCACATATAGGTCAGACCAGGAAAGAATGACAGGTTTCCTTCCCTAAAGGACATTAATAAACCAGATGGGTTTTTACAACAATCGACAATGGTTTCATGGTTAGATGGTTCATGGCTCACCATCAGACTAGCTTTTAATTCCAGATTTATGAATTGAATTCAAACTTCACCACCTGCTGTGGTGGGATTTGAACCCATGTCCCCAGAGCATTAGTCTAGGCATCTGGATTTCTGGTCTAGTGACATTATCACTACACCATTGCCTCCCCGTGCTCACTTTCTCCGAGTAAGCACAACCCAGTTCTAAGTCCCCACAGTTCTCCTGTCAGACGCAGAACAAAAGACTACTTATAATCCCTTTGCAATGTTTAGTGGCATTGCCATAGAATTACAGTGCCACTTTAAAAACATAAATCAAATAGGAAACCTTTCTATCGCACAATGCAAACCTACAACAGACAACTACATGAATATAACCACCCCTCCTTTGTAGCTGGAGTCAATGTAAAATAGAGCATTGTGAAGCACCTGCAAGTGTTCATAGCAAACATAATGTAATGTGAATAATTAAGCAGCTTTCACCCTTTTAAGTACTTTAAGCAAAGCATTTACAGATAAGAATACTCTGAGTGAAGAAAGACTGCAGAGGTCTTTCCCGGTTACCCAAAGATAGACTCCTTCCACTGCAAATTCTTTCCCATCCATACTTCCAACAGAATATCTATAAGTACTGATTTTACTATACTGTAAAAACCGGAGCTTGGCACACCCGCACTGGTAGCATCGGGGGTCAAATGAGTCAGGTTTTGTGATGGGAGTTGGTTGCCTTAATTTGAACGGGCTACTGACACAGAGAAAAATCGTCAGGAAAGCTTGGCTTGCAGCACAATTGAGCAGGGAATGCAACATCCAGCGAGGCAG
Source organism: Heterodontus francisci (assembly GCF_036365525.1). Taxonomy (NCBI): domain Eukaryota; kingdom Metazoa; phylum Chordata; class Chondrichthyes; order Heterodontiformes; family Heterodontidae; genus Heterodontus; species Heterodontus francisci. Next base: position 78,370,663 of record NC_090374.1, on the reverse strand, counting down.
CGGTTCACCAGAAAAGGGCAGGATGTGGTGATGGCAGCATAAAACTGGACTAATAGCATCATGAGACTTAGAGGCGACATTGTTCCCTTTGAAACTGAAAAGCTGCAGGAGGTGCGCTAAAGTAGCATGGTTCCAGTTAGAGCTGAAGGCCACCCTCCAGCAAAAACACAGAAGTCAGCTGCATGAAATGAGGTCGTCAACTGAGTCAATGCAGCCAATGTCTCTAGTATATGACTGCAGATGAGCAGCAAGGTAAAAGCAGATGTGCTCCTGAGTTTCACACTGATTTCTTGTGGGGCCCAATCAACCATGGTATAAACCCAAGTTAGAAACTCAAACACCCGCTGGGAGGTACCATTTGATGAATTGTGCACAGCTACTTGTAGTCTAATATACACAAGCTGTTGCTGGGTAGATCATGTATATAGATCTTAAGCATCATCACAGGATGTGATTTCATGGGCTGGATTTTACCTTAGGCGGACAGGAATTTCCCACCAATGTAAAAGTCTGTGGCGAACCCGTATCCACCTAGCCCGGGGATCTGTCCCGCATTTTACATGTCCCCGGGCTTTAACTGTCCCGAGCCGGGACTTCCACACGCAAAGGGAGGAGGTCCTGCCTCAGTGAGCTGCCGGCCAATCAGTGGGATGACAGCTCTTAGTCCCAACAGCGGGAGCGGTGGCCACTGCTGGGACTGCAGCCCAGCCGACCAGAGGAGCCAGGAGACGAGGTAAGTTAGGCATGCCTCACACCAGGGAGATCGGTCCTTCCCTGGTGAGGCTGGAGTGGGTGTTTGGGGGGGAAGGGGGCGTCGTGGGTCCTGGGGGTGGGTTGGGAGGTGGGGGCGGCCCTCAATCGGGCACCCTGTGCCTGACTGCCATGCACCTCCCCCCACACCCCACGGTGCGCGGAAAGGCCGGTAGCTATCACTGGGTGGCCTTTCACAACTCCAGTATGCCCACTTGCCACAGGTAAAATACCCATGGAGGCGGGCGAGGGCCTTTAAGTGGCCACTTAAGGGCCTTGATTGGCCTTGGGCGGGCGATTTCTCCCCCCCTCCCCCCCCCGCCCGACTGCCATAAAGTTGACCGGAGGTGGGGGCGGGGCGGTTAGGCCTCCCACTCAATTTAAGCCACCCCCATGCCACCATCTGACCCGCTGGGGCAGTGTAAAATTCAACCCCACGAGTCTGAACCTCGTGTTGCTCAGTGTTGATGTAGATGCCTTAGAAATAATCCCTGTAAATAAACTCCTGTTACTTTGACCCCAAGTCTAGTATCCTCATTTAATATAACAGCACCCTGACCAGTATAGTATGTTAAACTCCAGAAAGCGTGTTATTGAAGGATAATGCTGCAGCCTATCTTTACTCAGTTGCATATTTATTGTCGAGTAAAAGGATTACAAATATGTAGCTCTTCACTCAAACCCTTCACTAGTCTCAGTAAGTGTCTGCTTATAAATGCTCAACTAAGACCTCAATTAACACCCTCCAGCTGCATATAATCAAACAATTGATACACAATTATCAGATTAGCATAGTACACTATCGCCCTTTTTTACATACTTGTTCATTTGCGCCTCAGCTTTCTGGCACATTTTCTTCAAGGTGAAGGTTCTTCTTTTTTTTTCTTTTGGGCCTCCTTATCTCGAGAGACAATGGATACGCGCCTGGAGGTGGTCAGTGGTTTGTGAAGCAGCGCCTGGAGTGGCTATAAAGGCCAATTCTGGAGTGACAGGCTCTTCCACAGGTGCTGCAGAGAAATTTGTTTGTTGGGGCTGTTGCACAGTTGGCTCTCCCCTTGCGCCTCTGTCTTTTTTCCTGCCAACTACTAAGTCTCTTCGACTCGCCACAATTTAGCCCTGTCTTTATGGCTGCCCGCCAGCTCTGGCGAATGCTGGCAACTGACTCCCACGACTTGTGATCAATGTCACACGATTTCATGTCGCGTTTGCAGACGTCTTTATAATGGAGACATGGACGGCCGGTGGGTCTGATACCAGTGGCGAGCTCGCTGTACAATGTGTCTTTGGGGATCCTGCCATCTTCCATGCGGCTCACATGGCTAAGACCTCAATTAACACCCTCCAGCTGCATATAATCAAACAATTGATACACAATTATCAGATTAGCATAGTACACTATCGCCCTTTTTTACATACTTGTTCATTTGCGCCTCAGCTTTCTGGCACATTTTCTTCAAGGTGAAGGTGGCAGATGACAATCAACATAGATTCAGGCATCCGCAGGGAGATTTCTTTCCACTAGAAGGAAGCTTTTCAAAGTGGCCAGCAGCATGGGTGCAAAGGATGGCCCTGTTGACCTGAGTAATTGTTCTCCTTCAAATATTGCACGCCTCTAGGAATGCCAATGAAGACATCATGGGCTTCTTCCTGGATGTGCAGTATTACTGGAGCCGTATACCACAAAAACAGTGATTATATACAACCTTCCCCCCTTCCATTCAACAAGGCTGTGAGGTTCTTACGAAGCCTTGATATCCACGTGGGTACCATTGACGATACTTTGCACTCAAGGGAACCCTGACACCTGTTGAAAGTTGTGCGCCTGTCTAGCTGATGCCCCCTTTCCACTGGAAAGATATCACTTGCTTGATGCATGTGTGGACTGCAACTCTGATGTGGCAGATGTCTTCTGGGGCTAGAAGAATCCAATAACTTGAAAACTTCTCACTACAGAAATGTTGGAAAAGCTGTGCCCGATTTAGATATTGTTTGCAGACCATTGAGCATACGAACACACGAATTAGGAGCAGGAGTAAGCCACTCAACCCCTCGAGCCTGCTCCGCCATTTAATAAGTTCATGGCTGAACTGATTACTCCACATTTCTGTCTATCCCCGATAACCTTCCACCCCCTTGTTTATCAAGAATCTATTTACCTCTGTCTTAAAAATTTTCAAAGACGCTGCTTCCACTGCCTTTTGAGAAAGAGAATTCCAAAGTCTCACGACCCTCCAAAAAAAAAATGTCTCCTCATCTCTGTCTTAAATGGGCGACCCCTTATTTTTAAACAGTGACCCCTAGTTCGAGATTCTCCCACAGGGGAAACATCCTTTCCACATCCATCCTGTCAAGACCCCTCAGGATCTTATATGTTTCAACCAAGTCGCCTCTTACTCTTCTAAATTCCGGCGGATACACACCTAGACTGTCCAATCTTTCCACATAAGACAGCCTGCCCATTCCAGGTATTAGTCTAGTAAACCTTCTCTGTACTGCCTCCAACGCATTTACATCCTTCCTTAAATAAGGACAGCTCTGTGGCAGCCTGCTTTGTGAACCAGAGGTAATGAAGACAGGTGGCCACTGACATATCCAGGTGCATGTGGAAGGAGATACAAAGAAAGTGAAGGAATGGCCAAAATGCCTTTAATTGGTTGACGCCTCACAAACTACTGTTCATCACCTGAATTAAAGTTTAATCATCTTAATTCAAAGTCAGCTCATTTGAATTACTGGATAACTTCAGTTTTCTTTCATGCAAAAAATGATTTCAAATTAACAGGAGTAAACTGTATGCCAGTTTTTTCAGAATACCCCAAAAACACCTAACCACATTTCTAATTTTTCAGGTACAATATCAAAGCCAGCAGGAACCGAAAATATAAAAAAACTAATACATGGACAAAAATGCAGCTAACCACATATAAAAATGGAAAACAAAACTTATCTCAAGAAGCTAACTTCTGCAAACCAGTTCCCAGAACTCTGGTGTGCTCAGTTTTTATGGGTAAGGTTCATACAATGGGCAGAATTTCGCCTCAAGATGAAAATGCAGTGTTGGACCATAAGAAATGAATCTGAATATTTAGGAACAAAGCTGGCACTTGCTAGCAAAGTGGCCTCCTTTTTTGAATCCAGACTGTTATTTCAGAAAATCCAACATCCGATGAATCAGTCCCTCCAAGTCAGCTTCCCAAATTTTTGACCTACACCTGATACCTGTGAGTGTCTGCAAAAGCAGCTGTATAACATGAAACCTGCAGAATACAGTGTTTTGAAAACATTCCTGAAGAGAACCAGACGTTGCTTCACAGAAGTTTTGTTACTGAATTTGCTATTCATAGTGCAAGAAGTTATAGTAGTAAAACCCCAAAATTAAATACATACTTAAAATATATATTCCAAAAAAAGAGATATGAATTTCAAATACAAGAAAAGCCCAGCCACATCATAGAGTTAGATTGTGGCCAGCTGCTCAATTCCTTCCACTATTCATTATCCTGAGGCCATTTCCTGAGGTCACAATTGTGATAAGATCACTATCACAATGTCACTCCAGCTGAGATAGTGAGTGCATGCAGTGAAGTGGGAACAGCTGGATGAGCAAGTGAAACACCTAAAGAGGATCTTAAATACAATTTAAAACAAATATCAGTACCTCAGGAGGAAAAATAATACTTGTTATCAAAGAACAAAATAGCACAGTTAAAATGGTGGGACATGGGATTATGTCCATGACACGCCAACTACCATGTTTATAATCTCAGCTGTGGTGCTGCAGAAAGCTGCTGTGCAGAAGCCTTGTTCTTCCTCAGAGGGAGAGAAAGGCAAAGAAATTTCCACCTCGCAGCGATTGGTTTCATAGTACTATTGATAACGATAAGGAGAAGGACATCGGACAGTCCAGTTAGGCACCCACAGTTGGTGGTGTCCAGACAGCAGAGAAAAAGAATAACAAGGACGTTTCATCAACAATCAGGGCCAACCTGGAATATAAGATGTACTCATTTCCTTCCAATCATGCATGTTCTTTGGTAAACTGATTCAGGTTATTTTGGCTTTATTGTTCATTCAGTGAACAACAACACAGTACAAAAGCAAAATACCGCGGATACTGGAAATTAAAAATTAAAAACAGAAAATGCTGGAAATACTCAGCAATACTACTACTGACGTCAAACTAACAGGTCTTTAGTCCCCTATTTTCTCTCTCCCTCCTTTCTTAAATAACGGGGTTACATTTGTTACTTTCCAGTCTGCAGGTACCTTTCCAGAATGTATACAATTTTGAAAGATGCATCCACTATCTCTACAGCCACCTCCTTCAACACTCTGGGATATAGCTCATCTGGTCGAGGAGATTTATCAACCTTCAATGCAGTTAATTTTTTTTTGGAGTACTAGCTCTATATTAATACTAATTTCTTTCAGTTCCTTATTTTCATAAGCCCCTTGATTCCGTAGTATTTCTGGGAGATTTTCTGTATCTTCCTCTGTGAAGACAGACACAGAGCAATTGTGTAGTTTGTCCACCATTTCCCGTTTCTCCATTATAAATTCTCCTGTCTCCGCCTGTAATGGAGGATGAACGGAGGTGTTCCACAAACAGGTCACCGAATCTGCGTTTGGTCTCCCCAATGGAGAGCAGACCGCATTGAGCAGCGAATACAATATATTAAATTATCATTCTGCCATTCACACCTCCTACAGACATATCTTTTGTTTCTTTACTTGTACCATTCCCACTCCCTTTGGCTTGAGACCACCAACCCTCTGGTCATTTAACTCTGTCTTCCACCCTATCACAGACCTTCCCTTGTGTTCTTTTTTTAACCCGCCCTCCTTTTACTTACTTAAAAACTTTACCCAGTTCTGATGAAAGGTCACTGATCTGAAATGTTAACTCTGTTTCTCTCTCCACAGATACTGCCAGACCTGCTGAGTATTTCCAGTATTTTCTGTTTTTTATATCAACACCATAGTGTTTATTTTAAAAAAGGTACAAGCAGAGTTTGAGTGCAACACTTCAATACAGACACGTGACGGGAAAAGCTACATAGATGACATGCAATTTGGGATGAAGGAAATGTCTACTTAAGACAAAATTGTTTATAGGACATGGCTGCTATTGGATACTTGTAAAGTGACAAGTAAAGCCTATGATGTCACATTCTTCTCATAGCCCACTAAAAGAGCAGACGTGAAGGAAAGTTTAAAATCATTAACGACATCAGAAGGAGGGGGAAACATTAGTGGATAAGGAAGACATGAGGTTTTGGCCATGCAAGTACCAGCATTGTTCAGTGCAGCACTTGCTCCTTCTCAAATTCTCAGTGAACTACAGTTCAGTTTATGCATGATTCCCTGCTGTCTCTTGGTTGTTACATTTCCTGCTTTTCTTTCAAGCCTTGCTGTAGCCCCTTTAATTGTATCCCACCCTGTAACCACACCCCCCCCCACCCAAGTCCTCCCCACTTTGCTGTAATGTCACATGCATCAGCTGGTTCTACAGCACTCAGTTGATATCCCAGTTTTCCCAAGTACCAGCTTTTCCTCTTGGTGACCTGTCCTGCACAGGAAGATGTGCGCAGCCACTGGTGACTGGGAACCTGCATTAACATCCAAGAACACATCAGCAGATTGGACCGTGCCAGTTCACCTGATCCCTGCCAATGACACAAAATATTTTTCTGACGATATTGTAATTCTACTTTATCCAATGCCACATTGCAAATTAATAGCAATTAAATTTCGGGACAGAAAATCGTCCTTTTTGAAAGCCACAGAACACATGAAAGGTTCAATATAGTAACATAAATAATCAAATTGGATTAAGGCCATTCATACAGAATAATGGATACCTGAGAGTAATTACAAGGCATTAGTCGAATTAAGTAGCACTGAGAACAAAGTTTCAGATCAATGGTTTGTTTTATAACTTTACAGATTCAATTCAATGTAGATTTCATGTAAAGTATTCAGTATTAATTTGATGCTGAACAGTTTTTGTATTTTATCTACTCGTTTAATGAATAATTCCAATGATACAAAAGACAGCTTATTTACTAACGTGAAAAGATCAGGGGCTTTCAGCACCGGTTGATAAATTCCCCAATCTAATTGATAAAAGGATTGACAGACTATCGTCAACAGGAAATGTAATTTACTTTAATCAATTTAAGTGTTGAATTTTCTTTCCGTTTACATGGAATCAACAGGGAATGTTTTGGAAGCTCTATTTTCTCCTAGTTATGCCATGATACAGTCTCTCCAAACAGGACTACTCATATAATGCTGGTCATCTTACATCACAATTCTTTAGGCGTTAAAATGGATTGCCTCCAAAACAGACGTGGGGACTGCGATGCTCGATTAACCCCTGCCTGTTAATTTAAATACAAGTAGCACCAAGTAATTTCTGCATGCAGCCATACTAACCGGCTGTACCCATCATCAGGAGGCCAAAGAAATCGTAACTTCCCAGCATTACTTAAAGCCAGCCCACACTTCTCAACGAGGAGGGGCTTTGTGACTGCAGCAAGTGCTGGGAGTCATGCAGAAAGTGAATCTTTCTGGAGAGGAATGGCAAAACATGGGAGAGAACGAGCTCTAAGGCTTTCAGACGCTGCACCGGAGGTCTTGGTGGAGGAGATGGAAATGAGGAGAGATGTCCTGCATCCAAAGGGGAGGGGAGGGGAGGGGGGGAGGGTGCAGGAGGCCCTCCAGACACAGGATGAGAAGACAGTGGGAGAGATAGCCCTGCAGTTTAGCCTCGAGGACCTGGTTGCTGTGCCACAAGAAGTTCAATGAACCCACACAAGTGGTCAAGGTTAGTGAATACATCTTCAAATGCTATATCCGACCAATTGAACCAAAAGCCCTAGATACTGCTCGATTCACCACACTTCCATCACTCACCCACCAACAACCTCCATCAATCAGGTCTCAGACCTAACATTCACAGTTCCACCCTACCCTTATGCACTTAGCATTGCACCAAGCTTCACATCCACATCTCACAGCTTGCACACACTCCCAGCTATTTAACCACGATGTCACATCACTCAAACATAAGAACATAAAAACTAGGAGCAGAAGTAGGAAATTCAGCCCCTCGAGCCTACTCCGCTACTCAATATGATCATGGCAGATCTCAGCTCGGCCTCAACTCCACTTTCCTGCCCGTTCTCCATAACCCTTCAACCCATTACTAATTAAAAATCTGTCTATTTCCTCCTTAAATTTACTCAATGTCCCGGCATCCACTGCACTCTGGGGTAGTGAATTCCACAGACTCACGACCCTTTGAGAGAAGTAATTTCTCCTCATCTCTGTTTGAAATCTGCTACCCCTTATCCTAAAATTATGACCTCTCATTCTAGATTGCCCCACCAGAGGAAACATCCTCTCGACGACTACTTTGTCAATCCCCTTAGTCATCTTATATACCTCAATTAGATCTCCTCTCATTCTTCTAAACTCCAGAAAGTAAAGGCGTAAACTGCTCAATCTCTCTTCATAAGACAAACCCCTCATCTCTGGAATCAATCTAGTGAACCTCCTCTGAAATGCCTCCAATGCAACTCCATCCCTCCTCAAGCAAGGGGACCAAAACTGTATGCAGTACTCCAGGTGCAGTCTCACTAATGCCTTGTACAGTTGCAGAAACATGCCCCTACTTTTATACTCTATTCCTTTAGCAATAAATGCTTAAATTCCATTTGCCTTCCTTATTATCTGCTGCACCTGCATACTAGTTTTCTGCGATTCATGCACAAGGACACCCAGAGCCCTCTGCACCGAAGCACTCTGAAGTTTCTCTCCATTTAGATAATAATTTGCCTTTCTATTCTTCAGATCAAAATGGGTAACCTCACACTTATCCACATTAAACTCCATCTACCAAATTTTGGCCCATTCACCTAACCTATCCATATCCATTTGTAAATTTCTTATTTCTTTATTGCAACTTACTATCCCAACTATTTTATTGTCATCTGCAAATTTGGCTATAGTACCTTCTATCCCTGCATCCAAATCATTAATATAGATTGTAAATAGTTGGGGCCCCGAGACCGAACCCTGTGGTACCCCACTAGTTACATCTTGCCAACCAGAAAAGGACCCATTTATCCTGACTCTCTGTTTTCTGTTGGTTCGCCAATCCTCTATCCAAGCTAATAAATTGCCCCTAAACCCTGTGAACTTACCTTGTGAATTAACTTTTTGTGTGGCACCTGATCAAATACCTTCTGAAAGTCCAGATATACTACATCTACAGGATCCCCATTATCCACTTCTTACATCTTCGAAGAACTCTAGCAAATTAGTCAAACATGATTTACCCTTCATAAAACCACGCTGACTCTGATGGATTGCGTTTTGACTTTCTAAATGTCTTGTTATTACTTCCTTAATAATGGATTCAAACAATTTCCGAACGACAGATGTTAAACTAACCGGTCTACAGTTTCCTACTTTCTGCCTCCCTCCCTTTTAGAATGAGGTAGTTATATTAGCATTTTTCCAATCTACTGGAACCTTCCCTGCATCCAGGAAATTTTGGAATATTATAACCAATGGATCCACTATCTCCGCTGCCACTTCCTTTAAGACCCGAGGATGTAGGCCATCAGGCCCCAGGGACTTGCCTGCCTTCAATCCCAATAGTTTGCTCAGTACTTTTTCTCTAGTGATGATGATTGTTCTAAGCTCCTCCCTTTCTATAACATCTGCATTACCTGTTACTATTGGGATGGTACTAGTGTCCTCCACTGTGAAAACTGAGGCAAAATACTGATTTAGTGTCTCTGCCATTTCTGTGTTCCCCATTATTAACTCCCCAGTCTCATCCGCCAAGGAACCAACATTCACTTTAGCTACCCTCTTACCTTTTATATACTTATAGAAGCTTTTGCTATCCGTTTTTATATTTTGCGCTAGTTTTCTTTCATAATTTACCTTTGCACTTTTTATTACTTTTTTAGTAACCCTTTGTTGATCTTTAAAAGTTTCCCAATTTTCCAGCCTACCACTGGCCTTTGCAATATGGTATGCCTTAATTTTTGTCTTTATGTTATCCTTAACTTCCTTGCTTAGCTATTGATGTTTTCTCCCCCTCTTACAATCTTTCTTCCTCTCTAGAATATATTTTAGTTGGGAGGAATTGAATATCTCCTGAACCATCTGCCACTGCTCATCAAATGTCCTACCTTTTAGTCTTCCCGCCCAGTCCACTAGGGCTAAATCTGTCCTCATGCCTATGTAATTACCTTTGTTTAACTTCAGTACGCTAGTATTCTATGATCACTCTTCCCTAGAGGATCCTTAACTGTGAGATCATTAATTAATCCCACCTCATTACAGAATACCAAATCTAGAATAGCCTGCTCCATGGTTGGTTCCACAACATATTGCTCCAAAAAACAATCTCTAATACATTCAATGAACTCTCTCTCGAGGCTACCCTTGCCAATTTGATTAATCCAGTCTATATGCATATTAAAATCACCCATGATTATTGCCGTACCTTTCTTAGAAACCAGTTGCACTTCCCTTTCTCTTGCAGGACAAGGGGGCACACAACCAGAGGCAGTAGGAGTAAACAGAAGGGAACAGGCACACTTGCACGTCCTAACCTCCATGGAGGAAACAGTATTGGCTGTTCTTGGAAAAGCCAGTGTCGGGGCTGAAACCATCGAAGAGGATGGTAATCTCATGCCTAATCCTCCTTCTCACATTCCACTTCCCCACTTATCCCAGAATATTTTCTGATTAACACACAGCAGAGGGTGTAATCATGCACCTCTTACTTATCCTGCTCCCCTCACTGCAAACTTACCCTTGTGCCTTTTTCCTTTCAGATACTGAAGAGGTGCAACCTGGCCAGTGGAGGAAGACATTACACCATCACTTGAGTTCACACTCAATGCCATTAGCTTAGATCCTGGCACTGCATGCATCATGGAGGATATGCGAGAGATGGGTCTGCATGCGGGCATAACTGCACTGCAGCCAGGGCAGGAAACAAGGATAGCGCAGGTGCCAGCTCCCCAGAGGATAAGGTGGCTTCCAGGTTTGGCTGCAGAGGACTCAGATAAGGACTTCAACTGGGCAGCAGACAGAAGAATGCTGGTGGGTATGCACAAAGAAATGCTTGCTGCATTGGGAAGCCTGCATGCAATGTCAAGCAGCATGGAGCAGTCCAGCATCAACTTGACACAGAGCTTTGCACACAGCTTGGAGTCCATTAGCTCCACAATGGAACCGGTGAGAAGCAACGTGATGGAAGTTGTTGACAGCAAGCATGAATAACCTGCTCACCAATGCTCAGTTTGGGTTCTGCCAGAACCACTCCGCTTCAGACCTCATTGCAGACTTGGTCCAAACATGGTCAAAAGAGCTGAATTCCAAAGGTGAGGTGACAGTGACTGCCTTTGACATCAAGGCAGCATTTGACCGAGGGTGGCATCAAGGAGCCCTAGGAAAATTGATTTCAAATAGGAATCAGGGAAGCCAAACCTAGCATAAAGGAAAATGATTATGGTTGTTGGAAGCCAATCATATCAGCCCCAGACATCACTGTAGAAGTTCCTTTGGTCAGTGTCCTAGGGCCAAGTAACTTCAGCTGCTTCATCAATGACCTCCCCTCCATCAGAAGGTCAGCAGTGGGGATATTCGCTGATGATTGCAGAGTGCTCAGTTCCATTCGGAATTCTTCAGATACCGAAGCAGTTGGTGCCCGCATGTAACAAGAACTAGACAACACTCAAGCTTGAGCTGATAAGTGGTTAATAACATTCATATTATACAAGTGCTAGGCAGTGACTACCTCCAAGAGGGAGTATGGGCGGCACAGTGGCGCAGTGGTTAGCACCGCAGCCTCACAGTTCCAGCGACCCGGGTTCAATTCTGGGTACTGCCTGTGTGGAGTTTGCAAGGTCTCCCTGTGTCTGCGTGGGTTTCCTCCGGGTGCTCCGGTTTCCTCCCACATGCCAAAGACTTGCTGGTTGATAGGGTAATTGGCCATTATAAATTGCCCCTAGTGTAGGTAGGTGGTAGGGAAATATAGGGACAGGTGGGGTGTGGTAGGAATATGGAATTAGTGTAAGATTAGTATAAATGGGTGGTTGATGGTCGGCACAGACTCGGTGGGCCGAAGGGCCTGTTTCAGTGCTGTATCACTAAACTAAACTAAACTAAACACCACCTTCTCAAGGGCAATGAGAGATGGGCCATAAATGCTGGCCTTACCAGTGATGCCCACAACCTGTGAATGAATAAAAAACTGTTCACATACCAAGATGGCGTCCAGCGTGATTCACAGCAGAAGTGTGCATTGGATACCATTCTGGTCTCTGAATGGCACCCGTGTTGCCCAAACAACAGGTACTACCCAGCACATTTAGTGCCCTTTGTTTTTATAGTGTGTGTGTGTGTGTGTGTATATATAGATTTGTAAAAGATTCAAATACTGGAACCACAATGATCTATAATATGTAGAACTGCAGGCTTTTCACAATTCATTGCTGAGGTTTCATGCATACACCTGGTGTCAGAAATTTTGCAACCAGCACAAAAGCATGGCTGCTATCATACATTCAGAACTGCATTTTCAACTGACTGAGCACATTGCATTAAAGTCTAATTGAGGATTGCCGCAAAAAGAGCTCCAACATGATATGCAGTTCATCCGGTTCATTGTGTCGTCATGGAGAGCCAACAGCCTAAATTCCTGCATTAAAAATGTGATATGATCTGGATAAAGAAACTTCAACTGTGCTACACTGGAGAACAGCAGGACGACTGAAAGGTCCAGCCCACAGATTGACCTGCCTTGCCTCAATGTCCCCATTTAGTGCAAGCAAACATCCAACATTGATAAAAAGAATTACCAAAAAAGTTAACACTACAGGTTCGTAATTTAGCACTTAATCAGCTCTATCTTTTGTTCACACACTACTATATTTATGGAAATCGCCTCACTGAGGGCAGAAATTACATCACACACACGCACACAAAAACCATCACGACCATAGACAGGACCATTTCATGTGAGCCACTCCAAATTAATGTTTCAGACCAAAATAATGTATGATGTGCCATCACGTGCTGTACTGTAAATTTGAGTGTATCTCACCCAAGTGAACCTAGAAATGATGAATGTTAGACAATATGACCTGGGTGGACATCCAGTAGTCCAATCCCATCTTCCCCCAATACCCACGCACATGTAATTCAAACAGTGGTCACTTAGAGGGCTATTTGAACTAGGAGCCTTGACAAATTTTCCTTTTTCAAACCCAGCGACACGGAGATCAACTGTAGCATCACACCAGCTGAAATCCATTAATTTAGTTTAACTAAGGATCAAACCTGAGACCTTTCTCATTCGCATGCCTGAACAACTAGAATAAATGACCACAGAGACGACAAGGATGTAATATTTATACTTCTCTAGCATCTTCCATGTTGTAATGTCACTAATTCCATTTATACAATTAACCTTTTTTTTAATAAAGTTTAGATTGGTTGGTAGCACTCCCACCTCTAAGATTATGGGCGCAAGGTTCAAGCTCCATTCCAAAATTTGATGAACAGAAAGAAAGACTTACTTTTATATAGAACCTTTCACAAACTCAGGTTGTTGCAAATGACCTTACAGCCAATGAAGGACTCTTGAAGAGTAATCACTGTTATAATGTAGGAAACATGGCAGCTAATTGGGTACAGCAAAATCCTATAAACAGCAATGGGATGATCAGTAATCTATTTTTGGTTGAGGGATAATTATTGGCCAGGACACTGTGGACAAATAGCTGTTTGGTAGTACAGAACTTGAGAATTGCTGAAAATAGAGACATGTTGTCGAAGCTTTTCGTCTTGCACACATCAGGACAATACACAAGAATAACTAACGTAAGGGAAAACAACAACATATACTGCATGAGAAGAGAGTGCTGATTGATTGGTAGAGGCATTGCCATGGAGAATGCACCAGCTCACAGTGACTGGCTGTTCGCAACGGGCAAGGTACAAGCTGTATCCAACCAGCCCATGCTTGCAAAACTCAAAACAGTGTCCAACATTAGATGTGGTTCTGCGATTGGACAACATTTGCTAAATAATCCACAGTATTCTAAGAATTATGCTGACAATTGATTTAAGATTGTCAGTAGGGCTCGCAGTGTGGCACATTTGTGCATACCGGAAGCTACATATTTTAATACATAGGGCCCTGTTCCTCACAGACAGAAAGAACATGTACACACAATGCGCCTGTTTCAGCTGAACAGAATAAGTGACAGCCATTCGTTGGTTCATTTCTCAGGGCAATGCCTTGGCCAATCAGAGTCAAGCTGCCTGGTTTAAATTTCAAACAAAGCTTGGCAGTTAACTGTCAGTCACCATAAACTGGTGCATTCTCCTTGGCAATGGCTCTACCAATCAGAGTTCACTTGCCAACCAACTCCCCTGTTCTTCTTTGAAATTGTGCCAGGGATAGTGTTACAAATTTGTGTTGAAATTTGAGGGGACATGCATTCAAATACATTCCCAGCCAGGAAAGCTCCACGCTAAGAGCATTAATTTTTAAAGTTACCCTGAATATTCCAGGGGTGGTCCTGTGACCCGAATCCTAGAAATTCAGCTTTCGAATCCATGTTACCGTTCATTTTCATATGACTCAAGTTGCTGATACTGTCAGATTTGGGTGTTCTAATTATGAGGTAACAAAGCCAAAAAAAAATGTCCTTTCCAAGCCTCCAGTCCCACAAAATTTAAACAGAAAAAGCCATCAAATAAAAAACATAAACACTAAAAAATAGTCCAGATGTCTTATTACAAAAGACATTACATAAATACAAGTTTTTAAATCTGCTTAAAATTTCACACTGAAGGTACTGTTTTGAAATGATATGGTCAAAATTTTAAAACATCAGAGCAATAACACAACGTTTTAAAGTAATGAACCTACAAAGTGTGACATGGGCAATATATTTTTCCTTTTTCTCTTTTAAAGTTTGTTCTTTCTTACAGGAATGTGGAAAGGACAGTTTCTGAGGATAGAATGGGATAGTTAATTACTCGAGTTACATGCTAATATTTTCTGGTGGCAACAATACAGTAAGACAACTCAAATGAGCTGACCAGAGAAAGCAGAACACTGGTACCATAACAAGATTTTAGTTCATGCAACTGTGCACTCAACTCTACTGATTAAAAACAGGCCAATTCTTAAAGGAGTGCTCTCCTGCTAACCACCAGACATTTGCTTCCAATGTCGACCCCAGATATCCATTCTCAGTCACAGGCCCACATCTTCTACTTCTCCCAGACTCTCACCTACCCTTCTCATCCCCAGGCCCCACCCCACTCTCTCCTACTCTTAGGGGGGGGGGATTTTAACTTACTCAAAACCCATTCACTTACAGAGTTAAAATCGACCTCTTAGTTTATTTTTCACCACGTGTATTACAGCAACTTCAGATACGCAGTATGGTGCATCCACATTCACCACTGACAAGACAACTATCTGGTCTGTGTCCGGACCTGTGCTTTTGCCCAGATCAGCCACGCTCCCTCTACACCTAGTTTTTCTCACCCCCATGTGTTACAGCAGTTATTTTCCTCACCTGAGCCGAGATGGTAAATACTGGCTGGCCTTCTGCTGCTTGATCAGGAGTTTTAAAATAGTAAGGGATACTAATTAGGAGGTCAACAAAGCCACACCAAAAGAGGGGAGACATTCCAATGAAATGATTTGAAGGGTTAGAATGGAGTGGTGTCCAAATAATAAAATAGGAGGCAACATACATAATTCTAAAACCATAGGAAATTGCAAGGGGTTATTAATAAGATGGTGAAATGGGCAAAAAGTGGCAGATCGAATTCAATGTTAGTAAATGTGAGGTGGTATATTTTTGTAAAAACAATGAAAGTAGTGATTTGAATTATGATAACTGGCCAATGTGGAAGAGCAGAGAGATTTGAGGGTCCAAGTTCACGAAACATATTAAAAACTGCATTGCAAGTGAATAAAGCCATACAAAAAGATGGGTCTAATGCCAAGAGTATTAAAGTTAATTCATGAATCTATATAAAACTTTCGTAAAAGCACAGTTGGAGTACTATGAGCAGTTTTGGCCTCCATACTATCGGAAAGATAGAGAAGATATGATAGAGAGGGTACAGTGCAGATACACTCAGATACTGGTTGGTAGGAGGTATGTACTCCTTCAGTCCTCACAAGGGAAGTCTGGGCCTTTGTCACACTGGGGTCTCCCCTCATTCCCATCTACAGAAGCTTGCCAACATCCCCCCTTCCACTGCCCCCCACCCCCACTTGAATGCCAGTGGGTGTCCTCTGTTAAAATTGGATAGGTTTCCCATGAAGACTCCCAAGCCAGAGGCTCCACTAGCTTTCTTCCTGGGAGTTAAAATCCACACAATTAATTCTTACCCAGGCTTTTGGTCAAAGCTGAGGCCTTCAAGTAAAAACTTTAACAAAGGCATTAAAAGACACAAAAGACAACTCAATTGATTGATCTAATCAAATTGTAAAAAATTTGGAATTTCTTAATTAAATCTTTGTTAGAGACATAAAAAATGATAAATTAAAAAATCAGGAAGTGTTTTGAGCAATTTGTGGGATCCCTGTGGCGAGACTGTACAATCACTGGGTGATATACTCTTACTATAAAATAACAGATAGAACCATAGAAAAAGTATAGCACAGAGGAGACCATTCAGCGCCAGCCAAATAAACTATCTGCCCAAACTAATTCCACCTTCCAGCACCTGGTCCATAGCCCTGGAGATTCTAGCAACTCAGGTCCAGGTACCTTTTAAAAGAATTGAGGGTCTCTGCCTCCACCACCATTCCTGGCAGCGAATTCCAGACACCCATCACCCTCTGAGTGAAAAAGCTTCCCCTCATGTCCCCTCTAATCCTTCTACCAATCACCTTAAATCTGTGCCCCATGGTAACTGAACTCCCCGCCAGGGGAAACAGGTCCTTCCTGTCCACTCTATCTAGACTCCTCATAATTTTGTACACCTCAATCAAGTCACCCCTCAGCCTCCTCAGTTCCAGTGAAAACAACCCCAACCTAGCCAATCTTTCGCCATAGCTGCAACCTTCAAGCCCTGGCAAATTCTTGGAAATCTACTCTGTATTCTCTCCAGAGGAATTATGTCTTCTGTAAGGTAGTGAACAGAACTGCACGCAATACTCCAGCTGTGGCCTAACCAACGCTCTATACAGTTCCAGCATCACATCCCTGCTTTCGTACACAATACCTCGGCCAATAAAGGAAAGCAATCCATATGCCATCTACACCACTCTATCCACCTGTCCTGCCACCTTTAGGGACCTATGGACATGCACTCCAAGATTTCTCACTTCTTCTACCTCTCTCAATATCCTTCCGTTTATTGTATATCCATCGCCATATTTGCCCTCCCCAGTGCAATGCCTCACACTTCTCTGGATTGAATTCCATTTGGCACTTTTCCGCCCACTCAACCAAAACATTGATATCATTCTGGAATCTATGGCTTTCCTCCTCACTATTAACTACAAAGCCAATTTTTGTGTCATCAGCAAATTTCCCAATCATGCCACCTACATTTCAGTCCAAATCATTAATATATACCACAAACAACAAGGGGCCCAACACTGAGCCCTGTGGAACACCACTGGAAACAGCTTTCCATTCACAAAAACATCAGTCGACTATTACCTTTTGTTTCCTGCCCCTAGGCCAATTCTGGATCCAACCTGTCACATTCCCCTGTATCCCATGGGCTTTCATTTTACTGAACAGTCTGCCATGCAGGACCTTGTCAAATGCCTTACTAAAATCCATGTAAACCACATCCACTGCACTACCCTCATCATTCCTCCTGGTCACTTCTACAAAAAACTCAATCAAGTTAGTAAGACATGACCTTCCCCTAACAAATCCATGCTGACTATCTCTGATTAATTCATGCCTTTCTAAGTGACAGTTTACCATGTCCCTCAGAATAGATTCAAACAATTTACCCAACACTGAGGTCAGACTGACTAGCCTATAATTACCTGGCTTATCCCTCACACCCTTTTTTAAACAATGGTATAACGTTCGCAGACCTCCAATCATCTGGTACCTTGCCTGTATCTAGTGAGGATTTGAAGCTGATCCTCAGCGCATCCGTTATTTTCTCCCTGACTTCCCTCAACAACCTGGGATGCAATCCATCCGGTCCTGGCGATTTATCCACTTTCAGGGATGTCAGACCCTGAAGCACTTCCTTGCTCACCATGCTTATCGTATCTAATATTTCACACTCCTCCTCTTGAACTACAACATCTGCATCAATCCTCTCCTTTTTGAAGACAGAGACAAAAAACTCATTAAGAACCCGGCCCACATCTTCTGTATCTACGCATACGTTCCTTTGTATATCTCTGATAGGCCCTACCCTTTCCTTAGTTATCCTCTTGCTCTTAATGTACTGATAAAACATCTTTGGGTTTTCCTTGATTTTACCTAGCAATAATTTTTCATGTCCTCTCTTTACTTTTCTAATTTCCTTTTGTCACTTCACCCCTGCACTTTCTATACTCCTCTAGGCTTTCTAAAGTATTAAGATATTTGTGATAGTCATAAGCTTTCTTTTTTTGCTTTACCTTATTCTATAAGCTTTTAGATAACCAAGGGGCTCTAGATGTGGCAGGATCACCCTTAATCTTAGTGGGGACATGCCTGCCCATAGTATCTCACTCTTGAATGGCTCCCACTGGTTTGCCACTGATTTTCCTTCAAGTAGCTGTATCCAGTCCACTTTTGCCAGGTCACCTCTCAGTTTCGTAAAATTTTCCTTCCCCCAATTAGAAGATGTATCAAAAAGGTATCATGCTTAGTTTTGATTCAGGCATCAAAGTCAAAACTCAGATAAAAAGGAGAATGTACACATATGAGAAGATAACCTGTACTCTGAACACAGCAGAGGTAAAGCTAATCTTCTCTGATGTATAACTGGACCGGCATGCATTTGACTACAGTTAAAAGATACAATAGCTGTAACTGATTGTACATAGGTGCCTTCCATTTACTCCTGCATGGTACAAATTACACACAAGCCCATTATAAGCCATAAAAATGTTGTACTTCAATAACATTGCTCAAGAAAGAAACGGATGGTATAACAAGTATGATCCAATTTTAATCCTCTCAGTTTAATTAAAAGAAAGCCACAAGCATCTGTGGATACTGCAGCATATTAAGTGTTGCTTCATCTTTTTAAAACCCTCTACTGTGATTCCTGGATTCTTCTTTAGCCATCTGTGCCTACACTATGAAAAGGCCCATTGGTGATGTCTTGGCATTGCTTTGCACATTTTTTGTGCTTCAGGGTCATTCAATCACGCAACTGATATATGCAGCTTGGTGACACTTCTCAACAACTGTGCTATTGTCCCCGTAAGAAGCTCTCCAGCATAAACTGCGATCTCAGTTGCTGTTATCTTGTGTGAAAGGGGTCCAGAGACAGGAAACTCTCACAAGCCTAATGAAGTGCAAGGAGATCACAGGCCGGGCTGAACAAGTTATGCAAAGTGCTTTTGGAACACTGGCACACAATATGTTCCCAGGTTTTTGACAGAAACTGTTCCTGAAAAGATCCATGCTTACAGTAAAATGCCTTCCACTAATTAATTTAACAAAGCATTTTGTTTTCTTATTTAGAACAAAGCTTATTAGAATGCAAATATCTGTCAAATACTATCTCGCATTCGCTAACAATCCCGAAGAAACAACAACCTTGCACTTATTTGCATCACAACGTTAGTAATTTATACTCAGTGCTTTCGTCCACTCAATGCTGTAATATAAACCAGTAAATTGTTAGGAATTTACTCATTCTAGAATAAATTAACTGAAGATTATTACAAGATGAATTAAAAAGATAGGCGTGAGGAATAAAATGTTATAACACAATGCTATGCAATTCAGACAAAAATTACACTAAGTATTTGTGTTTTATGATATATGAAATAGAGTTGCGTTACTTATGTCTATCTTTATTTCCTTCTGCAGCTTCTATGTTTTTCCAGTTTACAATGGAACTTGCAATTCTAAAATGCACTTTTATAAAACTTGGCAAACATTTTATGAAATCTATCTGCCACTTCAAGAATATTCAGAGTGGTAATTGCAAGATATACTTATATACCGGTATATGTTCATTTGTGGATATGGTTTGCACTTCACAAGAGATACAGAGTGACAAAGTATCAGGAACTGGTGAATTTGCAGCATGCTACTGCCCAGTGAATTTTGGCGATTTATTTCGAGCCTTTAAACCTATTTTTGGTGCGTGCTTTTCAGGTATTTACTTTTGGAATGGGGAAAAAGCAATGGGCAATGAATGACAAGGTCATATACATGTATCTGCACTGACACTTGCAAAATAACCTCAAATTAAGCATATGTCATTTCTATAGTGTGTTGACAAACCTAAAATAGCCCATTCAGTGGTTGTCATTTAACAGATCAGAGTGCCATCTTCAAGCATAAACCCACCAATTAGCTGTATAAAACACGAGTTGTGCCACAGCTGGAGTACTGTATACACTTCTGGGCATCACACTACAGGAAGGATGTGATTGCACTGGAGAGGGTGCAGAGGAGATTCACCAGGATGTTGCCTGAGCTGGAGCATTTCAGCTATGAAGAGAGACTGGATAGGCTAGGGTTGTTTTCCTGAGAGCAGAGAAGGCTGAGGGGGGACATGATCGAGGTATACAAAATCATGAAGGGCATTGATAGGATAGATAGGAAGAAACCTTTTCTCTTAGCGGAGGTGTCAATAACCGGGGGCATAGATTTAAGGGAAGGGGCAGGAGGTTTAGAGGGGGTTTGAGGAAAAATATCTTCACCCAGAGGGTGGTTGGAATCTGGAATGCACTGCCTGAAGAGGTGGTAGAGGCAGGAACTCTCACAACATTTAAGAAGTATTTAGACGAGCACTTGAAACGCCATAGCATACAAGGCTACAGGCCAAGTGCTGGAAAATGGGATTAGAATAGATAGGTGCTTGATGGCTGGCACAGACACGATGGGCCGAAGGGCCTGTTTCTGTGCTGTATAACTCTATGACTCTATCTAAGTACTACATACACCAAAGATTTCAATATGGAAGCATCTAGAAGTCCAAAATCTGGTGTAGAATACATGTGACAGTTTTCAGGATCTCAATGCGTTCACAGACCAGTCATCTTAACATATGATGCTCCCCTTTCCCATGCCCTACATAGTCCTGACCATGCTCTCTCTCCAGTTTTGTTTTGGTAAAGACCAATTTCACACAGCTGTCAATCAAAGTAAAGAAGGTAACACACACTCTCATTTAAAAGAGAACTGATTTTTGAGCAAATTTTCCAATCCAAACAAAGCTCTGATTACTGAAGTTTTTACTGAAATCTTTACATTTATCCATTAGTATAACTGGCAAATAGAAGATGATGTCAAACAGGGGGAGGCTAGGACACAACCCTGTTTCACTCTGTTCGGAATCTTTTTCACCATGCTCCTGACTTTTGCCTTCCCTGCAGATATGGAAGGAGTCTACTTGCACATGAGGTCAGATGGCAAGCTCTACAATTTATCAAGGCTGAAAGCGAAGACAAAAACACATTGTGTCCTGATCAGAGAGCTCCTCTATGCTGATGATGCTGTGCTAGTTACTCACACGGAAATTCAGTTACAAAGACTCATGGGCTGTCTCTCCCATGCCTGTAGCTTGTTCTCCTCGACTATAAGCATCAAAAAAACCATGGTCATGGGACAAGGTGTTGAATCTCTGCCCCTGATCACACTAAATAACACCCCACTGGAAGAGGTTAACAAATTCTGCTACCTTGGGTCCATGATGACAGACAATGTGTCCCTTGATGCAGAGCTCGATCCACGCATAAGGAAAGCAGCTACCACCTTTGGCCAACATGTGAAATATGCATGGGATAACACTAAGCTAACCCTTAGGCTGGTGTTCTCAGCACTTTGCTGTATGACTGTTAAACATGGATGACTTACAGCTACCAGGAAAAGCAGTTCAATAATTTCCATCTCCACTATCTGTGGCACATTATGCATATATCCTGGCAGGATAAAAATCACAAATGTGGCAGTCTTCTTGAAGACAGAGCTCCCAAGTGTGTTGGCACGAATCAAATAGAGACAGCTTCAATAGGTCAGACACGTCCACAGGATGGAAGATGGTCACATAACCAAGGTCCTTCTGCATGGTGAGGTAGACGGGGCCAAATGACCAGTGGGACACCCAAAGCTCTGCTTCAAGGATGCTTGCAAGCGTGACATGAAAGCCCTAAACGTTGACTATTGTACCTGGGAGTCACTAGCTGGCAAAAGAGGGAAATGGTGACACATCCTGTGGACTGGTGTGCACCACCACCACCACCATTTGCTGTAGCAGCTTGGCGACTGGCGCCGTCAAAAACAACAGCTCACAGCATCACTTGGCAGCTTCATGTACAGCACTTGTGGCAGAACCTGCCTCTCAAGGTTTGGTCTTCACAGCCATCAGCAAAGGTTCATCAAGAGAAGACACCCCACCTTAATAGATTGTTTGCTGCATGTCCATCATCATTCATAGACGAACCAACCGGTAACTAAAAACACACAAAATAATCCCTGCCATTTAAAGTTAACAGGTTAAATTAATTGCTACATTTGAGATAAAATAATCTATTATTTTGTACCATAGGCACAACACTTTTTTGTTGTTTGATATAAGAATGACAAACAGTATATAAAAAAAATTCTACTAACTAGTATCTTCCTTAGGCCAAAGCTAACTTTAAAGAAAAGGTGGTAATTGAAAAATCTAAAATTGAAAGAATGATAACCACACTATCCTCATTAAGTTGCCAAGAGTCCGTTATTTATCATTGTCATTTAGGCTTTCCCACATCACAATTGTAAGGCTCCCAGACTTCTCTCACTTATATGATTAGGAGCCAAGCACAGTCCTATCAGTCCTATTCAACTGCATATAGGGGCTGGATTTTACAGCCCCCCCCAGATGTCGGGGGTTGTGGTCAGGGGCTGGAAAATGCCTCCGGGAGAGACCTGCCACATTCCCCAACGCCGGGAAGGCCTAGCCCCATATTGCCGGCGGCCACGAAGCCTTGTGGCGACCGCCCCACCGCTCAGCGACAGGAGCCAAATTGACCTATTTAAACAAATGCAAATGAAGGAATTAATGATTTACCCGCTCCTGTCGCCCATTCCACTCCGATATTGTTGCCGGTGGCTGGCACTCTCACGCCTTCGGATCTCCATCCGGCGATATAGTTCCGAGTCAGGATAGTGTGTGATTTGGAGGGGAACTTGCAGCTGATGGTGTTCCCGTGCATCTGCTGCCTTTGTACTTCTAGGTGTTAAAGGTTACGAGTTTGGAAGGTGCTGTCAAAGGGGCCTTGGTGAGTTGCTGCAGTTCTGAAGTGTGTCAACTACCTTGCCTCAGCTTGGCATTGGAGCATGAATGCTGTGAATGAAAAGGAGTCAATGCAAACCATTTTCACTTAAATTCATTCCTATGTGGGTTTTTAACTTTGTTTGACGAGAAAATGCAGAGATAGACTAATTCCCTTTCCAGCAAGGGTCAACTTTTGAGTATTAAGGATGACCACAGCCACCATCAGTTTCTGGTTAGAAACCACAACTTTGAAAAAAATTCAGCCATTGGATTGTTTGGTTTGTGGTGGTTTCTTGTTGATGATTGGCCGCTTTAAATAGTTGAACCTGACAGTACTGTTAATTTGACAGTGACTATTTCAGCCACATACTATTATTTACCGTACATATATTTTGAGGTGTGACATTCTATGCAAGACTTTTCTACTGTTAGATAATCATGTTCCATTTAAAAAACAGTCAAGCAAGGAGAAAGGACAAGGA
Source organism: Heterodontus francisci (assembly GCF_036365525.1). NCBI lineage: Eukaryota > Metazoa > Chordata > Chondrichthyes > Heterodontiformes > Heterodontidae > Heterodontus > Heterodontus francisci. The sequence goes on along the minus strand of NC_090374.1, from coordinate 78,346,946 downwards.
AATAGTTAATCAAACGGCCAACAACTGTTAAACAATCCTGTTGTGCCAGGAGTCCTTAAAATAGTGTTAAATTAAAATAATACCAATTAATAGATCCATCAATCATATGAATTTTGCTGGTCAGCTTTATAAGATAATCATGTATCTCTGGACAAAATATTTTGCCTTCTTTGAGGAGGACAAGTTCACTATTCTTTGCAAAATTGTACAAATGCCTGGTGTCATGCAGGCCCCCCACCTGCCAAGAATGAGACACATTAATTTCGCCCTTTAACATTGATTTTTAAACTGTTACTGGAGTAAAGAAAGAACTTGTTTTTAAAAAAACCTCCAGACCCTTGACTGGAAAGGCATTTGCATATGAACAGACAGTGCTTGGAAAGGACAAAGGGGCCACTCCCTGCTCCAATTTAATCCACAATGGACATTTGATTACCAGACGTTGCAGATGGAGAAGCTAGTATTCCAGATTAACTGCTAAGATGGCCGAATACACAAACAGACGTGGTCAGACCAGTTTAGTCACATGACTAACTGGCTGTTGGAGTTTTTGAATTTGAACTTGCCACTAAGTTTTAAAACTCAGAAAGCTGTTTTCTCCTGGACTGGAAAAGACCTCTCGTGGTTGGCTTGCTGCTGCCTCTCTCCTGTCTCTCACCAGCTTCGAAAACCATTGAAGAGAAAAGTCTCCTGCAGTGAACAAGGTTTAAGAAGAATACTGGGACCCAACGAAAAGCAAGATCTACCGACAAGCAAGCGAAGTTGAAGCACAGTAACAAAACCCGCTCTGCAGAGATTGCCTCAAACCTCTCTATTTTTCTATAATAAAAGCAAAATACTGCGGATGCTGGAAATCTGAAACAAAAACAAGAAATGCTGGATTCACTCAGCAGGTCTGGCAGCATCTGTGGAAAGAGAAGTAGAGTTAACGTTTCGGGTCAGTGACCCTTCTTCGGAACCCTTCCGAAGAAGGGTCACTGACCCGAAACGTTAACTCTACTTCTCTTTCCACAGATGCTGCCAGACCTGCTGAGTGAATCCAGCATTTCTTGTTTTTGTCTCTCTATTTTTCTTCTGCTCTTCTCTGTCTCTATTGCACGTGTGTATCGCGTATACATGCTAGCATGGGGCGCGGCATGTATCCGTAGGCATTAACCGAATTAGGGTTTAAGTTTAAGGTTTAATAAATTTCACTTTTCTTCTTTAAACCTAAGAAAGCTTATCTGTGCTCATTTCTTTGCCTTATAATTGGAAAGCGGTGAACAAGGATTCACCAAGGAGGAGCTCAAAACACAGTGTGTTTAAAATTAAACCCTGTTACAAGAAGACCAGGTGAAGGCTGAGAAAGACCCCTAGACATCTTTCTCACCTGGTCATAACAGAAATTTAGGTGCTAGCCTCCAGGATTTTACCCATAGACTAACGAAAGAATCTGGAAGTGGGAAGCCAAATTGTTCCCAATCAAAAAAAGAGCAAGATTAATACAAGTTTTCTTGTGTTGTGCGTGATTGAATACTAACATGTCTGCAACTGAAGTGAGTAGCTCTCCAAGTCAGGATGAAGTAACTTGGGTTAAGTTAAAAGCACTGTCGATGGAGGAGTTGAGAAAAATGGCTGAGCAGTGTGGGATCACTGTACATGGCAAGGCTAGGAAGTCTGAACTCCTAAGGCTAATGGTCAACCATTTTTCCCTTGACTCTGAAGAAGCAGAAGCAGTGTCAGAAGTAGACGCAGACAGGGTACTGCTAGCAAAGATACAACTGGAACAAAGGAAACCTGTATTTGAGGAAAGAGAGAGGGAGAAAGAGAGAGGCATCCAGAAGGAACATGAAGAAAATGAAAGGCAGGAGAGAGAGTAGGAAGACAGGTGAAAGAGAGAGGCAGGTGAGAGAGAGCGAGAAAGAATTTCCAGAAAGAATCCGAAGAAAGAGAGCTGAAATGGCTTGAGTTAACTAGGGCGGGGGGGGCAACAGAGTAACCCTAGTGAAAGCATGGCCAATATGGAGGAGCATAACTCAGGGCTGGGTACAAAATTGCTAAAATTCGCTCAACTAACCCCAAATTTCAATGAGGAAGATGTGGGAGAATTTTTTGTATCTTTTGAGAAACTGGCAAGGCAGCTAAAATGGCCAGCTGAGACCTGGTCTCTTGTTCTACAAAGCAAGCAAACTGGAAAAGCCCATGAGGTTTATTCCCTGTTGCCAGGTGAGAGTTCATCAAATTACGAACTGACAAAAAATGCTATCCTCGGGGCATATGAATTAGTACCCAAAGCCTATCGCCAATAGTTTGGAATCCTCAAAAAGCAAGCTAATCAAACTTACCTGGAGTTTGAAAGAAGTTAGCAGCTGGCTTTTGACCAGTGCCTGAGGGCTCTAAAAATATAGCTCAGCTATGAGAATCTCAGGGAAGTAGTCCTATTAGAGGAATTAAAAACTTTCGCCCACTCTCAATAAAGACCCATGTAGAGGAGCAGTGGGTCCAGAGAGCCCGGCAAGCGGCCATTCTGGCTGATGAGTTTGTTTTCATTTAAGTTGGTTTCCCGGGGAGAACCTTTCCTAATCACTCCCACAAATCCGAAAAGGACAAAGGGTGGGAAGGTGATCTCTGCCCAGGTAGTCCTGGGAGAAAAAGGAAAGCAGGAGACACAGGGGGCCCCTCCTCCAGCCATAAAGGAAGGTGCTGTGAGCATGTGAGACCTGTGTGCTTCCATTGTAATAAGGCAGGGCATTTAAAAGCTGACTGCTGGAAACTAAAGGGAAAACCAGTAGGGTTAATCAGGGCACACCTGCTCAGTGAAGAAAGGACGCTGATGGAAAGTAAAGAACAAGCTGTGGCTTTAACTGTAGCAAGAGTACAACCCAGGAAGTTTACTATGGCCAATGCAGGAAAATTTAATAGGATTCCTGAAGGTTAGCAGGGTTTTGTGTCTGAAAGGAAAGTAACCCCAAACCCCTCGAGTGGGCAAGCAAGCCCATAGTAATTCTCAGGGACATAGCGGCCATTAGACCCCTTTTACTGGGAAAAGGCCTGACATTTCCCCCAGAGTGTGCAGTGAACACCAAAATGGTGGGGAATGGTATTAGAGGGCAGTGTACCTGTACACCCGGAGTGCAACCTAGTTTTGGGACCAGTGACTGTAGGGATTGTCCTTAGTTTGCTCGTTGATCTGGCGGGGGTGAAGGTGGTAGCCCCCCTCCCAGTAGTGAAAGAAAGACCGCAGGAGGTCAGAGAGACAGGGCAGTGGCAGAGACAGTTCCCTGCAGTTTCCCTGAATGTGTAGTAGATCAGGCCATGATCAAACTAGCTCCCCCAGAGGAGATGACATTGGCACTGCAGGCAGATGACCATGAGGTCTGCCTGTTCCAGACTTTCATTGGAAAGTTAGGAGACCCAGGGAATGACTTAAATGGATTTTCCCTAGCTGAGGCTCAAAGTTAGCTCAGGCTGCCCAGTCTGAAAGTGAAGCAGAGGGAGTCCCTGATTGCTACTGTTTAAAGAATGAGGTACTGATGAGGAAATGCAGTTCTCCTCACAGACCCGAGGGCAAGGAGTGGACAGTAGTTCACCAATTTGTGGTGCCACAGAAGTACTGGGGAGAAATATTAAAAAGGGCCCACAAGACTACAGTGGCTGTACATGCTGGTAAATGAAAGACCAAAGCCCACTAAGACAGCAGTTTGACTGGCCATTACTCCACAAAGGTGTGGTAGAGCACTGCAGGAGTTGCCACATGTGCCAGGTCAAGGGGAAACCCCAACCTGCAAAGAAACCTGCACCCATAAGTCCTGTACCGGTGTTAGGAGAACCTTCCAGCAGAGGGCTGGTGAACTCTGAGGGACCCCTGCCGAGAACAAAAGGGGACAGGCAGGCACACAGCTGGCCAAAGTTCAGATAGAGAAGGGGAAAAAGTGACCAAGAGGGCAAGTTAAAGGAAGCCTGGGTGGAATCCCGGATAAAATCTGCTACTGTCCGGTCAGCCAACCCCGAAAAGTTTGTTAAGTTAGACCCCACATCCTCCTATGTAAATGCAGACTCTAGAAGCACCCCACCAGAGTTGCTAACAGCATTTACAGAACCCTGCAGATACGAAGAGAGACCTCTGGGGGCACCGAAACTGCGAGGGCAATGTCTCACCCCACCAAAGTGCCACAGGAGAGTGCAGTCAAGTCTGCACACATACCTGCTGGCAGGAGTGTCCCAGAGAACAAAGGGAGATCAACAAAGAATTCTCCCCCACAGTGAGAGGAAAAGGGAACCAAAGCCTGAAAGAGAGTTCAGGATAGACCCGCCCACTACTAACTATCCTGGAAAAACACATTAACTCAACAGGAACAATACCCTAGGCAGTCATGGAAATGGGCAAATTGATGTAAAGCTTCCCCAAAGAACCACATGGCTACTGGTTTGCCAAAAAAGGGGAAGTTAAAGCAGCAAAGGCACCCAGAAAAGACAATTTTAATCAGCTTTAAGAGTTATGAATGAATGGAAATGAATGAGAGAAATGCATGGTTTTTCTTTGTGTCTTATATTTCTCTCAACCCTTTTAATGAAATGTTTTTTTTTTCAAATCGCATTTCATTCCCCTGGTGTGGAGGTGTCATGCAGGCCCCCACCTGCCAAGAATGAAACACATTAATTTCGCCACATGAACATTAATTTTAAACTGTTATTGGAGTAACGAAAGAACTTAAAAAAAAACACCAGACACTTGACTGGAAAGATATTTGCATAGTAACAGACAGTACTTAATAAGGACAAAGAGTCCACTCCCTGCTCCAATTTAATCCACAATGGACTTTTGATTACCAGACGTTGAAGGTGGAGAAGCTAGTATTCCAGTTTAACTGCTAAGATGGCCGAATATTCAAACAGACGTGGTCAGGCCAGTTTAGTCACATGACTAACTGGCTGCTGGAGTCTTTGAATTTGAACTTGCCATAGAGTTTTAAAACTCAAAAAGCTGTCTGCTTATGGTCTGGAAAAGAGCTCTCATAGCTGGCTTGCCACCGCCTCTCTCCTATCTGCTCCCATCTCTCTCACCAGCTTCGGAAACCATTGAAGACATATGAACCCCAAGAGAGAAAAGTCTCCTGCAGTGAACAAGGTTTAAGAAGAATACTGGGCTCCAACAAAAAGCAACATCTACCAACAAGCAAGGACTACAGCGAGCTCGAAGCACAGTAACAAAACCCCCTCTTCAGAGATTGTCCCAAACCTCTCTACTTTATTTTTCTTCCCCTCTTTTCTGTCTCTATGTGCAGGTGCATATCACGTATGCATGCTAGCGTGGGTTGCAGCTTGTATCCGTAGGCCTTAATTAGATTTTAAGTCGTAATAAATTTCACTTTTCTTCTTTAAACCTAAGAAAGCCTGTTTGAGCTCATTTCTTTGCCTTATAATTGGAAAGCGATAAACAAGGATTCACCAAGGGGGGAGCTCAAAACACAGTGTGTTTAAAATTAAACCCTGTTACAGCAAGACAAAGTGAAGGCTGAAAGAGATCCCTAGACACCTTTCTCACCTGGTCGTAACACTGGGAATCTTATACATATTGAAATCATGGTCTGCGATATTAACAATGAACAGATTAACTTTGTTACAACCAAGGCGGGAGTAATGCACTGTTAATTCAGTCCCACTATTCCACAGGTCACAGCATATTAGTAAAGTTTCCCCCTACTGGAAAAATAGCCAAATTAACCACTTTATTTATCCCCAGAATAAAGCATGCTAAACCAAGTTTCTTTAAACGACAACAAAATTAACTATTTATTAATAAACCAAGTTTGAAACGATAATGAGATGAGTCTATATGTATGAAAGGATTTTAACGCTCCTTAATCTTCCGAACCCTCATACACATATATACATTCAATTACCAATGGTTAACCAGGGAAAACGGAAATATGGTCATTACAGCAGTTTCGTAGGAATAAAAAAAAATAACAGGGTTGTAACTTCTGGTAGTATTTTCCGATTCGGTGAGGTGCCCCAGAGTCGAAGAGTCAGATGCCGCACGATGTCTCTCCAGGTGAAATTAATGAACAGTCTATGGTGGGTAGGCATTCAAGGTAGTTCGTCTGCAGCAGGCGTCGCACAGATCTTTCAGCAACAGGTTATAGCAACAGGCCTATTTAAATTTTAAAAGTAGCAGTCTAACAGTAAAAACTTTATTGAGATTTCAGGAGCTTCCATAACTGCAAAAGGCCACAGGACTCACACTTGAGGCAGAGATTTTCCAGAGACTGGAGACAATAGAACATTTTGCTACCTTCATCAATGCAGGCTTCCTCTCAGCAAAGGAGTGTTTCTCCACAGAATGTAGCAACTTCTCTTTTTTCTGGGTCTTTTCCTCTCTCTTCAGGAAGGTCAAAACCTCACCTTAACTGTAGCACTTTTTCTCTTGAAACGCAAAGTGCATTTTCAGAGAGAACAGGTCTTTTTCTCTGGTCTATCAGCAAATCACAACTCCCAGCCATTTCACAGCTCTCTCCCTGTTCTGTTTCACTACAGAACTGAACTAACAGTTTTTTTAAACAAAAGTCACATGATAGTTGTAAAAGTTTATGGTTGCTTGCATACAAGTTTACAGCCTGCATTCTTCAAACACTAAATATCAACATTCAGTCACTGTTCAGTCTTTTCTTTTTCAATCTTAAAGGCACACAGATCTCCCAGATTTTTTAAATTGAAATTCTTAAGACGACATGTTTGCAGAAAATTTCTCTGTTTATCTTACCAAAGACATTAACCCACTTAAAATAAACAGCTGGATACTTTTGTTAAAATGGAGGACAGGAAAATTTAATTTGAACACGTTAGTTACTGATATTGAATAGTACAATTTCAGCTCCAGAGGTTAACAGTTCCTGGTTGAACCTTGAGCCCTTTTCTCTTGGGGCTGGGTGAGGGGAGAGCAAAGTTTTGGCTCACATTAAGGTAATAGGTATTAAACCTGGGAAATAGGACACTTCTCTATTTATTGTACTCAATGTCAGCATTAAACATTCACAAATTCAATACATGCTGAGAAATGTCCCAATAGTCTACGTTAATCTAAGCTTTGACCCCAATGGCTTCCAAATGACAATTCAGTTTGAATTTCAAGCTGTGATATGAACTCACTCCTCCATTAGAAATATCCACCTCTTCAGCACAGAATGGACGCAAACTCAAGTCCCGGTAATAAAAGAATGATGGTCCAGTGATATTGCTTAATTTCTTCAGCTTACTGATAGCAATCATTAGAAGAAAAGTCACACTTAAGCAATTATGCTTGAATACACATTGTGATCTTAGTTACCATCCCAAATAGTTCCCACTACCAGCACCACTATCTAACAGATTTGCAACTACCAGAATTTCATGCTAGAATTATAGAATGTTACAGTGCAGAAACAGGTCATTCGACCCATCACATCTGCACAGGTATTTATCTCCACGAGCTATCTATCGTTTGTTCCCAACCATTTTCTTTTAGATAATTTTTGGGGGGCCCTCGCTGGCACCATACATTAACTCCACCAACCTGAAATTAGCACCCAACAGCTCCATTGCTGGGTAGCTTGGTGTACTGAATAAACTTAAACAGCACATTAGCTTTTGCTGATTTACTTAAAAGTTAGAAGTCAGTTTCTCCAAACATGGTCTGCATAGATATTATTTTATTACCCCAAATTTGTGGTCCAAATTGGGATATGAATTTTCTCAAAGGTTTACAGTAATCACATAACAATGTCTTGAAATATACCATTAAAATGGCGATATTAATTATTGGGTACTACTTATTTTTACTTCCCTGTATTTTAATGTTAAACAGCAAATATTTCAAATTATTTTAAAAATTGTACTGGACTACTTTGCAAGTACATACTATAATTACTGATAGAAATATCTGTGTTTTACTTTGTTCCATAAGCTGAATACAATTCTAACTTCAGCACTGTGAATGTCAGAGTTGTCAATCATACTGATTTATCACACCCCCAATTCCCAAGGCAAATGCTTCTCTTCAGAAAAGGAAAATTCACAATGCCATTAGTATTCTAGTCAAGCAGGAAGGATATGTATGATTAAAGAGAAAAACATTTTTGGGCCTGCATTGATGCAAGGCTGTTTTTATAATCTTTGCAGCCCATCTAACACAAAAGGTTCTGACCTTCAAATCAATACGGCTTTCAAAAACTCATGAACAATAATTTAGCGCTGACATTTTGTTTTTTCAGGAACATGTCTATTCGTGCGCAAATGACCCTTGACGAAGATCAGCTTACAGTCTCCCAATAACTCAAATTTTAACTTCTCAACCTTGTGTTCAATTCCCTCCATGGTCTTATCTTACCATATCTCTCTAACCTCCTCTCATGCCTCAAGATCCCAATACTATCTATTGCTCTGACTCCAGCCTCCTGTACATCCATATCTTTAGCCAAGCCTTTGGTCACCCCTCCTAATCGCTCTTGGTTCAGCATCCATTTTTTCCTTATGCCTCTGTGAAGCACCTTGGGATGACTTTCTACATTAAAGAAACAATAAAAATACAAGTCGTTATTTTTATATTATATCTGTGATGTATGTAATTCAACAGTCATGTCACATTGGCATTTTTTAAAAACTTGCTCAGTACATGTAAATCAACAGCATTTCTGATCAAAAATAACTTAACTTGAATTATTCACACTGACATTGTATTCCTTTACAGATCACTATTGATTGCAAGATTTCAAATAGACTTTCAATAGAAAATAATTCATACAATACATTTACAGAATATTTATCTTAAATCCAAGGTATCCCCATGATTCTTTATCCTATTTATGTTGTCTGTGAAAGTGCAAATAAATACAAGACGTGAGAGAGAGCAGGGAAAATCACAATATAAGTCAATTTATAGCACTCTTCAACAGCTCCTGAAAAAGGTCAGGAAGAAGCTAAAGACAGCTTTGATTCCCTTTTCTTGATGATGGGGTGCATTGGTGGAAGAGGTAAAGAATTTTAAAAAAAGAAATGAAATTAATTTCTTCAGTGTGCTCCACTACAATTGTACATAGTTTTTTGGTTGTGATTTCGCATGTACTGAATTAATCTGGACAGTCACTGGATGGATGTCAGTTGTCCCTCCACCAAGGAGGAAGAACCATCCTTATGTTGCCCTTGTAAAGTTCCCACTGAGTACTTATAGTAGACACCTGCTTCCACTCACGCACAGTACATGTTGAGAGAACAGGCAAGTGAATGAGATGAGAAAATACCTTAAAGAAGAAAATAGGTTGTGGTATGAGTGACAATGCAAATAACATATGAATTATGAGCAGGAGTAGGCCACTTGGCCCCTCGAGCCTGCTCTGCCATTCAATAAGTTCAAGGCTCAACTGATTACACCACATTTACACCTACCTCCAATAACCTTCCATCCTTTTGCTTATCAAGAATCTATCTACTTCTGCCTTAAAAATATTCAAAGACCCTGCTTCCACCGCCTTTTGAGGAAGAGAATTCCAAAGACACACGACCCTCAGAGACAAAAATGTCTCCTCATTTCTGTCTTAAATGCGTGACCCCTTATTTATAAACATTGACCCCTAGTTCGAGATTCTCCCACAAAGGGAAACATCCTTTCCACATCCACCCTTTCAAGACCCCTCAGGATCTTGTATGTTTCAATCTACTCTTTCAGACAATATAAGCCTAGCCTGTCCAATCTTTCCTCGTAAGGCAGCCCACCCATTCCAGGTATTAGTCTAGTAAACCTTCTCTGTACTGACTCCAATGCTTTACATCCTTCCTTAAATAAGGAGACCAGTACTGTACACAGTACTACAGATGTGGTCTCACCAATGCCCTGTATAGTTGAAGCATAACCTCCCTACTTTTGTATTCAATTCCCCTCGCGATAAAAAATAACATTCTATTAGCTTTCCTAATTACGTGTTGTATCTACATACTAACCTTTTGCGGTTCATGCACTAGGACATCCAGATCCATCAGCACTTTGCAATTTATCACCATTTAGATAATATGCTGCTTTTTTATTCTTCCTCCCAAAGTGGACAATTTCACACTTTCGCACATTATACTCCAGTTGCCAGGTCTTTTCCCACACACTTAACCTATCTATATCCCTTTGTAGCCCCCTATGTCCTCTTCACAATTTACTTTCCTACCTATCTTTGTGTCGTCAGCAAATTTAGCAACCATAGCTTCGGTCCCTTCATCTAAGTCCTTTATATAAATTGTAAAAGGTTGAGGCCCCAGCACAGATCCCTGTTACCACTTGTTACATCTTGCCAACCAGAAAATGACCCATTTATGCCTACCCTCTGTTTCCTGTTAGCTAGCCAATCTTCTATCCATGCCAATATGTTACCCCCTACACCATGAGCTTTTATTTTCTGCAATAACCTTTGATGTGGCACCTCATCAAATGCACTCTGGAAATCTAAGTACAATACATCCACCGGTTTCCTTTTATCCAGAGCACATGTAACTTCCTCAAAGAACTCCAATAAATTGGTTAAACATGATTTCGCTTGCACAAGACCATGTAGACTCTGCCTGATTACCTTGAATTTTTCTAAATGCCCTGCTATAATAGCTTCCAACATGTTCCCCAAGACAGATGTTAAGCTAACTGGCCTGTAGTTTCCTGCTTTCTGTCTCCCTCTCTTTTTGAATAAAGGAGTTGCATGTAAGCACAATGTCCCTTTACATCTTGAACGTGGGCATGAATTACACCAAAAATCTTTTTCTACTGAATGTAAAAGTCCTCTGTGAAGTGAATTTAGCTAGCCTCAGTCAATTTTGCAGTACAAAACTGCTCAGAACTCTTCCAAAATGGGTAACCTTATTCAGAAAGGCAATACAGATGGCAGCACAGGAAAAGGAAAATACATTGGTGCAGTAGAAGGTATTTTTCAGAGGTTGGAATTGAGGCACCCTGTTGGAGTAGAATGCATGGAGTCACCTGGCCCTACTATACCCCACCTTTGAATGGTAGACACTGCTCTAAAGTGGAAGAAAATAAGTGAAACAAAGATCTTTTTTTTTTTAGAATGCACATGGACTTGTAACTAGCAGAGTGGATAAGGCGGGACCTTACTGGCAGACTTACCCTACTCAAGATAAAGACTAAAATTTTAATACAATATACTAACGCAAAGTAATTAGCATAAGTAAATAAATAGTACTTGAGAAATTAATGGGACCAAAAGCCAACAACTCCTCCGGGATTGATGGCTTACATCCTAAGGTTTTAAAAGAGGTGGATACAGAAGTAGTGCAATCATTGGCTTTGATCTTCAAAATTCCGTAGATTTTAGAATGGTCCCAATGGATCACAAGGTAGCAAATGTACCCCGCTGTTTAAAAAGAGAGAGAAAACAGGGAATTGGTTCACCTGATATTGTAATAGGGAAAATGCTCGAATATAATAGTGAGGATGTGGTAACAGACTACTTCAAAAAGCAAAATATGATTGGGTAGAGTCAACATAGATTTATGAGGGGAAAATAGTGTTGAACAAATCTATTAGAGTTTTTTGAGGTTGTAACTATCAGTGTAGATAAGGGGGAACCAGCGGGTGTTGTGTATCCAGATTTTCAAAAATCATTTGATAACATGCCAGACAAGAGGTTATTACTCAAAATTAGGGTTCATGGGATGGGGATAATATATTAGCATGGACTGAGGATTGGTTAACTGACAGAAAACAGAGAGTAGGAATAATCAGGTCATTTTCAAATTGGCAGGCTGTTAACTAGTGGGGTAGCACAAAGATCAGTGCTTGGGCCGCAACTATTTAAAAATCGATATATCAACGACATAAATGAGGAGACCAAGTGTAATGTATCCAGGTTAGTTGACGATGCAAAGTTATGTGAGAAAGAAAGCTGCGAGGAGGCCGGAAAGAGACTGCAAAGGGATCTGATGAAAGGTGAAACCTGAAATGTTAACTTTGTTGCCAGCCCTGCTGAGTATTTCCAGCATTTTCTGTCTTTATTTCATATTTCCAGCAACCACAGTACTTTGTTCCTGCAAAAGGATAGACAGGTCAAATGAGTGGGTAACCATGACCAATTTGACCGAACCATGGCTCAGTTGGTAGTACTCCTGCCTGAGTCAGAAGCTTGTGGGTTCAAGTCCCACTCCAGGACTTGAGCACAAAAATCTAGGTTGAGGGAGTAGGGGGTGAGCTGCAGCTACCAATTATGTTGGTGGGTGGCGGATAGCTAGAATAACCTCCAGGTATGGAGGCTAGCTGCGACTTCTCCCAACGAATAAGCAGTCACAGATTGCAGTGGCAGGGTGTTCAGGGAGGAGTGAGGTCGAGGGTGGTGCCACTAAATCATTCAAAACTGCCATAAACCTACTTTATAGCACCCTGTGACATGGTGAGCAACTCAATAAGAACACAAAAGATAAGAGCAGGAGTAGACCATATGGCCCATCAAGACTGCTCCGCCATTCAATACGATCATGGCTGATCTTGGGATTCAATTCCACTTTCCTGCCCGCTCCCCATACCCCTTGATTCCCTATGAGACCAAAAATCTATTGATCCCAGCCTTAAATGTATTCAATGATGGAGCATCCACAACCCTCTGGGGTAGAGAATTCCAAAGATTCACAACCCTTTGAGGGTAGTAATTTCTCATCTCAGTCCTGAATGATTGGCCCCTTATCCTGAGATTGTGCCCCTGCGTTCTAGATTCCCTGGCCAGTGGAAACAATCTCTCAGCTGGTACCCTATCAGAATCTTGTGTGTCTCAATTAGATTGCCTCTCATTATTCTAAACTCCAGAGAATATAGGCCCAATTTCCTTAGCCTCTCATCATAGGACAACCCCCTCATCCCAGGGACCAATTTAGTAAATCTTCACTGCACCGCCTCCAACGCAAGTATATCCTTTCTTAAATGTGGCGATCAAAACATAAGAACTAACAGCAGGAGTAGGCAATTCAGCCCCTCGAGCTGAGGCCCCAGCACTGATCCTTGCGGCACCCCACTATTCACTGCCTACTAACTTGAAAATGCCCTGTTTATGCCCATTCTCTGCTTCCTGTCTCTGTTAACCAATCCTCTATCCACTATAATATATTACCCCCAACACCATGAGCCCTTATCTTGTCTATTAATCTTTTATGTGGCATCTTATCGAATGCCTTTTGGAAATCCAGGTATACTACATCTACTAGTTCCCCTTTATCTACCCTACTAGTTACATCATCAAAAACTCTAATAAATTTGTCAAACAGGATCTCCCTTTAGTAAAACATGCTGATTTGTTCTAATAATACTGTTTTTCCAAGTGTGATGTTAAGATTTCTTTAATAATATTTTCCAGTATCTTCCCAATGACTGATGTTAGGCTAACTGGCCTGTAGTTCCCTGTTTTCTCTCTACCTCCTTTCTTGAAAAGTGGTGTAACAATTGCCAATTTCCAATCTGATGGGACCATTCCTAAATCTAAGGAATTCTGGAAAATCATGGCCAGCACATCCACTATCTCTTCAGCTATCTCTTTTAGAACCCTAGGATGTAGGCCATCTGGTCCTGGCAACTTGTCAGATTTTAGTCCCTCAAGTTTCTCCAATACTTTTTCTTGGCTGATATCAATGTCCTTAAATTCCTCACTCTTTCTAGCCCCTAGGTTACTGCCTATTTCTGGTATGGAACTTGTGTCTTCTACTGTGAAGACAGACAAAATATTTGTTCAATGCCTCTGCCATTTCCTCATTTCCCATGATGATTTCTCCTGTCTCTGCCTCTAAGGGACTGACTTTAGCTACTCTCTTCCTTTCTATGTACTTATAAAAGCTCTTGCAATCGATTTTCCCCCTTTTTATCAACTTTTTGGTAGGCCTTTGCTGGTTTCTAAAACACTCCCAATCCTCAGAAAGTCCTACCACAACAAAATCCTTCAATGGTGGATTGGCTAATGGTTGTGAAGACAGATAAAAGGTTGCAGAAGGACCTGGTCGTCAATTATAAAGCTTGCCTGATCATTGAAACAAGGCAATGTCCTGCCAAGACAGTGTAGGACCTGCTGTGCTATAGGCCTCACAGTCTAAAAGACACCATGCACAGGCCCCTCTATGGATGGCAAATTTCCTCAAGCCCTTTGGTGATCAGCTAGTGGTGACAAGGGCAGGATCATGATATCTGGGCACTTCTAGTCACAACCTGATACAAAAGTGGCATTTACCAATTAATTGCTTCACCCTTAATTAAGGCAGAAGAGTGGTTTGGTGTGTGTAGCTGTGTCTGAGCAGCCCTCTTCAGGATTAGCTCGGCTCACCCCACTAAGAGAAGGGTCTAGAAAAGGTGTCCTAAAAATAGCCTGTCTCACTCCGAACACAACTGGAAAACTGCATCCAGCAGGATCACCCATCAGCAATCAAAACTCACATAAACAATCAAGATAGAATCTTGGAATATCAGGTCGCTAATGGATACCTCAGAACGGCCCGAGAGACGAATAGTGATAGTACCCCACAAGTTCAGATGCCTAGACATTGATATAGTAGCCCTTAACGTGACCTGTAGAGCAGACTGGAACCTAGGAGTAGGCCATTCAGCCCGTCGAGCCTACTCCACCATTCAATCGGGTAATGGCTGATCAACTACGTCAACACCACTTTCCCATATTATCCCCATATCCCTTGATGTCATTGGTATCTAGTACCTAGATATCTACCAATTTCTGTCTTGAACATGCTCCATGATTGAGCTTCCACAGGGTCGAGAATTCCAAAGATTCAACATGCTCTGAGTGAAGAAATTCCACCTCATCTCAGTCTTAAATGGCCTACCCCTTATTCTGAGATGACATCCCCTGATTCTAGACTCACCAACCAGGGGAAAAATCCTATCTACATCCACCCTGTCACCCCCTGTAAGACTTTTGGAAGTTTCAATGATGACAGATAAATCAAAGAACATAGAGGTGGCTATACTTCCTTCTGCTAAGGGAAATCACGAGAAGAATGCAGAATTCATGGAGTTGGCTTTCCCATCAAAATCAAACTCATGAAAAGACTCCAAGAATGCCCAATTGGGATCAATGAGTGTCTTATGACACTCAAGCTTAAGCGTAAACACGATTAATCCGCTACCCTCATCAATGCTTATGCACCCACTTTGGACTAGAGGACGAAGTCAAACAAACATTCTATTCCAACCACTCCCTTTGGCCGATCACCACTGGAAAGCATGGAGTTGGAGTGTTCAATCACAACCATGTACACCTCCTTACTCTGTGCCCTGAACATGACCTTGTGGTCACTAACACCCTTTTCCACCAAAAAAAAACATTTAAAGCCATTCTGGCAACATCCAGGATCAAAGCACTGCCATTTAATAGAAAATGTGATAGAACCAGGGATCGAAAAGATGTGCACATTACACATACTATGGTTATGGCCGACGAATACCGGACAGACCACCAACTCATTTAAAAAATTTGTTCGGGGGACGTGGGCGTCGTTGGCTAGGCCAGCATTTATTGGCCATCCCTAATTGCCCTCGAGAAGATGGTGGTGAGCTGCCTTCTTGAACCACTGCAGTCTTTGGGTGTAGGTACACCAACAGCGCTGTTAGGAAGGAAGTTCCAGGATCTTGACCCAGCAACAGTGAAGGAACAGCAATATACTTCTAAGTCAGGATGGTGTGTGGCCTGGAGGGAAACTTGCAGGTGGTGGTGTTCCCATGCATCTGCTGCCCTTGTCCTTCTAGTTGGTAGAGGTTACGGGTTTGGAAAGTGCTGTCGAAGGAGCATTGGTGAGTTGCTGCAGTGCATCTTGTAGATGGTACACACTGCTGCAACTGTACGTCTGTGGTGGTGGATGGGGTGCCAATAAAGTGGGCTGCTTTGTCCTGGATGCTGTCGTTCTTCTTGAGTGATGTTGGAGCTGCACCCATCCGGGCAAGTGGAGAGTATTCCACCACACTCCTGACTTATGCTTTGTAGATGGTGGACAGGCATTGGGGAGATAGGAGGTGAGTTACTCGCCGCAGAACTCCCAGCCTCTGATCTGCTCTTGTAGCCATTGCATTTATGTGGTTGGTCAGTTCAGTTTCTGGTCAATGGTGATCCCCAGGATGTTGATAGTGGGGGATTCAGTGATCGTAATGCCAATGAATGTCAAGGGGAGATGGTTAGATGCTCTCTTGTTTGAAATGGTCATTGCCTGGCACTTGTGTGGCATGATTTTTTAGAATTAGAATTAGAACATTACAGCGCAGTACAGGCCCTTCGGCCCTCGATGTTGTGCCGACCTGTGAAACCATCTGACCTACACTATTCCATTTTCATCCATATGTCTATCCAATGACCACTTAAATGCCCTTAAAGTTGGCGAGTCTATTACTGTTGCAGGCAGGGCGTTCCACGCCCCTACTACTCTCTGAGTAAAGAAACTACCTCTGACATCTGTCCTATATCTATCACCCCTCAACTTAAAGCTATGTCCCCTCGTGTTTGCCATCACCATCCGAGGAAAAAGACTCTCACTATCCACCCTATCTAACCCTCTGATTATCTTATATGTCTCTATTAAGTCACCTCTCCTCCTCCTTCTCTCCAATGAAAACAACCTCAAGTCCCTCAGCCTTTCCTCGTAAGACCTTCCCTCCATACCAGGCAACATCCTAGTAAATCTCCTCTGCACCCTTTCCATAGCTTCCACATCCTTCCTATAATGCGGTGACCAGAACTGCACGCAATACTCCAGGTGCGGTCTCACCAGAGTTTTGTACAGCTGCAGCATGACATCGTGGCTCCGAAACTCGATCCCCCTACTAATAAAAGCTAACACACCATATGCCTTCTTAACAGCCCTATTAACCTGGGTAGCAACCTTCAGGGATTTATGCACCTGGACACCAAGATCTCTCTGTTCATCTACACTACCAAGAATCTTCCCATTAGCCCAGTACTCTGCATTCCTGTTACTCCTTCCAAAGTGAATCACCTTGCACTTTTCCACATTAAACTCCATTTGCCATCTCTCAGCCCAGCTCTGCAGCCTATCTATGTCCCTCTGTACCCTACAACATCCTTCGGCACTATCCACAACTCCACCGACCTTAGTGTCATCCGCAAATTTACTAACCCACCCTTCTACACCCTCTTCCAGGTCATTTATAAAAATGACAAACAGCAGTGGCCCCAAAACAGATCCTTGCGGTACACCACTAGTAACTAAACTCCAGGATGAACATTTGCCATCAACCACCACCCTCTGTCTTCTTTCAGCTAGCCAATTTCTGATCCAAAGCTCTAAATCACCTTCAACCCCATACCTGCGTATTTTCTGCAATAGCTTACCATGGGGAACCTTATCAAACGCCTTACTGAAATCCATATACACCATATCCACTGCTTTACCCTCATCCACCTGTTTGGTCACCTTCTCGAAAAACTCAATAAGGTTTGTGAGGCACGACCTACCCGTCACAAAACCGTGCTGACTATCACTAATGAACTTATTCTTTTCAAGATGATTATACATCCTGTCTCTTATAACCTTTTCCAACATTTTACCCACAACCGAAGTAAGGCTCACAGGTCTATAATTACCAGGGCTGTCTCTACTCCCCTTCTTGAACAAGGGGACATTTGCTATCCTCCAGTCTTCCGGCACTATGATGGGTATGTTTGTGGAGCCTCCTCCTCCTGTCGTTGTTTAATTGCCCACCACCACTCACAATTAGATGTGGCAGGAATACAAAGCTTAGATCTGATCTGTTGGTTGTGGGATTGTTTGCCCTGTCTATCACATGCTACTTCTGCTGTTTAGCACGCAAGTAGTCCTGTGTTGTAGCTTCACCAGGCTGACACCTCATTGTTAGGTATGCCTGATGCTGCTCCTGGCATGCCCTCCTGTACTCTTCATTGAACCGTATTCACGCCATTGAATTTATTGAACTATTCACTCTATATTGGCACTTGAGGCAACCCCCAAAAGGAACCAACAGCCATGACAAGTATGGAGAAAGTTCAAGGTGTTTGTCCTGTCAAACGGCATTAAGCTCAAGGAATTTCAAGCACATATCAATCAAAAACTACAGGAACGGATGGGCACACTGTCAAGCAACGTCCAAGATGACTGGCAATTATTGAAATCCGTCAGCACTCATTTATCCCAAAAAATCCTTGGACACACCACTAAAAGACACTAGTTTGATGCGAGCAATGTAGAAATATGCAAACTCAACAATTGTAAACAGAAAGTATTCCAAACTTGAGAACAAGACCCAAACTCCATAGAAAATAAGCTGATCACCAGAGAACCAAAGCAGAAGTTCAAAGAATAATCTGCAATTTCAAGAACGAATGATGGACAGAGAAGGCCGAGGAAATTCAAATCCTTGCTGACATGCATGGCACAAGCGCCTTTTTCAAGGCAACTAAAGAGTTCTATGGACCATCAACACACGGCTAACACCACTAAGATCCAAAGATGGCAAGACTCTCCTTAAAGACACAGACACTTGCTGGAAAGAGCACTTTGTAGAACTACTCAATCAGAACTCCATGGTGGACATGCACCTACTGGAGAACCTCTCTCAACATCCAATCAGAGGCAAGCTAGATGGTGATCCAACGTTCAAAGTGATATTTGCTGTCAACTAGGTAAAAACCACCTGACAATATCCCTTCGGGAGTACAGAAACACAGAGGACACATACTGATCTGTTGGATACCTGCTCTATTTCTGAAGCTCTGGAAGAATAAAGAAATTCCAAAGTGATCTTAGAGATGCCATGATGATCAGAATCTGCAAGCAAGGAGACAACTCGAACTGTAGCAACTACAGAGCATAGCATTGCTCTCAACTGTTTGCCAAGTCCTAGCTAGGATACATCTTAATTGTTTCTCACCAATTGCAGAGGAGTTCCTTACAAAGTCCCAGCATGGCTTCCGACCCCAGCATATCAACTTCAGAAAAAGTGCAGAGAGCAGAACATCCCTTTGTACATGGCTTTCTTTGGCCTCACAAAAGCCTTCGACTCGGTGAATTGAACTGCTCTTTGGAAGCTGCTTCAGCGATATGGATACCCAGCTAAGATCACAAACATCATCCGTCTCCAACATAACAATATGCAAATATCAGTACTATATAATGGCTCCACTACAGAAACCTTCCCTATCAAAACAGGTGTCAAACAGAAGTGTGTCATTGCACCAAGACTATTCTCAACCTTTCTTGCAGCAACGCTGCAGCTTACTTCTGATGGGCTCCCCCCAGGTGTGGTAACAACTTATTGCATTAAGGCAAACTCTTCAACCTCAACCGCTGAAGGCCAAAACCAAGACAACAACCACTTCTGTAATAGAACTACAGTATGCTGATGATGTACAAGTTCGTGTTCACTCTGAAGAAGAACTGCAACAGATAGTGGACGTATTCACCAAAGCCGACGAGAGCAAGGGACTTGCCCTGAACACCAGGAAGACCAAAGTTCTCTACCAATCCATGCCAAATGTATCAGATCCAATCCCTGCAATTGAGATTGCAGGGGCTCTGACCCTAATTTTTAATTCCTCTCTGGCCATGGGGGAGGTGCCAGAGGACTGGAGAACAGCTAATGTGGTCCCACTATTTAAGAAAGGTTGTAGAAATAAGCCAGGGAACTTCAGACCAGTGAGTCTCACGTCAGTGGTAGGGAAACTATTGGAGAAAATTCTGAAGGAGAGAATCTATCACCACTTGGAGAGGCAAAATTTGATTAGGAATGGTTTTGTCAGAGGGAAGTCATGCCTAACAAATTTGATTTAATTTTTTGAGCATGTGACCAGGTGTGTAAATGAGGGTAGTGCAGTTGATGTCGTTTCCTTGGATTTCAGCAAAGCCTTTGACAAGGTCCCACATGGGAGACTTATCAAGAAAGCAAATACACATGGGATACAAGGTAACTTGATAAGGTGGATTCAAAATTGCCATGGCTGTAGGAGACAGAGAGTGATGACAGATGGCTGTTTCAGCGACTGGAAGCCAGTGTCCAGTGGCGTACCACAGGGATCTGTGCTGGGTCCCCTATTGTTTGTCATTTATATAAACGACATAGATGACTATGTGGGGGGTAGGATCAGTAAGTTTGCGGATGACACAAAGATTGGCCAAGTGGTTAACAGTGAGGTGGAGTGTCTTGGGTTACAGGAAGATATAGGAGGGATGGTCAAATGGGCAGAAAAGTGGCAGATGGAATTTAATGCTGAAAAGTGTGAGGTGATACACTTTGGAAGGAGTAATGTGACACGGAAGTATTCAATGAATGGCAAATGGGATTAGGTAGACAAGTCAGGTGTTTTAATGCATCAGTGCAGACTCGATGGGCCGAAGGGCCTCTTCTGCACTGTATTATTCTGTGATTCTGTGATTCATGGTGAAGTAGTGGAAAGTGTCTCCCACGTCCCATATCTTGGAACTTATCTATCCCAAAAAGCTGACATTGTTGAAGAGGTACACCACTGAATCCCATGTGCTAGCTCAGCCTACGGGAAATTACGTACTCAAGTTTTCGAGAATCATAATATCAGACCTGACACTAAATTCAAAATCTATTGGGCAGTGGTTCCCCACATGCTTCTCTGTGGTGCTGAAGTTTGGACAACTTATAGATGCCACATCAAGATCCAAGATCAACATTGTCTGAGAAGGATCTTGCAAATCAAATGGGAGAGTAGTTATGAAGGTGTTTCCATGTTTTCAAATTTTTGAGGAATTTGAATTAAAGTCTGTGGAAATATCTGAGGAGCTGCTGGACATTTTTTTTTAAAAAAAAAAGGTCACTGGAAGGACTTGAGATTTTTGCTGAAAAAGATTCCTTACTGGATGTCACAGGTCTTTAGCAAAATAAACAGCAGGAGCCTTGGTGACTAGGGGGAGCTGTTTACAGAGAAGTGACATATCAAGATTTATGGTGGTTAAGAGTTGGTTTTGTTTTGGATATTGTTTTGAGTCAGTTGGGGATCAGCCTGCTAAGAGAAAAGAGACACCAGTTCATCCTTTTTCCACCTCTTTGAGAAACTGTTGAGAATCCAGTGTGATAGCTGAAACCCCTGATGCCGCATTTCTCTTAGAAAGCCCGCCAGACTAATCCTCGATGTTGCCTGAAGAGAACTGCTCCAAAAGATCCCAGTGACAGCTGTCTACGCGTATTTGGGACACTAGAATAAAGGGACAACTGATATCATTCCATATATTCCCCTTATCCTTCAAGAATTAACAAGTATTTGGCCAAAGTTTTTTTTTTGTCTTTTTTTGTAAAGAGATCTCTGCAGAGAAAAATTCTTTATTTTTTTCTTCAACCGGGTCTGTGTGTGTCTGTGTATGGGTGGTGGGGCAAATTTAGAAGGGAACTTTCATATTCCAATCTGTGTGTTAATGCTTTGCATCTTTACTGAATAGGTCATTTTTTATAATAAATTGATAATTTTGTTGTTTATTAAAGAAACCTGGTTGGTGGATTTTATTCTGAAATAAAAATAGAGTATATAATTGGCCTATCAGTAACTGGGTAAACATTTAAATCCATGTTGTAACCCGTGGAGAAGTGGAACTAGAGAAAGACAGTGCACTCCTCCCAACTCGATCATAGCAGGACAAAAGAACAAAAATGAGCGTCCTCTGGTCACAGATATGCCAAGTGTGGAGGCCATGATAATCCTTCATCAGCTTACATGGATGGGACATGTCATCAGAATGCCCAACTCAAGAGTGTCCAAAAAGGTGTACTACTCAGAGCCATGCCAGGGAGCCCGTTCACGCCAAGGAAAATGTTTTAAAGACAATCTCAAAGCCTTCATGAAGGACTGCTTGATTAGCATCAATACATGGGAAGCAGATGCCCAAATGCGATCAAAATGGCGATCCATGAACAAAAATTATGTCACAACCTTTCAATCAACAAGAGCAGCCACTGAGAGAGAACAGCGAGAGAGACGGAAAGAGAGGGCAGCTGTTTGAGCCAACAATCCGCCACCACTTCTACCAGCTGAAAACCAATGTCCTTACTGCGTGAGGGCCTGCAAAGCTAAGATAGGGTCCGTAAGCCATCAGCGCACCCACAGCTAACAGTGACATCTCACTTCGAGCCAGCTATCTGCAAGGAAGAATCATCCTCTACAAGAGGGATTGCTGATGATTACTGAGGGAATGCTGCCCTGTTGGAGGTACCATCTTTTAGATGCGACATTAAACCAAGGCCCTGTCTATCCTCTCAAAGTGGACGCAAAAGATCCCTTGACAATATTTCAAAGTAAAGTTATCCCCAGTGTCATGGCCAATATTCAAATCAATATCACAAAGAACAGATTATCTGGTCATTCTAACATTGCTGTTTATGGGAGCTTGCTGTACTCAAATTGGTTGCCACATTTCCTACATTACAAACATGACTACACTGCAAAAGTATTGCATTGGGACATCCTGAGATCATGAAAGGTGCTATATGAATGCAAGTTAAGTCTTTTATTCAGCGAAGCAGATGGAATATAATGAGAAGTGTGAAGTTATCCACTTTGATAGGAAAAATAAAACAGCAGAATATTTTTTAAATGGCAAGAGACTAGGAAATGTTAGCATTCAGAGGGACCTGTGAACTTGCACGTGAATCACAGAAAGTTAACATACAGGCACAGCAAGGAATTAGGAAAGCAAATGGCATGTCAGCCTTTAATTACAAAGGAGTAAGGATGTTTTGTGGTAAAGGGTTTTGGCGAGACCACACTTGGAGTACTCTTTACCCAAGAGAGGATACACTTAAGAGAGAGTGCAACATAAAGGTTCACTGGACTGATTCTGGGGATGAAGGAATTGTCTTATGAGCAGAGATTGAATAGACTAGGCCTATATTCCCTCAGGTATAGAAGAATGTGAGGTGATCTCATCAAAACAGTAAAATTCTTAAGAGGTTTAACACAGTAGATTCTGGAAGTTTCCACTGGTTGGGGAGTCTAGAACGAAGTCTCAGAATAAGGGGTTGGCCATTTAGGACTTAAATGAGGAGAAATTTCTTCATTCAAAGGATTGTGAATCTTTGGAATTTGCTACCCTCGAGGGCTGTGAATGCTCAGTTGTTGGGTATATTCAAGACAGAGATTGATAGGTTTTTGGATGTTATGAGTATCAAGGGATAGGGGGATACTGCAGAAAGGTGTAGCTGACATAGTAGATCAACAATGATCTTACTGAATGGCACAACAGGCTCAAGGGGCTGAATGGTTTACTCCTGGCCCTATTTCTTATATTCTTAGTTCTTATAATAAAACCAATGCTATTCAAACCTCCTTCTTCTTCTCCTTCTTTGGCCTCCTTGTCTTGAGAGACAATGGGTAAGCACCTGGAGGTGGTCAGTGGTTTGTGAAGCAGCGCCTGGAGTGGCTATAAAGGCCAATTCTAGAGTGACAGACTCTTCCACAAGTGCTGTAGAGAAAATTGGTTGTCGGGGCTGTTACACAGTTGGCTCTCCCCTTGCACTTCTGTCTTTTTTCCTGCCAACTGCTAAGTCTCTTCGACTCGCCACTCTTTAGCCCCACCTTTATGGCTGTCCGCCAGCTCTCTGGCAATCACTGGCAACTGACTCCCACGTCAAAGGACTTCATGTCGCGTCTCCAGACGTCTTTAAAACAGAGACATGGACGGCTGGTGGGTCTGATACCAGTGACGAGCTCGCTGGACAGTATGTCCTTGGGGATCCTGCCATCTTCCATGCGGCTCACATGGCCAAGCCATCTCAAGCGCCGGTGGCTCAGTAGGGTGCATAAGCTGGGGATGTTGGCTGCCTCGAGGAATTTTGTGTTGGAGATACGGTCCTGCCACTTGATGCCAAGGATTCCCCGGAGGCAGTGAAGATGGAAAGAATTGAGACGTCGCTCTTGGCTGACATACGTTGTCCAGGTCTCGCTGCCATAGAGCAAGGTACTGAGGACACACGCATGATACACTCGGATTTTTGTGTTCCATGTCAGTGCGCCATTTTCCCACACTCTCTTGGCCAGTCTGGACATAGCAGCGGATGCCTTTCCTATGCGCTTGTTGATTTCTACATCGAGACACAGGTTACTGGTGACAGTTGAGCCTCGGTAGGTGAACTCGTGAACCGCTTCCAGAGCGTGATAGTGGTCCTAATCGAATCAGCAGATGATGTCCTAAAAGCCCTAATTTCTAACAAAGGCAACTCTCAATTCAAGGTCATGACCTACTGCTATTAAACATAAACACTTGAAATTTCATCTTAATCTTTGTCTTGGGTCCTTTGCTCCTATAGAATAACTGGTTGAATAACATTTTAACAAGTACTAAACTTTGCAATGGGTTTTAAACAATTACCAAACTATTAGAAACTTATGAAAGAAAGAGTGGGCGGTATTTAATATAGGGGATGGAGGTCTCGCCAGCCGGCTAGAGAGCTGGCGAAAGCCCCACGTCACCTCTTTTTAGGAAGGCGCACTGAATTAAGTGCCCATGAAGCACTTAAGTGCACATCGACGGGCCTTCTCCAGGACCAAGGACCCTGGGAGCAGCCCACCAAGGGCTGCCAGCCAATCAAAGGTGGGCAGTTGTTTTGGTCAACAGTGCCACTAGGGAGGTGGTGCCTGCTCTGAGAAGGACACACACCCGAGGCCCGGATCGGCACTGGATCCCAGATTCAGGTGAGTGATGACGAGAGGGGTTTTGCGGAGTGGGGGGTCGCAGGGGAGGGAGGTGTAGGGGGTTTGGCAGCAAGGGCAGGTGGGTGGCTCTCAGCGGGCCTTCCCTTACTGATGCCAAGTCCCCCAATCAGGCACTAAGTACTTTTGAACAAAGGATCCCCGAGAACCGGCAAGCAACCTCACATGGGTTTGCATTTTGTGCTCCCACGTGGCGAAAGGCCCACCCACAGCCGGGTTAATACCAGTGACGGCAGGAAGCGGCCCTTAATTGGATATTAATTGCCCCTTAGGGGCCTCAATTGGCAGCGGGGTGGGAAGGCCATCCATGGGTCTTCCTGCCATAGGCTTAAATGGAGTAGAGGTGGGAAGGTGTCGGGGACTCCATCCGCCACCATTCCACCTGGTTGAATGCCCTCCCCATCTCTAAACTAGTCATGGGTGGGAGCATAAAATCCAGCTCAGTGATATCATTCATTATATATCGATTCAGTGATCAATTTAGCAAAATCAACTAAAATCACCAAAAATAACATTTCAGACTGCAAAAGGAACTTAAATATCAGCAAATTGCCCACCATGTGATATTGCTGCTTATAAAAATACATAAGCAGAAGATGCACATGGGGTCAAAGAAGGAGAAAGTTTATTAATCCTGCAAACAATTACATAATTTAAAATTAAATGCCTGAAGGACTTTAATAAACTGTGCATTGTACTGAATAGCTTCTGCAGACTGCAACAGTTTCTAGTCAATAATTTTTTAAAATGCAATATTTATAGTTGAGAACAAAAAATACAGTCATTGCTCTATGATTTGATAGAACATAAAGTTTAATACAATCAGTCTCACAAATTTCTGACTTAAGTACAGTGCCTGCAATTCATATTTGGAATTTCTCTCATTACAAGATTCTCAAGTACTGCAACTAAAACACAAAAACTAATACACTGTAATCTAATTTTCTCTAACGAGGTAAAATGTCAGTTGATCTCTCACTTTGAAAAACAAATTTTACGAGGACAAAATTGCATCTTCCTTGACAAACTACAATATATTGTTTTAGAAATGCAGACAACTACATTCCAATTAGAGGTCTGCTGGTTGAATCATTGATAAAATATATTAAATACACATTACACCTATTATATATTTCACTTGATATTGTTCGTGAACTTTAATGAGTCTTTAAATACATTTTTAAATGGCTAACTTTTAATTTTATAAAAAATCAATATTCACTCTCAATTAACAATCCTCTTCTTCAAAATATAAATGAAAACAAACCTTTCAAAATAAAAACAACATTTGAGTCTGAAGCTGTCATATTTAGGGTTACTTCTTACTTCTCGTTACAATGTACTGGAACAAGGCTATGTTGCACCAAATCAAAAGACATCAGACACTATTTACTGAAGCTTATTTATCATATTCCAGAAAGCCAGGCAGTGAAGGATAGAACCGAAACCAATCTTTGCACACTTTTATAACCTTTTATTTACAGAGATACACATTGCAAACATACCCCACCTAATCCAACAACTATCGTTTCAGTCTGTTCCTATTTATAGGAGCACAAGTGAATCCCCAACTAATGGCCACCAACTGCATACAATTAAACATAATTAATATACAATTAACAGATTCCCTTCTCTCTAAATAAAAAATAGAGTTTGCATGTACAACTAAATTCAATCATAGACCTCCGTATTCTGTACAACGCATTACACTGTGAAATGCCCCTCCTCTAGGAGCCCTAACAATTTCTTCATTCATGCATTTTTTTTGTAAAACAATCCAATAGTTGATGACCTGCATCTACCCGTTTAATTTTTTTTTATAGAGATTTCCTTTCTCTCCAGCAAGGTCAATCTGAAATCTTTCTTCACTTACACTTTTCATAGAATGTACATTGTTACGGACAGGTGGAAACGGGTGCGGGTGGTTCCCACTGTTTACCTCCCAACCGACTGCAATTGTATTTCGTTAAATGTTGTGTCAGCCTGAGCGTCTTTCGGGTCAAACAAATAAGACAAATGACAGGCTTTCTCATAGGTTATGAAACGATAGCTATTTTTACACAATTCCTGAAATGGTTGCAACCTCACCCACACATACACAAGAATAGACAGATAGAGAAAAAAGGGTAGGTAGCTTAAAGTTCAAAGTGAGGTAAGTGTTCGTGGTTTCCAGTAAACCTGTTGAACCTTCTTTTAAAGGTGTTTGTAGTCTTGAACTTGTTGAGGTGTTGTAGATTTATGGTGCTTAAAACTTCAGACTGGAGGCAGTGGTCACTTTAAGTTGTCAGCTGCAGTAAGTTGAAGTGTAGAATTAGCAGCCAGGCTTCTTCTTTGTGCTGGTCCGATCTCACAGCCTTTGGCTGGACTGCTTTCTGAAGGTGTTGGCTTGATCGCCCTGCTCTCTCCAGAGGGCCATTTTTTAAAGGTAAAAATCCATCATATTTGAGTTTCTGTTAGGAAACACATGGCCCTTTTCCCTGATGTGACCACAAAATGGACCAGGATGTGGAGACCATGCCTATTGTTTGGGATGGGAACCATTCTGTCAACAGGATGTTATTTCACACCTATTCAATTATGTTCATCCATCTACCACCAGAATCCTTTATTAGTTCATTCATATTGATTACAGTCATTAATATTCAATAGTGCTCTTTTCAATTCCAAAGGGGTTCTCTCCAGAGCTATTCAAGACAGGCTGGTTGATTTCAAGTACAAGAAGGGTCACGTGACTGCTACTCCATTTTTGACTGTGGTACAAGTGTCCATGTGCTTGTGGTTTCGTTTACAGTTCACTTTTTAAAATTTATAATACTTCCATTTCATTTTTTATTTCATCACGGCTCCTTCTGTGCATGACAACATCATCACACAATGAACTATTATCTACATAACGTTCAATGGGTATACTATCTTCAGTACGCCCATCATATAGAATCTAACTTAAAATACTTGACAAGAAAATCTCATTCACTGCCACCAGAAAAGAAAGTGTTTCGGCAGCCAAAGTACTTGTAACAATCCTTTTTGCTTTTTTAGCTTCCTAAGCTAAAGGGCAACATTTCCCATTCTCACCCATCAGAAATTTTATGAAACCAGATGCATTAGAATACCCATCAGAAAGATTAGCATGTGAAGAATCACTCGCAATGACTACTTCCATGTTCTTTGAGTCACCTAAGGATGGGAGCTTAAGTACACATTTATCAAAATGTAATTTTCTTAATGTTTTATTTGCCCTTAAAATATTCTCTACCTTATGTTATTTCATTTAACTCCAACACATCAAAATTAGCATCTGGTCTAGTCTGCGTGGCCAACCAGTTCAACTGACCAATCAAGTCTCGTAATTGATCTGTCTCTTCTTTGGATAGAACATCATCTTTCTGCAATGATCTAGCACGATTAACCAAGATGGGAGTAACACTCTCTAAATAGGACAGTTGATTTAAAGTTATTGCAGACCTACATTACTCAATATCCAAACCAATATTTTTAAAAGCCTCACTCCCAATTTTAAAATCTACTCTAATCTTATTAATAACACATTTCACAAATTCCACAGTACCACCCCATAAGAAATCATCCACATGCATCATGAAGATGTCTGAAAGTTTTCCTTTACGATACCAATAAAACATTATGGGATTTGCTTTTAGTTGAACACAACCTATTGTCAGCAAAACAGATCTCACCAGAAAATACCGTACCCAGGAAGCATCACTCAAACCATAGACACATTTGTTCAGTTTCCATAGTTTTCTTTCTGCATTTGCTCCTCTTTAGGCGGTTTCAGAAACACATCCCTCTGAAAAATATTGCCCTGCAAAAATGCAACTTTTATAGCGATTGACTCCCATGTAAATGTGGCCAAAAAGAGCTGAAAAGATTTTTAAAATTACTTTTCCAGCTGTGGGAGAATCCATTCTAAAATTTTTATCACCCAGTCACTCCTCAAAACCCCTAGCAACTAGCTTCACTTTAGCCTCAGTCCCACCTACAAGGGATATTTTCAGTACAAAATTGGTTACTCCTTATCTGCAACCTCAGAAACTCTTTCCCAGTATCTAACTCCCCTTTTTGCCTCTCTTATTAGTTTATCCTCAAGTTTATTGGTGGCCAGCAAAACTTCACCATCATGAGGAGTTCTGCTTCTAGTTCCATTACGAGACTGTTCTGTGGTCTTTATTTAACTGTCTAATCTATTCAAGCTACAGCCTCTACTTCCATTTAAATGTCTAACGGGACTACTGCTGCAAGATCTCTCTCTTGCACTATGGAAGGTTTTTCTCCAGTATGTGATTGTTTTCTGACACAAAAGTCACTTCCCAAATCACCACAAATACTTGCACTGCTCGATCTTACTTTCACTCTTTCACCTCCGGGCCATGGACCTCGCTTCTTGGACATCACCCTGAACATTCAACCATTAGTTAAACTTGCCAGTAGCTTTTCCTGCATGTCCTACAATTGTTGCATCCCTCCATTCAATAGGCACCTCTGGAATATATGTCACCCAAGTATCTACTCTGGGCAATTGGCCTGTAGACGTGATAGTTCTGTCCTGTTTGTCCCGCGCACTCACATTTGCATGATCCAGCTCTTGATCTACCACATTTTGTTCCTCAGGAGTTTCAAAGCAAAACACAAGAGTATTTGAGGTATAAGATGCCTCGCTTACCTCTATCATCTGCTCAAAGTCTGAGATTTTATAATTTTTGTTTATTTTGTGCGATGTGGGTGTTGTTGGCAAGGCCAGCATTTATTGTCCATCCCTTGAAATGGCCATTTCAGAGGGCATTTAAGAGTCAACCACATTGCTGTCGGTCTGGAGTCACATGTAGGCCACACCAGGTAAGAAAGGCCGAAGTCCTTCCCGAAAGGACATTAGTGAACCAGATGGGTTTTTACAACAAATCGACAATGGTTTCATGGTCACATTAGATTTATTCCAGATTTATTAATTGAATTCAAATTTCACCATCTGC
This sequence comes from Heterodontus francisci, assembly GCF_036365525.1. NCBI lineage: Eukaryota > Metazoa > Chordata > Chondrichthyes > Heterodontiformes > Heterodontidae > Heterodontus > Heterodontus francisci. The sequence continues at coordinate 78,317,278 of NC_090374.1, read as the reverse complement.
CACGGTGGGATTTGAACCCATGTCCCCAGAGCACTTGCCTCTGGATTACTGTGACATTACCACTATGCCACCGCCTCCCCATTAATTGTGAGGAATAAACCTTAACAGTTTGATTGCTATGTTTGGTAAGTACTGACATACCATCACAATCTATTACCTTACCAGGTCTTTTCCTTTCCTATGACCCTCTCTTTTATAGTATACTAAATCTGGAATGAACTCTGTCTCAGATGATCTGATACAATGCCTCAGTGCTCTTCGAATTTTTTCCAAGACGACAGCCTTGATGAAAGCCCATTTTCCTGCTCAGATCTGCAGAAAAAATGGAAATAATTGTAACACCTTCTAGAGCTGGAGGACTATTGCACAGCGCAGAAGGCAATTTATGATTGCACCCATAGAATAATTGATAGGGATTATATCATCCAACCATCTGGAGTGAATTCTTTGCATGAACCACCCATCTCAGAGTGTTGTCAACTTGCAATCAGGTTGATCAACTAAAATTTTATGAAGCATTTTGTTGATCACCGCACGATTCCTTTCAAAAAGTCCATTGCTTAAAAGACATTCAGCTGTGGCATTCATGACCATGATGTTCATTTTTTCAAACTTGTCTCTGAACTCGATATTGGTAAATTCCCCTTATCAGTCCGAAACCTTGCAGGTGTCCCAAGTCCAGTTTTTACATATTTCTCCATGATTTTATCTATAATGACCCATTTGTCCTGACTAGGTATTGTAGAAAGACTAAATCTGTTTGCCAGGCCTATAAAATGGAGGATGAAAATATTTCTGTCTTTGTGCCATACCTTTATACCCATGGCAACTACTTTGTGAAAGTCACGTGACAACGGAAAGCTTACAATACAACGTGGCTGCATCTTTTGATACTTTTTACAGATGTCACAATTCTCACTAATCTTTGCTATTAGCCTTGTACTCTTAGCCAATGATTTCCAGATTTCGTACTCTTCAACTACACCTGCATATTTTAGCAGGATTTTTAACCTTTGACAAGTAGGGTGAGCAAATTGTCTGTGTAACTTTAAGACAATTTGCTTTTTTTCTCTCTGATGTTTATCATCTGGTGCCTTAATACTTGTCTCAAACTCTGATGAGAAACATCAGCTTTTGTTAAGGGGATAGAATAACGTCCTGATTAGGTAAACCGCAAATCAACTGATCTTCCAAAAATAATTGCCTTATCAAGCTCCATGTCAAGTTTATATGTGCCTTTTCATAGGTTTACTCAACAGCATAGGTATCTCACTAAAGACTACATCAATAGTTATAAAATGCCTTACTCCAGCCACTTCACATGGAATTACAACTCTCTTTCGTGACCTCAAGATGTTGTTACCACCAAACCGAAAGCAAGTAGTACTTTCATATTCCTTAAACTTGTGTTGATCCTCACTACTTAGGTGAATGAAGGTAACATTTCAACCAATCTGTCCCCCATACTGCTGAAGTACGAGCACTATCTAGTCTTGCAGTTAAAGGAGTCATGACTACACATTCATCACAGGACTAAAACTTCTAGTGACCAGTATAATTTGTTTGGATTGATCATTAACTGCAATCTCTTCCTCAGAATTCTCTTCATCATGTGTCATTGAGAACCCTGCCTCTTCACTTTGGGAGGTTTACTACATAACAATACTTGGAGTCGCATTTGAAGCACCGATTAACTCTTCCTTAGGCTTTCTGCAATTCATTGACCTAATATCGCTATTCCAATTTTGTCCTCTGCTGTAATAGCCAGATCTGTTAAAGGTGCTTTCATCTTCATCCTACCTGTCTTTTGTCCTTCCATTGTATTGACGCCTGCATCTGGTATCTGGACTATTTCGAAATCTGGCAATCATTGAGTCTTCTATTATTTGCGTCACTGTGGAATGCCTCATCTGTTCTATGAAGGCTGAAGGAAATGACTGTTTCCCCAGGAATTTTTTTTTTAAGGCAGTAAACATCTGATCCAACAGAGCATCCTTCTCTAAGAACTGAACACCAGGTAGAACCAGTTGCTTGCCCAGATGAGACACCTCAGCACCATCCAGTAATTTAAATGCTTGTAAAGATCCAGGGATCCTCAAATTGAATTGTCAATCTTTTATACAATCTGAAGTCCATGATATACCCATCCTATGAATAACCATAGTTTTTCAAAATCGATCAAATTCTGACCATGCCTCATGGGCATTTAACAGATCATTTTGTAGATTTCATCCAGCAACTCATATATAAGGTTCCAACCTTTATCACTATCCAACTGACATGCATCTCACAAAATACTTCATTTCTGATTTTACATCTTGTAGGAAGCGACAATGTCAAGCCAATACCTTGTATTCTCTTTGGTAGGATCCTAACCCAGGTACACATATCAACTTAATTTTTCCACTGGCCAGATGATTCGGACTCTGAGAATATTGGAGGGTAATATCATACCCCAACAAATAATACTTACTTTCTGCCAGGTAGGGTAAATTACATTTAGGAAGGACAGGAAGCTAGGAAAAGGTGGAGGGGTGGCTCTGTTAATTAATGATGGTATCAACATAATAGAGAGGGATGATTTAAGTTCAGGAAACCAGGATGTAGAAACGGTTTGGGTCAAGATGAGAAATGGTAAAGGCATTGTGCGAGTGGAGTATAGGCCCCCTAACAGTAACCACATGGTAGGACAGGGTACAAAGGAAAAAATAATGGGTGCCTGTCAGAAAGGTACAGCGATAATCATGGGGGATTTTAATCTATCGACTGGAAAAATCTGATGGGCATAGGTAGTCTAGATGAGGAGTTCATAGAATGTTTTTGGGATAGTTTCTTAGAACAGCATGTTCTGGAGCCAACCAGAGAACAAGCCATAATAGACCTGGTACTGTGCAACGAAATAGGATTAATTGATGAAGTGAAGGCGTCCCACGTAGCAGCGATCATAACACGATTGAATTTTACATTCAGCTTGAGGGAGAGAAGAATGGGTCCAAGAATAGTATTTTAAACAAATAATGGCAATTCTGAGGGCATGAAAGCAGAGCTAGGTAAAGTGAACTGGCAAATTAAGTTAAGGGATAGGTCAATAGAGATGCAGTGGCAGACATTGAAGGGGATATTCCAAAATACACAGAATAAATACATTTCAACAAGAAAGAAAAATTCCAAGGGAGGACTCACTATCCGTGGTTAACTAAAAGAGTTAAAGATTATAACAAACTTAAAGAAAAAGCTTATAATTGCACAAAGATGGCTGGCAGGTCAGAAGATTGGACAGAATTTGAAAAGCAGCAAAGAATAACAAAGATTAATAAGGAAGGGAAAATTAGAGTACGAGAGAAAGCTAGCTAGAAATATAAAAACAGATAGTAAGAGTTTCTATAGATATTTTAAAAAGATAAGTGTTAACAAAGTGAGTGTTGGTCCTATAGAAAGTGAGTCTGGGGAATTAATACGGGAAAATAAGGAGATGGCAGATGAATTGAACAGGTATTTTGCATCAGTGTGCACCATAGAGAATACAGGTAACATCCCAGAAATAGCTGTAAATCAGAAAATGAAAGGGACGGAAGAACTCTGGAAAATTACAATTACCAAGGAAGTGGTACTGAGCAAATTATTGGAGCTGCGGGCTGACAAGTCCCTGGGTCCTGATGGACTTCATCCGAGGGTCTTAAAAGAAGTGGCTAGTGAGATCACTGATGCGTTGGTTTTAATTTTATAAAATTCCCTAGATTCGGGGAAGGTTCCATTAGATCTTTAATAGCCAATGTAACTCCTTTATTCAAAAAAACAGAGGTCATGCTGCAGCTGTACAAAACCCTGGTTAGACCCCACTTGGAGTACTGTGAGCAGTTCTGGGCACCACACCTTAGGAAGCACATATTGGCCTTGGAGGGAGTGCAACGTAGGTTTTCAAGAATGATACCTGGACTACAGGGGTTAAGTTACGAGGAGAGATTACACAAATTAGGCCTGTTTTCGCTGGAATTTAGAAGGTTAAAGGGTGATCTGATTGAAGTCTTCAAGATATTAACAGGAAAAGACAGGCTAGAGAAAGATAAACTATTTCCACTGGTTGGAGATTCTAAAACTAGGGGGCATAGTCTAAAAATTAGGACCAGACCGTTCAGGAGCACTTCTTCACGCAAAGGGTGGTAGAGGTTTGGGACTCACTCCCACAAACAGCAGTTGAAGCTAGAACAGTTGTTAATTTTAAATCTGAGATAGATTTTTGTTGAGCAAAGATATTAAGGGATTTGGGCCAAAGGTAGGTATATGGAGTTAGGCCGCGGATCAGCCATGATCTCATTGAATGGCGGGACAGGGGCTGAATGGTCTACGCCTGTTCCTATCTTCCAATGTTCCTAAAATGGAGGGAGACAGAAAGCAGGAAACTATAAGTCAGTTAGCTTAACATCTGTCTTGGTGAAAAAGTTAGAAGCTAATAAAGACGTTCTAGCAGGCCACTTAGTAAAATTCAAGGTAATTAGGCAGCATCAACATGGTTTTATGAAAGGGAAATTATGTTTATCCAATTTATTGGAGTTCTTTGAAGAAGAAACATATGCTGTGAATAAAGGGGAACCAGAGGATGTACTGTACTTAGATTTCCAGAAGGCATTTGATAAGGTGCCACAGCAAAGCTTATTGTGGAAAATAAAAGCTCATGGTGTAATGGGTAACTTTTTAAGCATGGGTAGAGATTGGCTAGCTAACAAGAAACAGAGAGTAGGCATAAATGGGCCATTTTCTGGTTGGCAAGATGTAACGAGTCTGTGCCACAAGGATCAGTGTTGGGGCCTCAACTTTTTAAAACATATATAAATGACTTAGATGAATGGACTGAAAGTATGGTTGCTAAATTTGCTGATGACACAAAGATAGGTAGGAAAGTAAGTTGTGAAGAGGACATAAGGGAGCTACAAAGGGATATAGATAGGTCAAGTGAGTGAGCAAAGATCTGGCAAATGGAGTATAATGTGGGAAAATGTGAAATTGTCCATTTTTGTAGGAAGAATAAAAAAAAGCATATTATCTAAATGGTGAGAGATTGCAGAGCGCTAAGATGCTGAGGAATCTGGGTGTCCTAGTGCATGAATCATAAAAGGTTAGTATGCAGGTACAGCAAATAATTAGGAAAGCTAATAGAATGTTATCCTTTATTGAGAGGGGAACTGAATGCAAAAGTGGGGAGGTTATGCTGCAGTTGCACAAGGCACTGGTGAGACCACATCTGGAGTACTGTGTACAGTATTTTTTTTTATTCATTCACGGGATGTGGGTGTCGCTGGCCAGGCCAGCATTTATTGCCCATCCCTAATTGTCCTTGAGAAGGTGGTGGTGAGCTGCCTTCTTGAACCGCTGCAGTCCATGTGGGGTAGGTACACCCACAGTGCTGTTAGGAAGGGAGTTCCAGGATTTTGACCCAGCGACAGTGAAGGAACGGCGATATAGTTCCAAGTCAGGGTGGTGTGTGACTTGGAGGGGAACTTGCAGGTGGTGGTGTTCCCATGTATTTGCTGCCCTTGTCCTTCTAGTTGGTAGAGGTCGTGGGTTTGGAAGGTGCTGTCGAAGGAGCCTTGGTGCATTGCTGCAGTGCATCTTGTAGATGGTACACACTGCTGCCACTGTGCGTCGGTGGTGGAGGGAGTGAATTTTTGTAGATGGGGTGCCAATCAAGCGGGCTGCTTTGTCCTGGATGGTGTCGAGCTTCTTGAATGTTGTTGGAGTTGCACCCATCCAGGCAAGTGGAGAGTATTCCATCACACCCCTGACTTGTGCCTTGTAGATGGTGGACAGGCTTTGGGGAGTCAGGAGGTGAGCTACTCGCCTCAGGATTCCTAGCCTCTGACCTGCTCTTGTAGCCACGGTATTTATATGGCTATTCCAGTTCAGTTTTCGGTCAATGGTAGCCCCTAGGATGTTGATAGTGGGGGATTCAGCGATGGTAATGCCGTTGAATGTCAAGGGGAGATGGTTAGATTCTCTCTTGCTGGAGATGGTCATTGCCTGGCACTTGCGTGGCGCGAATGTTACTTGCCACTTATCAGCCCAAGCCTGGATATTGTCCAGGTCTTGCTGCATTTCTACACAGACTGCTTCAGTATCTGAGGAGTTGCGAATGGTGCTGAACATTGTGCAATCATCAGCGAACATCCCCACTTCTGACCTTATGATTGAAGGAAGGTCATTGATGAAGCAGCTGAAGATGGTTGGGCCTAGGACACTACCTTGAGATACTCCTGCAGTGATGTCCCAGAGCTCAGATGATTGACCTCCAACAACCACAACCATCTTCCTTTGCGCTAGGTATGACTCCAGCCAGCGGAGGGTTTTCCCCCTGATTCCCATTGACCTCAGTTTTGCTAGGGCTCCTTGATGCCATACTTGGCCAAATGCTGCCTTGATGTCAAGGGCAGTCACTCTCACCTCACCTCGAGTTCAGCTCTTTTGTCCATGTTTGAACCAAGGCTGTAATGAGGTCAGGAGCTGAGTGGCCCTGGCAGAACCCAAACTGAGCATCACTGAGCAGGTTGTTGCTAAGCAAGTGCCGCTTGATGGCACTGTTGATGACACCTTCCATCACTTTACTGATGATTGAGAGTAGGCTAATGGGGCGGTAGTTGGCTGGGTTGGATTTATCCTGCTTTTTGTGTACAGGACATACCTGGGCAATTTTGCACATTGCAGGGTAGATGCCAGTGTTGTAGCTGTACTGAAACAGCTTGACTAGGGGCGCGGCAAGTTCTGGAGCACAGGTCTTCAGTACTATTGCCGGAATATTGTCAGGGCCCATAGCTTTTGCAGTATCCAGTGCCTTCAGTCGTTTCTTGATATCACGTGGAGTGAATCAAATTGGCTGAAGTTTGGCATCATCTGTGATGCTGGGGACTTCAGGAGGAGGCCGAGATGGATCATCAACTCGGCACTTCTGGCTGAAGATTGTTGCAAATGCTTCAGCCTTATCTTTCGCACTGATGTGCTGGGCTCCCCCATCATTGAGGATGGGGATATTTGTGCAGCCACCTCCTCCAGTTAGTTGTTTAATTGTCCACCACCATTCACGGCTGGATGTGGCAGGACTGCAGAGCTTAGATCTGATCCGTTGGTCTCTCTATTTAAGGAAGGATGTAAATGCATTGGAAACAGTTCAGAGAAGGTTTACTAGACTAGATCCTGGAATGGGCGGGTTGTCTTACGAGGAAAGACTGAACAGGCTAGGCTTGCATTTGCTGGAGTTTATACGAATAAGAGGTGACTTGATTGAAACATTTAGATTCTGAGGGGTCTTCAAAGGGTGGCAATGGAAAAGATGTTTCCTCTTGAGGGAGAATCGAGAACTAGGGATCCCTGTTTAAAAATAAGGGGTTGCCCATTTAAAATGGAGAAGAAATTTTTTTCTCTGAGGGTCGTGAGTCTTTGGAACTCTCTTCCTCAAAGGCGGTGGAAACAGAGCATTTGACTAATTTTAAGGCAGAGGTAGATCGATTCTTGATCAGCAAGGAGGTGAAGGGTTATTGGTGGTAGGCGTGAATGTGGGGTCGAGGTCACAATCAGATCAGTCATGATCTTGTTGAATGGCGGAGCAGGCTCGAGGGGCCTATCCTGCTCCTAAATCGTATGTTCGTATGATAGAAATGCAGCTAATGTTTACTTACTTTTATAAACCTTTATTTGCAAGAGATACACATTACAAATATGTACTTCCTAACCCAACAACCACAGTTTCAATCAGTTTCTATTTATAGGAGCACAAGTGAATCCCCAGTTAATATCCACCACCTGCATACCATTAAACACTATGAATATACAACTAAAATTATATGGCTTGTGTCTTTTGTTTCATTTCTTCTTAGAATGATGCTCTAAGTTTTTTCACATCTATCAAAAGCAGGGCTTCCTCAGTGCAGTTTACTCTGCACCGAGAGCTGCTGAGTCTGTTGAGAAGGAGTTTTGAGAGTTAATTTCTATCTAAAGACTCGTTTTTTTCTTCAATTTAGCAGTTAACTAAAAATTACTCCTTAAGTTAAGAGAAGTTAAGTTTTATTCCACCCTTAAAACAGGGGTATGCAAGCTCTCTGGGAGCAGCTGTAGCTAGTTACTTAGGTAGCTGGATTAAAGTAGTTTTCAGAAGCTTGAATCAGTTGTTTTTCAAAAAGTATAAAAGCAGGGCTTCCTCAGTGCTGCGTCATCTGCACACAGTACTGCTTTGAGTGTAAAGAGGTAGGTAGGTAGGTAGGTAGGTAGGTAGGTAGGTAGGTAGGTAGGTAGGTAGATAGGTAGAGTGAGGTCGATGCTCCTTTCTTTTTCTACCTTTTTGCAGCCTCCAGTAGCTGGCTGACTTTGGCACAGGGGAAGAAGTTGATTGGTGAGTAACTGGTAAGTTATTCTACTTAATCTAATTGTAATAAATAGTTTTTAAAGTTATGGTATGGCAGGTCAGCTCAGCCAAGTAGAATGTATATCCTGTGGTATGTGGGAAGTCATGGGTGCACCATGTGTCCTCGATGAACACATCTACAGGAAGTGTCACCAGTTGCAGAAGTTTGAGCTCCGGGTTTCGGAACTCGAGCGGCGGCTGGAGTTACTGTTGTGCATCCATGAGGCGGAGGACTATGTGGATAGCACGTTTAGGGAGGTGGTCACACTGCGGGTTAGAAGCAGGCAGGCAGAGAGGGAATGGGTGACTGCCAGGCAGTCTAAGAGAACCAGGCAGGCAGTGCAGGAGTCCACTGTGTCTATCTTGCCTGCAAATCAGTTTTCCATTTTGAATCCTCGTGAAGGCAATGGTTCCTCAGGGGAGCACAGCCAGAACAAAGTCCGGGGCTCAACCATGTAGGAGGGGAGGAAGAGTGGAAGTGCAATAGCGATAGGGAATTCGACAGTCAGGAGATCAGAGAGACATATCTGCAGCAGTAAACCTGACTCCAGGACGGAGTGCTGCCTCCATGGTGCCAGGGTCAAGGATGTCACGGAGTGGCTGCAGGACATTCTTCTGGGGGAGGGTGAAGAGCCAGAGGTCACAGTCCACATTGGTACCAATGACAAAGGTAGAAAGAGGGATGAGGTCCTGAAAGCAGATTTTAGGGACTTAGGAAGGAAATTTAAAAGCAGGGCCTCAAGAGCAGTAATCTCAGGATTACTCCCAGTGACACGTGCTAGTGAGCATATGAATAGGAGGCATGATCAACTGAACATGTGGCTGGAGAACTGGTGTAGGAGGGAGGGCATCAGATTTCTGAGGCATTTCTGAGGTTCTGGGGCAGTTGAGACCTTTGAATAGGACTGGAACCAATATCTTCGCAGGGAGATTTGCTAGTGCTGTTGGGAAGCTTGTCGGGGGGGGGGGGGTGGGAACCCGAGGGGTAGCTCAAATTGGAAGGAAGTAAAGCTGGTAACCGGAAGTAGAAAAGTAGCAATCCATATTAGAAGGCAGGTGAAACAAAGGCGAGCATCAACTAGGCTTAGAATGCACAATAATGTCAAGACAACAAGGTTAAGGGCACTCTATCTGAATGCACACAGCATTTGCGACAAAATAGATGATTTAAAGGCCTAAATAGAGGTAAATGGGTATGATCTAATTGCCATTACGGAAACATGGCTACAGGGTTACCAAGACTGGCAACTGAATATTCAAGGATATTTGACATTTAGGAAGGACAGACAAAAAGGGAAAGGAGATTGTGTTGCACTGATAATGAGAGATGGGATCAGTATTTGAGTAAGGGAGGACCTCAGATCAGAAGAACAAACGTGGAATCTGTTTGGGTGGAGCTAAGAAACAGCAAGGGCCAGCAAACATTGGTAGGAGTTGTTTATAGGCCATCAAACAGTAGTGGTAGTGTGGGGCATGGTATTAATCAAGATGTTAGAGATGCATGTAGCATGGGCAACACAGTAATCATGGGTGAATTCAATCTGCATAAAGACTGGGTAAACTTAAAGTGCACTAATGCTATGGAAGACGAGTTTCTGGAGTATGTTGGGGATGGTTTTCGAGAGCAGTATGTTGAGGAACCGACTAGAGAGCAGGGTTAATTAATAATCTTGCTGTAAAAGAACCTTTAGGGATGAGTGACCATAATATGATAGAATTTTATATTATGTTTGAAAGTGAGGCAGTTCAATCTGAAGCCAGGGTATTAAATTTGAACAAAGGAAATTATGAAGGCATGAGGGACAAATTGGCTGAGGTGAATTATGAAAATACATTAAAAGGTACGACAGTACATAGGCAACGGACAGTGTTTCAAGAATGATTACAGTGTTTACAGCAACTAAAAATTCCTTCAAGGCACAAAAACAAAAGGCAGTCAATGGTGAATAACAAAGGAAGTTAAAGGTTGTATAAGATTAAAAGAAAAGGCCTATAAAGTTGGCAGAAATGGAAGTAAACCTGAGAATTGGGAGGATTTTAAAATACAGCAAAGGAGGACCAAGAAACTGATGAAGAAAAGGAGAATAGGATATGAATATAAACTAGCAAAAAAACATACAAATGGACTGTAAAAGCTTCTGTGGATATGTAAAAAGAAAATGTTTGGCTAAGACAAACATGGGCCCATTACAGGCAGAGTCAGGAGAATTTATAATGGGTAATAGAGAAATGACAGAGAAGCTAACTGATTACTTTGTGTTGAGACTTAGGTCAGCTCTTGGCTGACATACATTGTCCAGGCCTCATTACCACAGCACTGTAATGGCTTGAACCAAATTAAAAAGAGCACTCTCTATGGCTGTAATGCATTATCCTTCATTCTCTCTGCAGCTTTTGACACAATCAACCACACCATCCCACTCTAATGTCTCTTTTTTGTCTAGCTTTGTTCCACCTTACCTATCCAACTGTATACAAAGCATGTCCTGTAATGGCTTCTCTTTCCACCGTGCACCATTATCTACAGAGTCCTCCAAGGATCCTTATCCTCATCCTCTTCTCACCTACATGCTACCTCTAGGCAATGTTATCTGCAGCTAGGGGGTCAGCTGCCATAGGTATGCTGACGACACCCAGCTCTACTTCTTCACTACCACTCCTGAATCCTCCACCGCTCCTATGTTGCCAAGACTGCTTGTTTAACATTTAGATGAGCGACAATTGCCACCATTAAGCACTAGAAAGACCAAAGCCATCAAATTCGGCCTCTGCTACAAACCCCATATCCTCTCCACAGACTTTATCCATATCCCTGGCCACTATCTCCGGCTGAAACAGACGGTTTGCATTTTGCTGTTCTATTCAACCCCCAAACTGATTTTCCGACCCAATATGCTCTCTATCACAAAGACAGACGACTTTCAGCTGAGTTACATTGTCTGTTTTCACCCCTACCTCAGTCCATCTATTGTTGAATCCCTCATCCATGCCATTGTCACCTCTGTACTCCACTATTTTCAA